>NW_023416286.1:76153312-76665812 GCF_014176215.1 Rousettus aegyptiacus
TATTTCTTTTAAACATACATTCATTTCAGATAGCAAGAAAAAATAATTTCTTTTATAAACCAGGAGAATTGAATTTGAATTTGAGAATTAGTTCTATATAGCACATGGGTTACTCATAAAGTTAACATTTGTCTTTAAATTATATTTTTCCCCTAATGAAAAAATGAACAGTCTCTCATTAGCAAGTTTTGTTATGTAAATTTTACTGTATATAATCCTTGTTAATTTCTCAATTATTCCAATTGTCCTTTCACTGGCTTTATACTTTCCCCATCACTAATTGCTTAATATATTTGTTCAAGAAAAGTTTGTTGAGTGTTTGTTCAAAATGCCGAATACAAGTAAGAATTAGAAGAATTTTCTGTCCTTACCTTTAGTGGGCTATTTGTCCTTTCTACCACAGGGTCTTTGCACAGACTGTTCTCTCTGTCTATAAAGTACTCCACTTTAGGTGTTCCGCACACTCTCTCAGAGCAGCCTGCACTTTTCCTTTTTTGCATTTATCACAATCGTAGTTAAATAATTATTCATGTAATCATTTTTAACTGCTGTATCTTCTACTCTATCGTAAACATCATGAGAGCAAACCATTTCCCCAGAGCCTAGCACATTGCCTGGCATATAGTGGCAATTGAAAAATATTTGT
The DNA here is from genome assembly GCF_014176215.1 of Rousettus aegyptiacus. Classification (NCBI taxonomy): domain Eukaryota; kingdom Metazoa; phylum Chordata; class Mammalia; order Chiroptera; family Pteropodidae; genus Rousettus; species Rousettus aegyptiacus. The sequence continues at coordinate 76,153,959 of NW_023416286.1, forward strand.
GGAATGAAGGATAAATGAATGAATAATTCATTTCAGGGAAGCCTCGTGGAGAGAGAAAAGCAAACAAACCAAGAATAGAACACCGAGCTTCACCATATTTCAAGGCAGACAGTGCAAAAGTACAAAAAAAAGAGGTGGACATGTCTGAGAAAAATTTTCATGAAAAGGTAAAAAAAAAAACAATTATAATGTCATAAACTTCAGTCTTAGAGTTAAAATGTCAATGATGTGTCATATGTGATAAACCCAGCCTCAAAGAACCCTTCTCTGACCCCTTTGTCACTCGTACCCTCTCATCCTCCTTAATTTATGTTTACAATACTTAATGATTCTTTTATATACTTGCATCCATCCATCCAAACATGGGTACATTTGAGTGTATTATTTTCACAAATTTTATTAGAATTTTTATAATAATTTAAAAAATTGTTTCTCTTTTCCATAAGGATGTTAGTTCTAGAAGACCAGGGCTCTTTTTAATTTATTTTACCTATGGCTCTTTTAATTTTGTTTTTGCCACCTACACAATCTAGAGGAGTACTTAGCACATGAGAGAAAGTCAAGATATCTTTTTGGATGATGCTATGTGGGTAGTTTATGGGATTTAGAAACCAGAAGGATATTAGTGACCTTAGAAAGTTTCAGAGATGTAGTGCCCAAGGTCATTTAGTTGATATTGAGCTGATCTGTAGCATTGAAACTCTCCCCTAACATTCCATCTCCAAACTCCGTCCAGTCACATTGGGCAGATTGAAGTCTGAGATCTCTGGGTGACAATTCTGATGGGACAGATATTGCAGGTTATCTGCCTCCCCTGACATTTATACAATAGAAAATGTAAATCAAGGCAGAACAACAGCAGTAAACATTTCTATTTGTAAAAGAGGAGAATAGGAAAGCAGTCTCTATGGTTTATAGCAAGTTGGAAGATCTCCGATTAAGAGTCTTCAGGGCAGATTAAGACATAATTCTATTCTCTTGAGATGACCTGCTTTGTCCAGGTTTCTCTGTGGTTTCTGGCTGCACCCTGCTGAAGATTCTTCTTTCTCTATTATCCCCTTGGACCACATCAGTAGGAGTACTAGGGGATACATTCTACTTGATACTTTAGCAGACTTCTCAAGCAACTTTCTGCTTAAGAAAAGTTGAGAGCTCGAGAGTCACCTAAATATTTGAATCACAGGACTTTTTTTTTAGTTTAGGCTCAAAGTTTCTTTGGCCATATAACTCTCTCTCTCAAAAAAAAAAATTGATTAATGTTAGTTCCACATGCCTACACCCACATCTATGAACACCTCTTTTTCAAAGTAGTTCATAGATCTGCTTTATTTCTCTGCTTCTTCATCCCCTTACTTTTCTCTCAACTTGAAGGATGTTCCTCTGAGGTTAGCTAGTTTCTCAGTGAAACTGGTATCCTAACTTGATCTTTTCCCTGAGTCCATTTGAACTGGTAAGGGGTTAGGTTTTGTTATGCAAAGACCTTCTGTTTTTATTCTCAAATAAGTCACCAATTCTAAAATTCTATGTATCTCAATTTTAAGAATCTCTTGAGTATCTTTAATTTCTGCTTTGATCTAGATAGTTCTTTCTTAAATGCACCTCTTCTAGTATCACGCCAAATGCAGCCATTTGCACAAAAAGCACACTCTAACAGTCTGTTCTCCAGCTCTTTCCCTGATACTACAAGTTCATTAAATACATATACTATGTAAAAATCATAGCTAGCAACATTTTTACCAAATATTTTGTTTCAGAAAAATATAGATTTCTGTTTTTCCAGATCTCAATATCTGTTTCCTTACTGCCCCATCCCAGTTGCTAAGCAAATGCCACATATTTTTATAATTGGTACACTTCACTCCCCATGAAATTTCTGTATTAGTCAGGATAAATTAGGTTATGCTGCATAAAAAAATTTCAGCAGTATAACGCCCAAATTCGATTTCTGTGCCGTAAAATGTTCAGATGAGCACCAAAGCAATTGTCTAGTCACTCCATGCAGTAATTCTGGCTGTGTCAACCTTATGGCTACATCATCTCGACCCGATACCTCCTACACAATATCTAAAACATGGAGAGCACACGCCTGGCATGCTGCTCCGGGGCTTCCCCGTTAATGGAGAAGAGAAGGATATTTTTTCTGCTCAGGGTCACAAGCCACATTTAAAAGTTGAAGGGAATTAATGAGCCTTAGACACACCTTTGACTCATGGGAACAAGCGAATTAATTTTCCCCCATTTCTTCATGTAGATACAACTAGCTTGATTTGTAGTCTACTTAGTTCTTGGAGCAAGTTCCTGCAATTCGAACAATTTTTTAGTTTAAGCCGACCAGAAATGCATCTTCTCTCGGATCTCCCTCCTCTCCCACCTCACTACCCTTGTCTGGTACTCTTGATAAGGTAACAGGCAAAGTAGAAATGAAGACAGCATCCTAATAGGTATCCCAAGTTGCCTAAGAAAGCAGACAAGCTTCTTACCTGTCATTCAGGATCTTTTATGATACAGTCCCATCAACTGTGAAATGCCATTTTGCATCCGAAATCTCTGATTATTCCATTCAGAGAAAATTGACCATACAATTTTAGTTGTATCTGTTAAGGTACCTATTATTTTTTTACTTGGATTATAACATTTGTACATTCATACTTTCAACAAATAGTTACTTAGAGCCAGGCTTTCTACTTTACTTAAAGCAAGAATTAAATCAAGAAGACAGAGATGGTGCTGTACAGCCACAGTGGAAAGGATAAACTCGGTCACGGTCATTTGGCAATTAAATACTGATGGTAGAACACAACTCAGATCAACTTCGATTTCAAAGCCACGTTCTCATTTCAAAGCTCTACTCACTCTCTCAATAAATATTTATGAATTGTTGCACTCTAACTGTGTGAAAATAGTGTTGTTTATTTTCTACATTTGTATATGTGGGAGTGTTAAAGTATTCCAGACATCACATCTTTAGGGCATGCGATAGTGGAGGAAATTGTTAGATGTCTGAGGACATCTATAGAAATCACGTGAGAGAATAAATTTGAGGGAGGAAATTAAAACACCATATGTAGCTATGTAAGAAAAATATAGATATCTTGGCATGAAATAAATTATTCCTCTTACCCTCCCTTTGTCTCTTCCTTTACTCTTTCATTACAGCTCTGCTTCTTTGTATGCCATAACCTTGATCTTTATATCTAAAGTCAGTGTTCTAATTCTCAGCACCACGAAACTCACTGAAAAGCAACTGTGACGTATATTTACTTCATTAAAAGGCACAAAAGTGACACTCTGCTTCCATTCTTTAAAAAAAAAAAAATACGTACACACAGAACTTGTGGAAATCTTTCACAGTGTTGCAAAATTCTTCCACAGTGTCTCTCTTAACCCCTCTAATGCTCTGATGCAAATATTAAAGCAAGGTAAAAAAAAAATCAGTGAAAAAATGATGAGTGAGAGATCATTTAATTTGGATACAAAGCATATGTTCTGTTTTTATTGTGAATTTAGTATTTGTAGGAACTGAAAATTTTCTTAATGTGAAATCTCTGGAAATTGAGGCTTCTAATCTAAAAGCTAGTAAAAAAAGCATTGGTATCATTGACAAATTAGTGATATTTCTTATCTTCAGAAAATCATACAAAATATTTTACCATTATTTTATTAATAACTTTTCTTGATTTTACTTTATAATGTATGTTGAGCTTCCTTGATAAAATACAGAAACTATTTCTTAAAAATGTAAGGAGCCAATTTTATTAAAATATTCAGCCTGGTTACAGATTTTTCTTTTGGTAAAAGTTTTCACAGACTCACTAAAATGTAACTCAGTTTTTAAAGGTAGAAACATCGCCCAATTAATTTCGCAATTAAAACGTTTGTTCTATAAAGCTTTGATTTTTTTCTGTCTAAAGATTTTATGTAGGACAGTTAGAAAGACAAGCATTGCACTTGAGATGGATAATTATTTTATTCACTAACTTCTAAATATAAAGCTACACTAATAATAGAAAAATTAAAAATGATCATTAACATTGTTATCTATGAAACCAAACTACCCTTTGGCTGGATGATTATAAAGTTACAGAGCATCATTTCCGCGTCTCCCAACAACAGATCCTGATTTTGACTAAAAGTCTTATAATCACATTTTAATTTTCATGAGTATGAAATTATTTCCTCTTAAGTAACACCTCTGTCTTCTTCTAAAGTATGTATGAGCAAATTTAATACAAAGACAAGCGAAAGCGTGAAAATTGCTACAAATTAATTTTGAGAACATTGGACCTCATGTGATATAACACTAGAGTGGCCATCACATTCTCTAATCCAGAGGATAGATACATTCATGTAGTGTTTGAATTTGGTGCATCTTGGGTGAACATTAGGGATTCCAGATTTGTAGGTCTTGTGTGTGATGAAATTTTGTTTGGTTTTGTAGTTTAAAATTAATTTTCATTCAAGAAAATTGCAATGCCTTCTCCAGACTCTAAAGTGCTTTATGTGAACTTGTAGGATTAAAGTGGCTTGGAAGCTGCAGCATGTCCTTGTGCATACATGAGTTGCAGAGAGTACTTTGGTTTACAATGCTAATTTTATGTTATGCATGCTGCAAAATAATTTGTAGTGCATACCATTAAATTTTCTTGGTAAATTTGTTAGATTATATAAATCTATTGTACATCTGGTTTGACATAGAATTTACGTTACGTTCACTCACTTTCAGGTCACAGATATAAATCTAACAATTAATTAACTTATGGTCTTATTTTTAATCAGCAAAGAATAAATCATCTGGATAAGACTTTCAAAAGAATATAAAAAGGTTTTAGAAAGAAATGTTCACTTTAGTAATGTTTATTTATGATTTTATTTTAAAAAGAACATAACATATATTTTGTGGTCTATTTTACATATAAATGTAAAGGTCTGGTGCTTGAAAGAATCTCATTCATTGTTAATTTTTCAAAGATGAAAAACAAAGCATGTCAACTGGTGACGTTACATAAATGGGCCTCTAATGATAAATAATGAAACAGTTAATTTTCTTTAGTGAGTAATTACAACAAATTTTGAAAAGTAAACATTCAATTTCATGTTGATGAAAAAACTAACACAATTTGAGTGTTTTAATGAAAATGAACTAATATTATCTTAGCCTATTAAACAGTGATTCTGAAATTCTTCTGAAGTGTTTGGGACTTGTAAACTTTGGTTTACCTGGTGTAACTTTATTGACTGGATAGTAAATTATTGTACTTTATTTTGGTCATTCAGTCAATATAATTTTGGGCTCTTTTAGGGAAATTAGTCTCCAAACATGTATTGAGTGCCTACCCACTACAATGTGTTCAGTGATACATGGCTTTACTGAGAAAATAACTTTTTCTTAATTCTCCTCCTAAATCTATAGACACTCAACATACACCTTTTTTAAAAAAAAGAAAGAAGAAAGAAAGAAAGAAAGAAAGAAATAAAAGAAAGAAAGAAAGAAAGAAAGAAAGAAAGAAAGAAAGAAAGAAAGAAAGAAAAGGGAAAAAAAAGAAAATCTAAGAAATCAATAAATGTTCTCAATTCACCTACCTCCAGCCATTTCCAATCTGCTTCTCATTCTGTCTTCTGAAGGCCATGGGGTTACTTCTAATTAGCTTATCCAAGTCTATCCATACTGATTCAGTGTGCGTTGCTCAGACTACTTTGTAGCTCTATTATTTACTCCAATATCTTCTGCTCAAGGCCTGAGAAGATGGGATGTTAAAAATAATACAACACTAGTATTAGGGGAAAAAAATCCCAGCTACTCTGCTCACGCAACAGAGAAAGAAAAATACAGGGTAAAAGCTGCCTTCCCCACTTCAGGGAGATGCTCTTAAAGCAGAAATTAAAGACATGGCAGAAGAGAGCACACATCAGAAGGGAAGAGAGAGAGAGAGGGGTCAGTGACCTAAGTTATGTTATATATTTAAAAGGAAAAAAAACTGGTGATGATGTACAGTGGCAACAGCAAAAACATTCAGAGGAGGAGCGGAAACGCGTACCGTCAGAGCTGAGAGAACTGTGCTAATGTACCCATGCCGGAGGCAGTGGGCCCATGGAGCTCAAGGGCCAGGGCTGTGAATGCGAAAGACACGTTTCCAGGGAATTTCTAACAATAATCTATTACCATTATCGTCGCCCTATGTTTACTCCCAGGGCTAAATGTGACCTATTTTCATATGCAGTTATCGGTTTCCATAAACAGCCAAATTTCTAAAGAGAACAGTCTATAATAGCTGTTTCTATTTCCCATTTTGCTCACCAATAACCGCCAATTCTGTTCACCTTGAAATGGAGCTTTAAATACCACCGACTACTCTTCCCTCTGGTAAAACTCACCAGTATCCTCCAAATTATTCGATAGTAGGGAAATTTCTGGCCTTGAGCTTCTGCTGGGTTGAACATTTGTTCCTTTTCAAATTTTGTTTTCTCTTTACTCAAATGTTTTTTTTGTTCTGGTATTTTTCTTCCAAAGTACTGCTCTCTCCAAATTTTTGCACTGTTTCCCTAGTTACCCCTTCTTAGTTTCTTTAGTGTTTCTATCATTGATTTAAAAAAAAAAAAATCTCTCCCTTGAGTTGTTTTACTAGGCTTTTTTGCTTCCCACTTCATACTTCTCAATTTGCCCTCAATTCACACTCTTGCTGACTGATCTTACCTACTCATATTCATCCAAACACCAGCTAGGAAGTAAAAGAAAACCAGAAATGTCTTGCCTATCTTTTATTCACATAACTCCAACAAACTCACCTTCTCCAGTAAATCTTCAGTCTGGTCGGCACTGTTCAAATATATAACTTCTCTTTACTTGCAACCCAACTACTACATTTACCCCTTAAACAGTCTTTACATTCAATGCTGTTTACTTATTCACTTATTGTTCAAGGGTTTTATGTATTTTTGCATCCTTCTTTTTAAAAAATTATATTGAAAATTAGGTAACTTGTTTAACTTAACTCAGGTGATACTTAGTATGATTTACAGAAACACAGTGGATTTTCTTTTGAGTGCTAGATTTTCTTTTGGGTGCCTGAACGTTTTTCAAAGATATTTTTGACCGAAATCCACACATTAAGAAGTGCTTGAAAATAATCATCATGGCCTGTTTTCAAATGTAGATATTTTTGTTTGAGATGGTTTTCTATTATGCACATTTTATGTAAGATTGCTTAAAAGCTAGAGCATCACACTCTTATAATGAATTGGACTAGCTTAACAGTTTTTAAAAATTTTTTGATTAAATTCAGATATAACTCTAACACTAACTATACAATGTCATTGAAAAGTACAAATAAAATAATGCTCTAAAAATTAAAATATGCATGTAAAAAAAGATAGGTGTGAAAATGTGAGATAAGGATTAGATAAACATAACTATTAAAATTTTTTTATTATCCCACTTTACTAATTAACAGATAATCTTTTCAAGGAAACTCAAAATAAAATTATCAATAAAATACATTACATCAGATTATGAAAATTTTTAAAAAACAATAAATAAATTTCATTCAAGGAAGTCATGTTCCTCCAGACAGAAGTTTCTTTCTTTAGCTTTTAGAAATGCCTTTTACTAGACAGAAAAATTGGTTTTAAGATGAGAACTACTTATTTCATTTATTTCTTAAATCTATATTGAAAAGGTAAAATTAAAATTACATATATTAAGAAGCTGTCATTGATAGAAAAGAGAAAGCTTTGACCAAAAATATGATGATTGAGTGTCTTCACTGAGTGATTATGATTTGGCTCTCCTCTTCCTTCATTGGACTGATGGAGGTTCAGGAAAAGAGCTTATTAACATTGGGAAAAAAAAAAAGAAAGAAAGAAAGCCTCAAAGTGTGCATTTAAAGTCATACTTTGAAGGAATGTAAAAAGACCTGAAGGATATAATTTTTTCAGTCTCATATACGTAACATGAAAAAAAACTTCAAATACATTTTACATTTAACAAATCCTAACCTTTTAATTATTTAATGGTTTAAAATAATTTCTAATGCCCCAAAGAGTCAACCTTACCTATTTCCAATATTTATGTATTTGCTCTGCAAGCTTATAATTTCTGCAATGATTCATTTGCTTTTTTTTTTTTTTTTTTACTATTCCTTTTCTAAATTCGAGTGCCTCCCTTTCGATCTTTCTCTGTTGTCATATAATTTTTAGAAATCTTTACTTTTATTTTGAGCTTTCATTTCAATGTGGACAAGAATAATAGTAAGTGCTATTTACATTTTATTTTGTATTTACCAAGTACTGCACCATGCACTTTACTTCTATTAATTCATTTCCTTCTTTTCAAGAACCTATAGGGTAGGTAGTATTATTGTCATTTTCATTTTGTCAAGGAAGAAACCGAAACAAAGAAGTGGTAAGCAATCTACCAGGTCACTCGGTCAATAAACTGCAAAGTTAGGGTTGAATTCACACACTCTGGAAGAAAGTCCATGTTTTAAGTCACTATACTTTATTGCCTATTTAACTTTGTTGCAATCATGAAGAGATATTTTTTTAAATGTCCATTTGCTCTCTGGCTTATTTTGTTGGCTGGTATGTAATTTCCCTGTGACTTATTTGTGATACAAATCTTATTTTTAAAAGCAAATTATTTGTGCATAATTTCATGCCGGCTCTCTTATAATAATTACTTATCTTTGAGTAAGGGAAACTAGCTTAAAGCCAGGTATTTTGCAGAATTTTGAGTGAAGGAGAACTTGAGAAATTGAGCGGGCACCTTCAATTGAGAGCCAGTGTCCCTGAGTCTGTGATCTCCAAATCTGCTTCACACGTGACCCTGGGTATGCATTGCCCTGCGTGGCCTAACATCTTTGCAGGTGGATCATTTATCTTCAGCTGAATGTCATCAGCAGCTGCAAAGTCTATTGCTACTTCCTCCCTTCACCTCATTGCCTTGATTATACTCTACTTAGGTTTTTATAAATTTCCTTCAGCCTAGATGTCATCTGTTGCTCTGAGGTGTAGAACCAGATTCAGGAACCCCACTCCTCTGCAACTTGCCCATGCTTTTGGAAGTTGTTTTCACAAGGGTCAAGGATGTGCCTCTACAATGGAGGAATCTAGCCCCATATGGGCCACGAAAGTTTATCAATGACTTCTAAATCCCCAAATCTCAAAGATGCTTTTCAGAACCCGTCTATGATGTTCAATGATGTCTCTCCTTTTCTATCTGAAATTTTGTTCTTGCTTAGCATCAACAAGAACAATTCCTCCTGTCTCTGATTCTCCCTTTTTTTTTTTTTTTGTCTTGCTTCCTCTGCCTATTCCTTTAATGCTGGTGTCCTCCAGGCTTCTCTCTTTGGTTTCTTGACTTGTGACATGATATTCTCCATCAAAGCTTTATCCCCTCTCATCAAACTAGAGCCTCACCTCTGCCTATAACTCCTCTATCTGTAATTTTGGTCTAGCTTTTCCAGACATTTTAAACTTTGTCTTGTAAGTGCCCCTTGTCGTGTTCTAAAGGGCCCCAATTCTCTTTTCTTACAAACTTGTTCCTTCTTCTTTATTTTATGTATCAGTTAATTAACATCTCTGTGCTCTCAGTTAACTCAGCCAGAAATACAGCCCTCTCTCCCTAGATTTCTCATTTTCTGCATCTCATTCCTCCTCCATGGCCATATCCTGTGGTTCTATCTTTGTGATATCTCCCACATCTCTTTCTTCTCTGCATTACATAAGCCACACTGTCCTAGTTTTAAGTCCTCATCAAATGTTGTCTGCTCTAATGCAATTATCCCTTAATTTCTCTCCCAGCATTCAATCTTACACTCCTGTGATCCACTGCCTCTCTTGCTGTTAGAGAAATCTTTTTAACATTCAAAATTGATCATATAACTTCCAGAAGTCTTACTACAGGTGTGATTCCACCTCTTGGTTCTTCAGTTTCTTCTATTGCAAATGCTTACAACAGTAATATACCCTTACGGTATTGTTTTAAAAATTAAGTGGGACTAATCAGAAGTGTCTGGCACATATTAAGTGCTCAAGAAATGTGCTCACTTGTTACAAGTGCTTGATGTTCCTTCAGACTGAACTCTGTTCAGTTTTCTGTGATCTGTCTCACCTCTATACCTTTACAGGGGTCCCCCCCTGGAAATCTTTTTCTCCCTTTCAATAGTTTCAGGTCATCCCTTGGGTCTCAACTTATCATCGCTTCCTGACAGATGACATTTCTGATACCTGGATAGCAGCTCTAGTGTCGTCACAATGTGTTCCCAAAGCATCCTTCGTATCTTCTATTTACTGATATCTGTAACTCGATTTTAGACACCGTGAGAACCTAGCACAGTACCTGGCATGTAGAAATGCTTTAACTGCTTTTGAGTGAAATAATAGAGATGTATTTTTGAATGTACAGAGTGTAGCCTTTTATATTGGTCCATGTCAGTTTTTATTTTGAACTTTGATTATTGGCGATTTCACCTTCAGAATAGAACGCCGCAGCTGGTTCATCTGCTGTGCCCGCTCATAGAACCCATATCAGTGCGCCCTGAGTTCTCGTTGTTCTGTTTCTCTGTAAAACTTATACGGATCCAATGAACGAGAATGAATCCCTGCGCGCTTTGTTTCATTACTAAGAAACCTCTTCTAGTAGTGCACTGTATTCAGTACTGAAATCATTTGTTTCTATTTATTTATATATCTAACTACTGGTTAATCTGTGAGCCCCTTGTATTATCCGTGTCCTACCTTCAGTGTCATGCTAGCTATTCTCGGTTGCCGACTGTCTTCCTCCATTCTCTCTTTTCTTTGCCCTGAACTGTGCTCTTGGAGGCTGACCCCTGAGGACTGCATCACCTGGGCTCTGTTTTCTCCGGCTTCTCTTGAGTCCTGGCAATGGGAAGCACAGGCAGGAGGTGGTGGGCAGAGGAGGAAGCTCCATCTGGGAGGCATTCCTTCTCCATGCCCTCGTGGCTACAGCTCTAACCAGACTCTGTTTATACCGGGTTGTTATTTTTTATTTTTTTCTTCTCATATTCCTCTAAGCCTAGTGGTGAGATTAATGGCTTTCTGGATTCCTACCGTTTCTAATCTTGGAGACCTGAACAATTAATTGCTGGTTTTTCTTAATTTTGCCCAAACCTTTGTAAATAGTCCCTCTTAAAAATTTACTTCAACAGTCCCAGCTGAGAATATCCAGGGTTCTCTTACTCGTTGGACTTATATATGATAATAAGTACCTTGTAGTGCCAGGCACATAGAAAATGCTAAATGGGAGCTTATTAAACAAACAAACAAACAAATGAACGAACAAACAAGGTAAGTGAATGGATGGATGCTTAGTTCATGAAGCCCATCTTTTTTCTATGAAAATCCTGTCTTATTTTGGTTAAATAATCTGCACACAGGAGTAAGGTTGGTAGTCACAAATTATTATGAGTCTTTGCGAACTTAATTCCTATTAACAAAATACAATAACCAACAAAAGGATCTCTTTGGAACAAAACAATGTCTTTCCAATTTTCCACATTTGGTAGTATATTTGCGTTTCTTAAAAAATAAAAAACTGCAAATATCATGAAAACTACATAATTTTTTGAGAGTTCAAACGGAGACATCTTGCTCTTTGCAGTGCACGTATAGGTGGACGTAAGTTGGTAGAAGAGAAAAAGGTGATTTTAGAGTGGGTGTTCAGTGTTAGAGAGCAAGCAATGTGAATATGCAATATAAAATTCGTCTGCAGAAGATTACCTTTCGAGCTGCACATCTCAAACCTATTACATTAAAAAGCATACACGCAGATAGATATTTCACAAGACCTGTGAATTATCTCACAGTAGGTTATTGATCAGCTTATAAAAGCAAGTGAATAATTACTTACAGAGGATAACCAGAAGAGGAATGTAAAGATCAAGAAAATATGATAGATAAGAAGGAAGAGAAGCAGTTCCTAAACCACTAAAAACTAAAACAGCAAATCAAGGAAATAGTGTTAGGTTAACTGGAAAAATAGAAGGCCTAGGTTAAATAATGTTTAAGGATTTTAGATTTTTAAGGCTTTTGCCCCTGAAAGACTATTTTTAGTGTTCTGGATTCTAAACATAGCCTGATTTATCCGAAAGTAAGAAATAATATTTCTGACAGTTTGGCTAACAACAATTTAAGAAATATTTCAATATAGTTTTATTTTTAAGAATTGAGGATATTCACTGAGAGCCAAAAAGGTTCTAGTACTGCAAAAACAGTAGTTCTGTTTCTTTCTAGTTCACAAATTGGACTTATATCCCATAATATTTATTTTAGAGATGGGGGAATGATGCATTTTTCCCATAAAATATAAATGTCTCTCAAAGAATGTGCTAATCGAAAAGACCTCATACAGATATGCTGGCTATTTTATGTCATAGTCTCCACTTTAAAAAAAGAACATCCCAAGGAATGAGAAGGTGGTTGCTATTTTTCTTCTGTCTCTGTCTTTTTAATTTCTACTCTGACGCCATCTCCCCTGTATAAAACATTAGGTGAAAATTATATTTATTATTATTTTATGTTGTTCCTGTTACCAGTGAGTAGTTATGTTAGACATAGTGAATTTGGATGTGCACAATTTGTTTAAAAAGAATTATAGCAACCGATGAAGTAATTTTTCCACTAAATTATATTATTAAAAAAGAAGATTTTACAAGTTAGATTTACCTAATCAAGGAATAAGTATACAGATTTAGATATTTCAATTTAAAATTCTAAGTATATTTAACAAAAGAATGGGATTTTGCTGAGTTAATATTTGCTAGAGGAAACTAATTAATAGATTTCAGGAATCTTGTCTAGCTCTTCCCAAGATGATGTGAGATGAATAAACCACCCAGTAATAAAGGTGATCATTTAATAGTTTATAGATTGACATGACTGTTATGAAGGTTAAATTTTCTTCCACTAGTTTTTTTTCTCGTTAAATTTCTTTATGCCGTTTTCTACAACATGTTCTCCGACAAGCATCGAGTCATTGGTGCACACAGGCAAACAGCCCATAAATTCAACCCATAAATACAAATATGTGCTCACATTCACATGCCTGTAGAGACTCACAGAGGTTCCGGCTCTGAGGTGAAGCGGTTTCAAGCTCCTCTGTCTGGAGGGGCACTTTCATTCTCAGCCGTCAGAATGCAGTGCAGTGAAGATCCTCCGAGTGGAGCTCAACCACAGCCCACGGCACAGCATCCTAGGGCCCTTCCACCTTGGCAAGGTCGTTCACATTCCCTCCCTCTTTCTCTTTCTCCTTTATCCAACTGGGAATTCAACAATACAATCTTGACTGGAGTCTTCAGACTACACCATTAGCTTATTGAGCACTGCACCTGCTTTTAAATTTTAATGATGCATTTTTAATATGATAAATGTAGTATACTTGAATGGTTTTATATGCAGGTCGGATAAACTATGATTTTTGTTACTCTTCAAATATTACTTTCTGAAGAATAAACTTATAATCATATGGCCTATACAGTTACAGACATGCTAGTGGCTTCGAAATGACTGCTGTTCTGTCCCAACGAACAATAAGTGGATGTTGGGAGCAAGTGTTTTAAGGATTTTATAAAGCGAGAAATATTCACTTAGAATTGATAAGATTAAATGTATATACTTTACTAATACTCTTGTTGATCGTGTTTCAGTAAACTTTACTGAAACAATGTAAAGATGATGTGTAGGAGTTACCATGGAAACTATTCAGGACTTCAGTTTTCCATGGCTTAGGGAAATAGGATTCAGGCAGGTTTGATATGGTAATTACCTGATTAAAACAGGAAATCATCTGGAAATCAGATTTATTTAATAGTAGGGGTCTCTTTGTACATTCTGGACACATTTAATCTTACAACTCCACAGAGAACTGATGATGACCCAAAAGGAGTGATAGGAGCAAATAGTTCTACTTTTTAAAAAAAGACTATTTAATCTGCAAAGTGAAATAAAAGATTGAGGTGGAAGATTGAGGCAATTTCCCAGGTAATTAAAAAATGTTCCTTTAAATTACCCCAGTTATCTGGATATTTCACAAGAAGATAGGATGCCTGATTTGAATTAATGAGATATTAAACTTATTTCTAGTTTCTAATTTTTAGTTGGTATTCTTAAAAACATCCTTTGGAACACAATTAATTTTTAAAGACCATTTCTTCATAAATATAAAAAAATCTCTACCACTGTCAAGAAATATTTAATATTTCCTGAATAAGTGACATTCTGCTGCTGCTTTAAATTGTTTTTCTGTCCTTTTTGATACGATTTCTATTGCAATTACATTTATTTTTGTGTGGCTCTTTGAGAGTGTTGCATATTTCTTAAAAATGCTTAAGAGGCTAAGTGGCTGAAATCTAAAATAATCATCTTAAAATATTCTTTATTAAAAAGTAAGCTTAGAAGTTATCAGAAAGCATAGATGTTTTCCATAAAGAAGGATTAGCAAAATCACTTTAATAAATCTAAAACAGTATTACAATAGTTATCTTATTAAAAAAATGTCACAATTTAGTCCTGGCTTCCTGATAAAACATATCGCAAAGTCCTTTGAGCTTGTAAAGTTGGATATTGAAAACACACACAACATGCATATGTACTTATATCAGAATTACTTGCATGCAAACAGTGTTTTAGATAACACAGGCAATTATAAAAGAAAAAATACAACATATTCAATATATATTTGGATGAGACAATATATGAGAAAAATGTGTATTTTTTTTATGACCAAAGAACAATCATCTGTTTTATCCAACAGCAGCTTTATGTACAGCCACTCCTATATCTTTCTCTCTGTCACCGTATTTGGAAATGATTCAATATGAACTAAACTCCGAAGTTAATTTAATAAATTGCATAACCCACAACAGTGGAAGAAATCAGGAAATTAGACAAGAATAGGATAATGTAATTCGTCTCACGTATCAATCAACATTTATCATTAACCTGGCAAGATATTAACTAAAAATAATTTGTGTTACTATTTTAATATATTTTAAAGCTTATTTTATACATTTACATGAATTTGTTGACTGAGCAAACCACCTGATTGCAGAAAACGAATTGACCTTTTGCAAATGGCTAAATGAGAAAGCAGGAGCAGAGGGAGCATCTCAGGGGACCCAGGTTCTAGGAATGAACGGGATATATGGGCTGGCTTTCTCTCACTTGGGTTAAAGTCAGTGACGCTGAGGTTTCTTTTGGTTCTAAAATTCCTTGAAAGCGAAGCTATTTATAGTTCTAGGACTGTACATATCAGCCAACACCATAGTCAATCATTTGTGTATTTTGTCATCCTCACTAGACTGTGAACTCCTTACTAGCAGGAGTCATAGCATTTAATGTCAGCATCATCAGAGCTGAGCATAATGCCTGGCTCATGGTTGTGACCTAGTGAGATGTGGTGAAATATATATATGTATGTGTGTGTATATATGTGTGTGTGTGTGTGTGTGTGTACATACAACTTCAATTCTTCTGAAAAATGTTAATAGTTTGGTGAATGTCACAACACAGTTCTTGATGGAGGCAAACCATAATTATTTGAAAGCACAGACTTTAGGAAGCATGACAAAACTCATGACTGGTAGACATTAAAAGACATTATGTAGAGAACATGGAGGAGATACCTTTCTGCAAGGGAGGGAAGGATGAAATTCTAAGGTCTATGTGCACCCTGGTTTCTTTGCTGGGATTGCAAACATGTGCACATTTGCTCCTGTGTGCTTTTGGACATTCATTTACTAGAAACTGAATTGGGTCCAAAGTCTATTTCTATTCTGGCAGAGTAGCATGCCAGAGCTTTTCTTCTTTATGTACTTTTGGCATGTGTTCAATTATAATTAATTCTTAAAAATAATATTATTTCAATACCATTCTAGTTTGAAGACATTGAGTATCACCAAAGTTTATTTGCACAAATAAGGAACTAAGCCATATCAAAAAAACAGTGAAAGGAGAGGCTGGTTTTGGGGTAGTAAGAAGAAGAGGTAAGAATTGTCAAGTACAGCAGTGAATCCAAGAAGCTTCTATTTATACTTGCAAGGCAATGTGATTTAATGTAAATATATTACTATTATGCAATCCACACATTTATCACTACCTGAAATATCATTTATTTGTTTCCTTTCGTGTTTTCAATATTCACTATTAGAACATAAACTTTGTTTTCTTTTCTGCCTGGTATATAGTGGTTACTTAATGAGTATTTACTGAATTAATAATACACTTTCAAGAATCTGTGGCAACTACTACAGTTAAAATTGTGAACAATTCTTTTATTAGAGCAGAGGGTATAAATGAAAAGTAATTTGGAGACATGTACAAGTATAAAGATTCTTAAAAAGATGAGGGGCATTTTTTCCTGATTTAGTACACAAATGAGTGACATAAGGAAAGTGGTATTTTAAGAAAACGAGTCTAGCAGTGATATTTAGGCTAACTAAGGATGTTGGTAGAGTCTGAAACATAGGTGATCACTTAAGAGATGAGCGCAGTAATTTATATATTAGATCATAAGGGCATAATGACATAGTCAGAATGGAGTAAGGCAGAATTCAAAAGACATAATAAAGGAAGAATTAGAAATTCGGAGTAGAAGGTGAAGGGGAGCGATATGCCAAAAGTGATTGGAAGGTTTGGTTCAGAGCATCAAGGAGAATACTGTGTCTTTTAGGTGGAGAAGTGTGGAGGGAGAACTGGTTATGAGGAAGATGAGAGAGTTTGATTTAGTGTAGACACAGCTGAGGTCACATGCGGGAATGGACAAACTCACACACATGTACACCCAAATACTTTTTTCTTTAGGCACACAGACAGAGTTCAAGGACAATTTTCCAGAGCATCTCAGTAAGCGTTTACTGACAGGGTGCCACCCAAAATAAGGAAACCTTGCCACCGTTTTGATTTGATGTGCATGTGCGGCCTGTTAAAATGTGTTTGATTCTCACACTTATTATTTAATTTATAGCTAGCTAGGCATCTTCTTTCAATTCTATTTGAAGACTTAAGACTTAAGAAAGCTTCTCTATCTCTGGTCACCATTTTGCAGGTCATTAATTTATTCAAGATTGCTTATTTAGCACCTACAATGTACCAGAAAAAAAATGCAAGGTGATAGAGATAAAGCTGCAAAAAAGAAATGCCATGTTTCCTACTGCCTGGAAAGGAGATGATGTCCAGCTGAGGTCTTTGGGGTGAGCAGTAGTAAATCAGGCCAAAAGGAAAGAGGGGCAGAGTGTCTGAGACAACTCGGGCAGCATGTGTAAAAGCTTGAGGGAATTGAGCCTGGCACAGTCAAGAGGTGGCTCAGTACGACTGAATGGTGCAGTGGCCTGTCTTCAAAGTGATTATAGTTTTGGTCCTTCATCTTGGCTTCTATGGGTTGTACCAGTGCATAAAAAGTAGATCCATTTCTGAGGGGGGAATCAAAATAAGTAAATTAATTAATTAAATATAATGAAGATATGTAAAGTTGATGGTGTACGAGTTTGCATAAAAATAAATAACCTAACATTTTTGATCAAGAGGAATTTAGCAAATCATCTTTTTTTAAATTTAAATTTAATTTAATTTTTTTTTTTTTATAGAAGCGACTCTTGTGTCCTTCTGGTTATCTAAAGGTCCTATTGCACTCATTATACTTGGAGAAAAGTGTGATAGAATCTTCTGTACTTTGACGAAGGTAAAGTTCTACACAATGCTGCTTGGTATACAAACATGGTAAAAAAAAAAAAAAAAAACAATTTGCAAGTGGAGCTCAGAAACCTTCTGGAAAATGAGACTGAGATCTCAAATTCCAAATCTTTGGGATCAAAAGTTAGGGAAATCTGTTGAAGTGGCTGCAAGGAGAAGACATTAGTGGCTCTGAAAGGGAACTTTAATCCAGTGACCTGAGTGTTGAGAGGGAGGACAGATCTAGCAGCATGTGTGGCTGAGGTTAAGGGCCCTCAGGACTGGGACTCCTATCATTGTATTGTGTTGACAGGAAAACTACTAAACATAAGAACATAAAGTCAGTATAGCTTGAGGCCCACAGTGGTAATGGAAAAGTTACTGTTTAACTTTGCAGAATTAATTCTGAATGATGATATATGTGAGAAACAGTAGCAGTAATGAATAAAACAGAGTCTCCATTTTTTTCTTGTTGAGGGGTTTAGAAAGTGAATTGGCCTGCATTAGACCCAGTTGTGGATCAGGATGAGTGAATAATCAGAGACCAAGGAGTCCACAAAGGAGAGACCAAACTTCCTGCTGAAAAAAATGATTGTATCGTTTTCAGAAGATTAACGGGAAGAGAGGAAGAGTTGTGGTTATAACTATTTCATAGGATTGTTGTGAGGATTAAACAAATTCATGCTTAGAACTTGGAACCATGTATGGAATGAGTTGAGAACTTGATTTAGTAAAATGGCTTATAAGGGAATAGATATATTCCAGAATGTGCTCTTAATAGGGAAACTATTTGGGAGGAAAATCATAGGAAGATTTTTTGATGAACGTGAGAAAAAAATTAAAATGTCAAGTTGGTCTTAAATTTTCTTAGCTGAGACATCTATATTAGTGGTCAAGGTGATTAAGTCTGTTGTGAAATTATTCTGTGCCCTTGGACAATTACAATGTGGGCGATGCAAACGCTCACCCCTGACGCACTCTGTTTTAGTAACATGTGAGGCTGATCATCTTAGTCCCACTTTTGAATATTGTTTTTTGTTTTGTTTTGTTTTGTTTTTCTCTCTTGAAACATGTTAGCACATCCAAACAAGGTAGGCTCCTATACCTGGGAGCAATTCTGTCTCAGTACCTGAAAATTAATGTTAAAGTTTCACGCCTCCTAAAGGGTGTCTTAATAGTTTCCATTAAGACTACCTCTCTTCAGCATTGAGGAGGGGAAGAGGAGAGAAACAGTCATAGTGGTTAGCTCAGTGGAGTGAGAGCATATTTTTCCTGGAGTAGGTTTTAAGGCATAAACTTAGTAGATGGACTTGAGGCAAAGCCTTACCATATGATATTTCTGACAGGGCTTCTACTGGTGCCATTTTGGGGATGAAACACTTCTGCATTTCTGCGGCATGTCTCATCTCATCTGGTTGTAATATGTATCATTATTTTCTGAGATCTAAAACATTTTTGAGGAATGTTCTCAATGTTACTGTCAAATAGTCTTTAAGAAAAATAAGAAGTTAGAAGATTATAGATGGGGAATTGACCTAACTTTAGAAAAAAATATATAATGGTAAGTCTATAATTGATAATTCTATTATTTATCCCTACTAGTGTTCTAGAATGGTTAGTGAACAGAGAAAGTGACACTAGAAATTAGTGTAGATTCAAAAAAATTACGATAATCACACTTCCTTCTATCTAGTGTTGCTGGGTTGGGGGATGAAGTATGTGTTGCAGAGTATATTTGACAATTAGCCATAAAACCATTGTGGGTAAAATGGGAAAATGGCGACTGAACTATCAGAGGCATCTTCATAAGTGGCTGGTCATTCAAACTCAAATGCGTATATACCCGAGTGAGGAGTCCTATGTCCGTTACTACAGACTAAGACTTGCTTTTTTTCTCCAAAGAAAATGAAGCTTTCTTCTTAAATCCGAAAAGAGAATTGAAGTAACAAGCCTAGCTAGTTACAAATTAAATAAGTGTGAGAATCAAACACATTTTAACCAGTCAAACCAAAATGATGGCGGCAAGGTTTCCTTACTTTGGGTGGTACCCTGTCAGTCAACGCTTACTGAGATGCGTTGGAAAATTGTCCTTGAACTCTGCCTGTGTGCCTAAAGAAAAAAGTACTACATTTCATGTTTTAATGACCATTTCCCCTGAACAAAAAGACCTTAGGTAAAGGAGATTTCCCAAATGGCAGCTGTTGATTGAACAGAACGCATCTGAGACAATGCCGTTTTGAGAGTTTGTACAAATGGCTATGCCCTTTACTCCTCCCCCCACCCATAGGGATTCAATTACATATAAATAACAAGAAGAAGATGAATGTTTCTGATGAAGGGCATAGTCTACATTACATAAGTAATTTTAGAGAAAGCAAAAAAGATGGTGTGACGTGTTTTTATTTGGATGTCTGCTTTCAACATTGCATCTACTAATAGATATTGGAAATAAATAAAAATAAAATGTAGCTCCCAATTTTTCCTCCTTACCAGGATTCCAGGGTTAATAAACACCCTTTCATCTAAGAATCCCAAGATGGTAGCGCTTGGTTAGCTGTCACAGGGAAAAGGTCCCCACTCACACTGATGGAAAGTGTTGTGAGTTTTCTGTAGTATTGGTTTTGTGCTTCCTTCCATATAACATAAGCTCAGTAAAGACAATAATTTCTTTCATGCTCTCACAAGTTCTAGTATGTTATTGATTATGTAATACATTTTCAATTCTCATTGTTTGTTGCCCTATTGGCAATAAATTTGTGTCCTCCCCCACCCCTCTTCTTCTCTTACTGTTCTCCAGTTGATAAAAAGCAGATTGCTTTTATTTAAAGAAAACTTACAAATTCTAAGTGTTTCGTCATTCCTGTGAAGCTAAACTATTATCTTCTAGTTAAGTAAGCAGACAATGGATCAATAACGTGTCTTCTGAAATATCCATAGGACATTATCTATCAACATTAACCTCGTTGGCTGGAAGTTACCATTTCTCTACAAATACTGTCATTGAAATAGCTCCTCCTTGGCAGTTTTTTTTTTTAAATAAAATATATTAGAAACTGTATTTTAGAAAAGTAACAGAGATTTATCCCTCCCCTTTATTTTATGAAAGAAGTCATGATTATACTGATTTCTCCCTTCAGTTTTTTGCCTGGAATAGTAAAATCTAAAATACATTTTGGTATCATTTACCAGAGTTAATTATAACATGCTCACTAATATGAACTATCTTAGTTTCCAATTTCATTAAACTCCATTACAATTATCTTTTATTATTTCAATCTGCAAAGTCCTTTGCTTTTGATGGTGGGAGTATGTGGGAAATTTGGTGTAAAAATATTTTGGGTACTGGAAGATGAAATGACCTTTTTAATTACTCACTTTTGAATCATATTTCACTTTTTGCAACAAAAAAAGCACAAGTTACCATGGAAATGTATGATGGCTATATGTGTCAAATGTAGGTGTACGTTCAGTGGTCTTTTTGTTCTTTTAAGTGAGGAAAAAAAATTTGAGTTAAATTATAGGAAATAAAAAGTGCTCTTAAATATTATCCAAAAATGGACAATTTTTGGTGATATGATGTAACATTTGATAGCCTACGCAGGACAGTAAGACTATGTGGTATAGGATCAAGGGATGATAAAGGATGTTCCATTTATAGACACTGGAGGAAAATGTGTGGAAAACAAAGAAACGGTTTGGAAGCACACATTCACACTCATGCTAGGTAGTTTTATTTTGGACTGCATCCTAAGTGCACTTCTTTTTTTTGACTTGTAATATAAATCTCATTACATGGTACAGATTAAGTACTTAAAAGTCTTGAATTTGTGCTTTAACTTGATGGGCAATGAGTCAGAGTTTTCAACCTTTATAAATTGAGTGTATTAATATGCACGTAGACCTAAATCCCACCTAGATGTCTGGCAAGCAGAGAGTATTACTGAAATTTAAAGATGAGGACTATTAAAGAAATGCCATATCTGGAGTTGAACGGTCTGACTCAGAAAACACGAGTTCTAGGCCTCGGAACCGGTCTTGGAATATTTCATTTGATCAGTCATTTTGACTCTCAATCTCCTTTCTTTTTTTCTTTTTTTTTTTCTATAAAGAGAGTACTAATTTGAAAGAAATGAGAATGTGAGAATGAATTAATTATTGCATAAGTGACTTGAAGATTCAAAAACAATCATCGCACAAGTGCTCAGATTCTATAAAGGGTACAGCCTTCAATCACTCCCTCCCTTTCCCAAATACCACATCTAAGGGCTGTGGAGAGCTTCGTTTCCCCAACTGTTCTTTCTCATCATGGGCAAAATTTGGGGGAATAAAAAGACAGTGCTCAATTTATGTTTTTCACACCTAATGAGGTGAGAAATTCTAGGCAGGCCCAAGAAACATTTTCAGCGTACTGGAATTTGATCTCTGTGAAATTTAGCAGTTTCATTGTGACAGTTTTAGCTTAATTTTACATAGTTTTCCCTTGCATTGTTTTAAGCCTATGTTAGCTTTTCTTTCCTAATAACACAGATGGCACCAAAAACAAACCAGTGAAATCCTGTTTTTTTTCTGAAGTGCAGAAAAAAAAAAATTAGATAATAATTTACATAAAGAATCTCAGATGAGAGAAGAACCCTTTTTAAATATAATAGTAGAATAAGAATTTTCCAAAGTTCATTAGGACCTTAGTTTTAACAAAGATAAGACATAAAATATTATTACCATTAAAATGTAATATTCACTGGGTATTGATAATGAATTGTCTAAAGTTTTTATAATGTGGGCATAGCTTAAGACATTGGAAAAAGTATTTACCCAGCATGTTTGTGTTAATAGCAATTTTTTTTTTTTTTTGCCTGCATATTAGCTAATTCTTCAAAAGCATATTAATTCCTTCAGGTCACTAAGTATGCACAGCTATAGTATTATTACCTTTGTGCTATTAAGTAATAATCTCCATAAGTTTGTAAGTTACACTAAGAAAGCAACTTAACTCACTAAGAAAGTGGGACTAACTATACTATTTGATACGTTATCTTGTCATCCTGTCAAACCTAGATAGCCCAGTGGTAGGGGTGGGAGGTTTAAAAATATATTTTTAAAATGAGAGAAGATTGTCTATGGCCATGCCTCCCTGAACAAGCCCGATCCCATCTGATCTTGGAAGCTAAGCAGGGTTGGGCCTGGTTAGTACTTGGATGGGTGACCACCTAGGAAGATCAGATGTTGTAGGCATAAAAAATAAAAAATAAAGGATTGTAAGTTGACAAGGTCCTTGCAACCTGTGAGGTCAACCAAGAGTTGCCTCACCTAAAAAGAAAAAAAAAAAAAAATGAGAGAGGATTGGACTGCATACTAGCAATTACTCATTTTTCTTCGCAATTGAATTTTCTCATTCTTACAATATTTTAGATTATTACAATAGTTTCCTAATCAATCCCTTTGATTCCAAATTTAATATACTGGCTGATGGATGTCTTCTAAAGTACTTTAGTCATTTCTGTGCTCAGTAGCAAGTAACGGGTGAGTCCTCACAGTCTGAGATTCTCCACTATACATTAGTGTTAACCCACCATTCACTCCAAGTCCAATCGTTCCACCAAAACTTGTTGAAAATAGCATGGGTGCAAACCAGACTCTTGGGGTATCAAACTCAACACTCACTCACTTATGCAAGTTGCTCATACACTTTGTGCCTCAGTCCCTCATTTGTTGAATGGGAATGACAATAATAATCCTCGCCTTGCAGAGCTTTTGTTAGAACAAAACATGGAAAACATGCAAATGCTTAGAGTGGTACTTTGCCTATAGTAAGTGCTCATGAAATACTAGAGATTACTCTTGTACTGCTGTCCTGTGACTTCGTTTTTGCTGTTTCTACTGACATGTCTCTCCATTTCTTCATATCAAATTACGATTCTTCTTCAAGACCGGGTGCTTTATCTTTTATAGAATTCGTATGACTATTCAAACTAAATGTTATGCTCTAAATGACTGGAGTCTGGTTCAAAGTGCACTGCCCTGGGCCTGCCTTGGATTTCGATTGCATGCCCAGGCACTTTTGTTCTGTGCATAGGAGGCCGAAATCTCAGGAACAGAGTGAAAATCTAATGTTGTGCCCCAATGTATCGAAAGAGCAAGTGTGCATAGGAAATATTGAAAAATATCTGTTTAATGACTAAATATTCTAATGTGATAGCTCTCAAAATGGGAATCTCATATTAGTCTGTGACGAGACTCCTTTTTGTAGCTTGAAATTTTAACATTTGGTTAAACTTTCTTTGATGGATTTTCTTTGTTAACATCAGTTTCCCCCTGGGTTTAATGAAACAAAACTAGGATAATTACTTGTGAGAAAAATCCTATCTTGGTAAAATTAGATTTTTCTACTACATGATAGAGTATATACTTTGTGTGTTATAGTAATGGTGTTGGACATTTACATTTAATACAAGAGTCTAAGAGCAAAGTTTAATATTTTAACGATATTTTTCTCCTTATGGTCATAACTACATACGCGGGAAAAATTATTTAAAATACACACTATGGTATTTGCCAACAGAGATTTCTTGATGTTTCTGAAAACTGTATTTCTTCTCTCTTCTCTCTTTTCATTTATTTTTTCAAGCACCATATAATACTTAAATTTTAAAGTTTCAAGAGAATATGGAGAAGTATATTTACAAAATCCAGATATTCTTCATCTGAATTTCAGCCAAGAAGCAACTTATCACGCCACCGAAACAAGATATGTCACTATGGAATTTGATTTATCACATGCTTCAGTTCTTAATGGAACAGAATAAGGCAATCTACCATGATTGTTGCTTCGAGCAGAAGGTTAGAGAAGAAGTAATGCAAACAACCTCAAAATGGGGATGATGGAAACTATCCGCTTCTCTCTGGGCTTCTTGCTGACATCCACCTTGGATCCTCGGGTCACTCTCAGTCAGATCATCTCAATCATCAGCCTCCTTATGTGACATCTGAACAAGCTGAAAAATTATTATTTTCTAAATTGGAGAAATAAGTGGTTACACTGCATCCTCTGTGGAAAATTTAGAAGTGTACTTTGTAAATATGAGAAATTCATGAGGCTCAAGTGATTTATACCCTCCTTCAAGAAAATAGGGATCGGGGTAACAGAGAACCTTCTTATAAACTCATGCAACTCATTGCAAGGTCAGTAGCCAATAAAGACATCACCACCTGTGATTAATTGTATATGGGTTCTACCCCTGAGTTTCTTTTTATCTGGAGTCCTCTAAATGCTGTGATGGGGCCTTTAGTGTTCTAGCTTTGTCCTTCTTAGGTACCTAGTGAGATACAGCCAGGGAGAATTAAAGAAAAGGTAATGTTAAGCTGATGACATTTCATCTCTGAAGTGTAATGTCTCTGATACTGAAGAAATGTTTCTGCAGGATAAGACATGAAGATGTAGACTATTCGACTGGCCTAAGTGTTATTTTAATACGCTTGTCATTGTAATTTACATATTTCACATTTGGCTTTGTGTTTTAAAAAATACCTAGTTCTTGCTTTTCCAGCAAGTGAGAAATCATTTTTTTTTTATGTGGGTACAATAGTGACTAGGATTTGTTTCTTCTGATAGATATTTAACTGTTTTCACAGAGGTAGCTTCTTATTGGTAAGTTTCTGAGGTCACGGTCATAGATAATTGCTTATTTATTTCCATTTTATAAGTCCACTGATAACCTCCAGTGCTGCAATGCATATCACAAACTTTTTTTATTATTTCATGTTTATTGAATGTGTACACTATATTTTATGCAGGATTACAGAATTCTACTAAATTCTCTCTCTCTCTCTCTCTCTCTCTCTCTCTCTCTGTGTGTGTGTGTGTGTGTGTGTGTGTATTTCTTTTGCTATATAAAGTAGCTCTCTAAGATATACACAGTATATTATCATTTTAACTCCATTTTGTAGGTAAGGAAAACGATCTATTAAAAGTCAGCTAATAAGTAGCCCTTAATAGGTAGCAAAGCCAAACTTTATTAGTAGAGCTATATAGAATTTAGGTTTCTTTCTTTTTGAATCTGATCACTGAATTTGTTAAATCTTTAGCAAGTGTTTATTGAAATCCTGTCGTGTGTGGAGCTGAAAGAAGCATACTAAAAATGCAAGCCCTTGCTGTTGCCTTTCAGAATGATATATGTAGAGTAGAGGGGAAATTTTACTCTGCTACTTTAAAATACAGTTCTGCCCCAAGCAAACAGTAAGTACGATTTGTTTCCAGTGTAGATGGTTTCGATTGGAGAGGAAGGTTTCTAGGATAAGGTTTAGAGGGAGAACGCCAAAACAGTAAGATAGCCAGGCTACTCCACATAAGAAGTAAAGATGAACTTAAGGGTGAAACAGCAAAGGATAGATGATAAAAAAAAAAAAAAAAAAAAGATTAAGAGTGAAGAGAAATTTACTCTGAGCAAGTCAGGGTGGCTACATAGAATATAAGTGGTGACATTTCTGAGTGACCAAGGATCTTTAGTATTGCAAGGTAAGGCATTTGCAGTGTTGCTCTGCAATTTAATCCTCAATTACTACAAACTTTTAGGAAAACTTTTTATAGTCATATGTTCTACAGATATATATTCCCCAATCCCCTCAGCCCCCCAAATCAGGAAAATGATCTGTGTTTCATAGCTGAGTTTATAAATATTGTACATAAACTGGAGAAGGTGAGACAAAGTAAGATCGAGGGTTCAGGAGATATAAGGACACTGAATAAAAGTGACCATGAAAATGTAAACATTCAGAGAATGTAAGGAGGGTTTGAAGCTTTGTAAAGAAAAAGGTTACCTCTTAAAACAAGCACAGAGTTGATGTGGAATTGTTCAGCTTGTTCTCCCTTAGTCTCCTTATGTTTATTTGCACTTTGATCTTCCCCAAAGCCTCTTTTATATTCAAATAATTTCTTCTACTGGTTAACTATATAATTATGGCATCAACTATACAGTGCAAACACAGAATTAGTGGAAAGTGAGAATTCTAACTAATACAAATATTGTTTTCTTGATGGAAAAGTGGAAAATAGAAAGGAAGGACTTAATTACCAAGGGTCAGGCACTACATGGCTAATTGGTGCCTCTGCGATCTTTGAAGAGCAAGGTGAACTTGCCTCACCTCTCAGTTAAAGAACCTGTGGATGTCCAAAGCTATCCTTCACCATGATTTGCGAGAATTTTCTAAGGCTTGCATTCTTGCAACCCTTTTTGCTACATACTCCCTTATCCTTGACAATTAAATCTTTTATTGCACGTGTGCATACACACACACACACACACACACACACACACACACACACAGATCCATTCAACATTTAGTGAATATGGTTGACCTTACTGAACTTTGGGAGTTGTATACCTGTCATGGTATACAACCTTCTTTCACCTCCTTATCTCCAGTCTCTCTTCCTATCGTCTCTATCTCTTTTGTTTTCTCTCAGTCTTGAAGGTAGGAAAAACTTCCTTCCATATCTCACATTAGCAACTTACCGACACAGTTTTATAACATCAACATACATTAGAAATATCATCCTCCAACTCCTAGTTGACTCAAGTATTTCTTTCACACAGGTAAGAGTTCTCCTTAAAAGGAATTCAGATGATAACATTTCCTTCAAATTTTCAAATATATAAATATTTTGTTTCACATCTACATTATGGATACCTGCAGAACACACTTATCTAAAATTACAATTACCAGAACTCTTCTGATGATTTAATAAGTATTCAAAACAAGCAGCTTAAAGGGTTAGAATCTAGTTGTCGGGCTTTTATAAATAATACTCTTAGTTGTTAGCACCCTGGATAACGTTTAAATATATTCATTGACTAAGGATTTATCTAATTGGTTTATAGAGAAGATAATTTAATTAAATGTTTAATTTATTTTTAAAAATGGTAAATTAATGCCTTAGTGCTTTCAAGTCTGAGTATGAGAAATCCTATTTTAGAAATCTTTAAATCCAAATGCAGTCGAGGAATCTCTCTTTTTTTTTTAACTTTTCCATTTCATCTGCTATTTCACTGTGATACCAAATTGCTCTTCAAAAAATCTTAAGCCTTTTTCAAAATTCTCACTAATTTCAAGTGATAACTAAAATCATTGGTTATAGATCTAGTGTCAAATAAGTCTTTATCTCTTCCTGTGGGCGGCTATCTTTTTGACTGATGTAAGTGAAAAAAGAACTACATTGCTTTTTTCTAGTTGAAAATGGACAATTTAGCCACCACATGTCTGCCAATGTACCTCCGTATGAGATGTAATTATATGTGAAATAATAACCTTGCTGCCAAATAGTTTTCAGTGCTTTGCTTTTTATGAGAAACAATACATTTTTAGTTCCAAAAGGCAATAAGATAATGACATTCAAGTCAATCTCTCACTGCTTTTACTTTCTTACTACATTTTAAGGCTCTTGCTCATCCCTCTCTGGTTTTCAATATGTTAAGATGACAATCTCTTATTATAATTTAGATAACATAGCCTTTGGTTAATTTTCAGCCTAATTTTTTCTCTGAAAATGTATGTATTAAAAAGTCTATTCTCAATTTATGATAACAGGTTTTAGAAAACACTTCTGTCACAGAAATCATCATCTATTATTGTGTAGTGTTAGGAATTTATAATATACTATTTTCACTAATCTATTTTAGTCAATTAAAAGCCTGTTCAAATAAAAAAGGAGTCAGGTAAAAGAAAAGTCAATAATAATAGCCAATATTTATTTAACATTAACAGTGGATCAATCATAATGCTAAGAACTTAATATGCATTCTCTCATTTTTTTCTTTCAAAATACCCACGAAGTAGATATTAGTCTTTAATTTCCATTTTACATGAGCAAAGTTGGATTTTTTTAAATGTGATTTCCTCCCCTTCTTGCTTCCCAAGAAGCTAGTCTATTTTTGCATCTGTAGCTGAGTATCTTTGTGTTACAGGCTGGAAGCAAAGTTGTCAAGTGTTCAGAAGAAGCTTCCCTCTTGTCTCTTAATTGCAATATTCTAGGCTCATTGAGACAGAGGGATTGCAGGAAAGGGTGTGATAACATTTTAAGAAGTAGCTGTGAGCCAAGTGGGAGAGAGAGGATGTTGAAGCAGTGAAGTTATTATTCTATATATTATTTCTTCGCTTTCAAAGAAATTTAGGGATTCAGGAAATAAACGTCAGCAGACACCAGTTGTATTAGTTACTTACTGTTATATTATAAGTAATCTCAAATCCTACCATAGTACCTGTTGATCAGGAATTTGGGAGCATCCTAGCTAGGTAGTTTTGACTCAGGGTCTCTCATGAAGTTCCAGTCGAAAACAAGAAAAACGAAAAAACTGTCGTTCAGAGATTCAGTCATCTGAAAACTGAACTGGAGCTGGAGGATCTGCTTCTGAGATGGCTCAAATGTGGCTAGTAAATTGCTGCTTGCTGTTGGCCAGAGGCTTTTGTTCCTTAACGCTGAGATTTCTCTGTAAAGTCTGCTTAAGGATTTTCATGACATGGTAGTTGGCTTTCCATAGAGTGATTGATCCAAGGTGAACGTGACAATATCTTTTGTAACTTGGCTTAGAAGTCACACAATGTCACTCTGTTATATTCTGCTAGTCATGTAGACCATCTCAGATACAATGTGTGGGGGGTGGGGGGGACTACACAAAGGTGGGAATTCCAGAAGATGAGGATTATTGGAGACCATATAAGAGATTGGTCTATCACACCAGTGTACACCAAAGACCAAAGACTCTGTTAATACCTTTTAACCCATTTCACGTTTAGAAAAAAACCTGCAGGTCACAGCCAGCATTAATATAATTTTACATAAACATGCTCTTTGAGACTGAAGCACATCTGACTGGTTTTTAATGTGAACATAAAATATAAAATTGTTCTTGGAGTTATTTTTAAACAGAACTTCTGTCTAATCCTAATGTAACAGAAATGTATACAAAAATTGGATTCATCAAATGAACCTTTGCTGAGAATTGTTTGAGAATGATGTTAACATCCCATATAAGAATGTTACATTTTCTAGGATTTGGCATTTTCTGCAATTGAAAATTACTATATTTTGAATAGAAATAAAACTACTAAAAACAAGATACTATAAATAGAATGATGTCATTTGTTTCCAAAGATTATCGATATACTAGAGCAATGTGAAAATAATGATACAAGTGAGATATTTCTTGGCAAACTTTGGGGGCGTGGGGTAAGATTAGGACTATAATCCATGAGTGTTCTTGGGGCAAATGGGAAATGAGCTAAGCCTCCCAGGACACTTATATGACTGTTAGGAGGAGGGAAGTTCCCCCAAAGTGAATGAGACTAGCTTTTTTACTCACCTGGTAAATTTTAAGGAGGTTCACAGTCAGTCAACCAAAATTTTTATAACGTATTATTTCGGGCAATGGGGGATGTTCATTGGCAAATGAGAGCAAAATCCCTGTTTTCGAAGAGCTTATATTCTAGTATAATGAGATAAATGATGAATGTACAAAAAAAGTAAGATAATTTCAGAAGAAAATAAGTACTAAAGAGAAAATAAAATATGTTAATATGACGTAAACTGATGGGGGATTCTTTAGTAGGCACTCACAGAAGACGATTTTGAGAGGACATTAAATTCAAATCTGAATGGTGAGAAGAAGACAGATATATAAAGATCTGAGTAAGGGGAATAGAACAGGCATAAAGAAGAGTAAGGGGAAAGGTACGAGAAGGGAACAAACAGAGTTTTAAAGGGACAGAAAAAGTCACTGTGATTAGAATGTAGAACTAGAGGATAAGTTGGGGGCCAGATCACACAGGGTCTTAGGTCATGGTAAGGGATTCTGATTTTATTCTAAATTTATTAAGCATTTGTTGGATGGTGTTAAATAGGGAAGGAATGCCATTTGATTTACACTTTAGAAGGTTAAAATTGGCTTTCTATGTAAAACCGAAGAGTGAAAATTGGAAGACTTTTACAAGGCTGTTTCAGTTATTCAGGAAATAAACTTTGGTTATTTGAATTTGAGTTGAGGCAATGAAATTGGGGGAAAGTAGTCCAAGCCAAGATATGTTTTGGAAGTAGAAACCAAATATTTCATGGTAAATTAAAGGTAGAATTTTAAAGAAGAGAAATCGAGGATGACTGAAATAAATGACTTGAGCAACTGGGCAGACAGTGGCACCACATGTAGGGACAGGAATGGCATGGAGAAAAGCTGTGTTGAGTTGGAGAAGACCTTTAAGTTTAAATAAACTAAAATACTAATTTAAGATGCTTCCTAGGCATCAAAATGGAAACATATAGGCAGGAAGATATGATCATCTTTGAGACATCGGGATTGGAGATATGCATTTGAGAATCATCAGCATAGAGGTATAGAGTCATTAGCACATAAATGGCATATAAAACAAGGCCATCTAAAGAGAGGATATAAATAAGAAGTCAGCACAAAAGATAAGGTCCAGAGTGTTTCAAAGAGGAGAATATGTCAAATACTGCTGGGATGCTGAACATTGTAAGGGCAGGGTAATGATCATGAATTTATATGAGACATAGACTATTGATGTCCTTGATAGAGATAGTTTTATTTTTATTTTTATCTTATTTTTTTAAATTAATTTTTTAAATGGTGACATTGATTAACGAAATCCAATGCTTCAGCTGTACACTTTAACAGTAAGACATGTATATAGTTACACTGTGTGTTCACTTCTCAAATGTTAGATTTCTTTCTGTCACCACATATTTGACCCCTTTTACCCTGTCTATCTCCCACTTCCCCCCAACCCCATTCTCTCTGGCACGATAGTGGGAATGAAAGCCCAAGTGAGGAGAGACAATAAATGAAGAATGAAATGAATGAATATGGATAACACATTGGGAAGTTTAGGATCATTCAAAATTTGTTCAACTCCCATAACTCTTAGAAGATTCTGTATAACAGAAGAATCAGCAGCTCCGACTTGTTATAATAGATATTTCAAAAGGATCCAATGGAAAATATTTTCGAGAAATTAAGATATAAAATTATTGCTTTAATAACTTTAGCAGATATAGGAATTCAGCTGAAATTGTTTTTGCTTGGTTAGGATGTAATGTGCTGCCCAACTTAATCTGTTTCCATTGGTATGATTTTGAAATGGCTATATACTTGGGAATGTCTAACTGATTTATTTCTATATATATGAATTATTTGTTTATATTTATAAATTATTTCATATTTTTTAAACGAAGTTTCTGGATTAATGAAAATCTCATTTTTAATTTCTTTAAGATATTGGACACAGTGTATCATTTTCTACTTGTAGAAATTTTCTACTTGTATCCTTCTTCCCCAAGACATGCTTCAGCCAAACGTCTTTTATTTTATTAAATTTTTATATATTTCAGGCAAAATGTAAAAACATATTGTATTTATTTAAGGACATCCGAGTACCACCACGCAGTATAAGAAATAAATGTAACAAATATAGATGAAGCCTTTGGTTTATTCTTCCGTGATTGTATTTCCTAACTTTTCAAGAGGTATTCATTATTCTGAATTATTCATCATTTTCATATGCCAGTTTACATTTTTTCACATATATCTGGTATTACACATATATAGCATTATTTTGCTTGCTTCAAAATTACATTAAAATATTGTATTATATATCCATATGCTATATGGTTTTGCCCAACATTATGTATGTGAGCTTCTTTAAAGTTAAAAAACTTATTTCTAAGCCCTTGCTATATAGTATTTCATTATATTAAAAATTTTCCATAAATATATCCATCTTTAGAGTGATGAAAATTTGGATTGTTTCCCATTTTTTCACTGTTATAAACAGTGCTGGAAAGGGCTTCCTTGTAAAGTTTGCTTGCACATATAAATGAGCATGTCACAAAGTTATGGCTGGCAGGGAACTGAGGGAATGCACACCTTAATACTATTAGATATTATCCCATTCCCCTCCCAGGTCTTTGCACTAGTTAATACTTCAACCATTAATGCAGAAAAGTTCCCTTTCCTCCATGAACTAGGAGAGTCAGTACTGTTATCACCTACACCTTCAAAGCCTGATTTAAAATTTTTTTATATCAGCATTGTTGATACCAATTGCAAGTAATGGCTTTCATTCATTTTTCACTGCAACCATTAAAAATTCCTTCTACTATAATTCAAATTCCTTTCTTCTTGTTCCAACCTCACGTGAAATAAAGAATAGTATAACTTGCCAAATACTGCACTTTAATACTTATTGTCTTAAAAAATTTCTTCTTGGTTTAAAATGAGTTTTATAGAAATAATAATCATGAAACAATTAATGATTTTAGCGTTGTTTATACTGATCCTGCAGTTTTTGGAACATAAATGTCCCTGCAGATAGGTGATTCTGGTGTCTGTGTTGGGTGGCGGGGGTGGGAAGTCTCAGAGCAATCAGGGCAAGTAAGTTTGGGATAGGATGTGAGATATTCTGAAATTAATAAATTTATTAAAACATGCTTAATCCAGAATTTTCCAAATTATTTATCTAGATTATTTGACCAAATATATATTTTTAAAAGCTGGATGAATATCTTATGACCATTGGTTTTTCATGGGATAGTAGTGTTTTTAGGAAGCAAGTGGAAAATATTTTCCTAAACATTTGAGAATTTTTTCCCAAAACATTTTATTTTGATAGCAAGAATTTACTTAGCATGGTTGATTTATAAAAAGAACTTCAAAAGGCTTTCTTTTTTTTTTTTAATAAAATTGTTTGACTGCTGATGTTGAATGTCTGAATGGTAATACTACGTTTAATGGATTAAAAACATAAAAGAAATGAGTGTTTTTAATTTTCTCTGGGGTAGTATAGTCTAATTGGTAAAGTGTTGGATGGTGTTTCTGTCCTCTTTATTTTCCATTTCTAATATAGAATCAATTAAGAGTAAGCAGTTGGAAATAATTCTTAACGTAATTCTGTGATCCCTTTTATAATATAGTTAATGTAATTTCTCCAAGTAAATGGATATCAATTTCAGTAAGTTTCCTAAATGGAAGGTGCTGTATGAGGCCTTTCTTTCATTCTGCCATTTTAAAATTGACAAGTACATAAGGAGTAATTGGTGATTTTATTAGAACCCTACAAATACCTGG
Source organism: Rousettus aegyptiacus (assembly GCF_014176215.1). Classification (NCBI taxonomy): domain Eukaryota; kingdom Metazoa; phylum Chordata; class Mammalia; order Chiroptera; family Pteropodidae; genus Rousettus; species Rousettus aegyptiacus. The sequence goes on from NW_023416286.1 coordinate 76,187,768, forward strand.
CCAAGTCATTTGCTTTTACTATCGTCATAATAACTTTCTGCTTAAAAAAATGAAGAAAGAATTTCGTTCATTCCACTCCAGGCAATTGCAACAATTAATTAAATATACAGTAATATCTAATATATGTACATAATTAATATGTTAATTTTATGCATACTATAAATAGTTGTATGTCTACATATAATTCTTTTTGCTTTTTTCAATTTAATAGAATGGTAAGCAATGCACATACATAAAATGTACATACATAGTAAGCATAGACTAAAAACTGATTGAAAATGATAGTATTCATTTATTCAGCAAATATTAATTATCTATTTCGTAAGCTATTGGAGCTTCAATTCTAGATAGAGGAGAGAGCAATAAAGAAAATACATGAGTAAATTTTATAGCATGTTGGAAAGGCAAAATGTTTTGGAACAAAATAAAGCAATAAAAAAAGGGATAAGAAGTGCTGGGTGAGAGGTAGTCATATCCTATACGTGTTCATTAATGAAACTTCAGCAGTATTACATTGCAAAATAATGTTTCTTAACATAATGTTGACTAGTAATTAAATATATATACATATATGTGTGTCTACGCATTGTGTATTATGTTTTTAATATATTTTATATATGAAACAACAACTTTTGCGAGAGACTTAATTGCATCTCCTAAGGTCACATGATGAGCTTATTTTATATTATTTATTTTCTATCCACTGATATTTTTATCTCCTGTTTATTTTATAGTAATAGTATGTCCTATAGTATGTGAAGTCCACTTCCCTTTATCTTCTTTATTCTTCTGAACCTACATACCAGTTTTAATATCTCATATATTTTTATTATTACTTTAATCTCATTATCCTTATTAAAAAAATATAAATGCTTTGACATTATTTTAATGCAAAAATCATTTTAAATATTTCTTTTTTTTACATATTTGCAAGCTGCATCATGAAATTAGAGTGAAAATTTAACATCGTGATACATTAAAGCCACATTAGAACATTATTGCATGCCACTGCTTCAGGTAAAACAACTTAAATTTACATAAATATGAAACATTTAATTCAAAGTTTATATCTATTAGGTAAGTAGTAATAAATTGTAATTTCCGAAAAAAGTACACTGCATAATAATTTTCAAAAATAAATGCTATCATCCGATGGTCTTTTTTTCAATGAAAATTTAATATGCTTAAATTTAAATGAAAGTTGGAAAAATATGTAGAAAACAAATCCAAATACAAGTTGAACATACAAGATATAAAGAAGTATTTTTTGTATTTTTATTTATCTTTTATTTTAGATACACTTGTCTTATTTACTTCTTCTTTTTTAACAGAAACAATGTCCAATCTTGTTTAGCATTACATATCACAGAAGTATAAAGTGTACTCATTCATTTATATATGTATTCAGTTAACATTATATGGTATATTATTGAACATACCATTATCCATGACTTATGCTATTTACTGGGGGTACAAAAAGGTTCTTGGAACCTATTGGTAGAGGCAGACAAATGTTTAAATTTTTTTCCACACAGTGGAAAGCCCCAAAATAGAGGTATACCACATCTGTGGCATGAGGCCAGAGAAGGAGATGCCTATTGAAGCCATAGGGGAAGGCTTCAAAGGATATTAAGAGTCCTCAAGGTAGATAAGTGGGTGTGAGAAGGGCATTCCAAGCACAGTGAAGAGCATGAACCACAAAGTAGAGGCATACAATCCAGGGGCTAGATGAGAAATTACCCTGTAGATCATCCTAAGTTGTGTGGACAGTATTCTGCAGGAAAAATGATGACAAGTGAGCTTTGTGGCTAGAGTAGGTATTAGAATTGTCACTGGCAACAACTGGGGAAACAGTTGAGAAAGTACATGAGAATGTGGTGGCTATTTACTAGGTTATTTTAATAGTCCAGGAGAGAAATATTGAGAAATTTGAATTAAATCAGTAGTGGCAAACTAGTAAAAAGTAGAGTGTGGGCAAGCCCAAGAGATGCAAATGGTAAAAACTAATGAGGTGATACAATGGGAAAAAAGAACCATGAAGTGATTGCTAAAAGTCTTGTGTGACGAAGTGGGTTGCATACTATTAATACAGACACAGAATACAGGAGGAGGAGCAGGTTTGTGGAGAAAAGGGATGAGCGTAATTTCAGAACATGAAGCTTTTGAAGTGCCTATGAGACAGTCAAGTAAAGATGGTCAGGTCTTAGGGAGACTTATCTACATTGACCTTGGCTCTTGGTCAAGAAAAAAAGGGCAGTAAAAGTGTCTCTGAGACTGTAGCTATAAGTGTGCCCAAAAGCACTGGAATCGAAGGTCACATGATTTATCTGTTGAAAAAAATTCAAATCAAAAATGTAGTTGAAAGTGGCCCTGGTTAATAGTGCCCACAGAAACTTAGCAGAGTGGAAACGATAGCTTCTCTGGAGAAGTTTTTTTTTTTTTTTTTTTTTTTTTTTTTTTTTTAACATAGGCCTCAAATTTAACTTTATGTCACAGATATTTTCAGGAAAGAGGAGCTCGTGATTTAAAATTAGTAAATAAGTTATCACTGATGAAAGTTAGCAAAAATATATTGAATGTGACTAGCAAGAATGGAGAATGTTGGAGTTATCAGATTCGAAGTGCAAAATAAGTATGTTTAAAAGTTTTAAATAACTGTATCAGACCTTCCCTGCATCATTTCTGACATTGGTCTGACTCACCTTTTATTCCAACCATTACTGTGAGGACCAGATTTTAATTGTTGGAACTTGAATGAGTCCTACCTAAGCTGAATTATAATCTCCTGCTTTCTTCCCCAAATTTCTCTACTTCCAGTTGTAGGATGCCTGCACACACCCATGTTTTCTTATTTTTGCAAGTGTGAGAGCAGGCTTTAACCAGTTAGGGATGGGAGATAGTAAATAGATGTTTCTCTCTTTGGTCTCTAAGAGGGGACAAGCAGCTCAGAATTCTGAGTAGGACCAAATCCCAATTCCACAGTAGTGACCACATTGATGACATAGATTTTGATTGGTTTCCTGTTTCAAACTTCCCATTTTCTAATGTAAGCTCCCTTCACATGGGTCAGTGTTTTGGGCTTTCCTTTCTGAGGAGAAGGGACCCACACTGCTTTCTGTGGTGAAAGAGGAACCAAGGCTAAGACAGTTGAAGCTACAAGTAGCCCTAAAAACAGACACTCTGGATGAAATTCTGAAACTGTCATTGATGAGAAAATGTGGAGTGGTGACAAATCCCAGCATGCAGTAGCGTTATGAAGTACTAAGACTCTCACTGGCGGAGAAAGATGAAATGCAAGTGAAGCTTTTGCAGTGGCAACAGCACTTGAAAGAATGAGGACAATGATGATTATAAGGGTTGTGCAATTTGTTGGCATTTGTTATTTGCTTTAAGATCCTAAGAAAGAAAGAAGAAAAAGAAAGAAAGAAAGAAGAAAAAGAAAGAAAGAAAGAAGAAAAAGAAAGAAAGAAAGAAAGAAAGAAAGAAAGAAAGAAAGAAAGAAAGAAAGAAAGAAAGAAAGAAAGAAAGAAAAAATGACAGACTAAAGCTAACTGACTCTTATTCCAAGGTGTGCTGTGAAAGTAAGAGAGTCTGTAAGTCAGTGTTTCAAAAGCCCCTTATCTCATACAGCCATAGAACAGATGGTGATAAAAACCAGGCCTTGGACTTAATTATTAAGGTTAACAGAATGACAAAGAAGACAACCACAACCTTCACAGTCCTTTGTTAAATTCAGGACTCTAATAGATAAAAGAGAGGTACCTTCAGACTAGCTATGGGGACATTTGGTGAATAAGCCAGAAAATCTTGAGTCACAGATCCTTCTGTACCTTGAACCAGGCTTTCTTTATTTAGAAAACCTGGAAAGACTTCATCTAGGGCAGGTGCCTCACGAATTATCTTTGTCTTCCTCAAGATATAGTCCTGACTTTTCCCACTTCCTCCAGACCAATAACCTGGGTCGAGTCTCAGGATAGCCAAGCAGGGAAATATCGACCCTGTACTAGGAAGAGGTAAAATGTACAGCTGCATATGACAAGGTGTGCACCAGCAAGAACTGCAAAAATGTGTGATTAAGAGACACTTTAGAGTGGTGGGTCAGGGAGATTATTAATTGATATGGGAGTGCTCTCCATGACCCAGGGATTAATATCTTGCCATGTGATCTTCTGCTGCTCAGATGGCTTCTTGATGCTTGGGCAAGCTTCTGGCCTAAGAAAAAGAAGTAGAGACCCATAAGATGCCTTGACAGAGTGTTGAGATGAAGTCAGAGAAATGACAACATTAAAATGGACTTATTACATGAGATCAGAGTACCCACCACATATGTTCCCTAGAAGGGTTCAAAAAATTCTCTTCACCAATTCAATAAGTTAATAGGGAATCCACAGGTAAAGGGATGTTTCTTTTGGAAACTTGGTGGTGGCTATCCCCTGTGGGCTAGAGCTGAGAGTAACACGTGGTGCATGATATTGCGTTCCTTTGTAACTATAGAAATAACATTTCAAATGGTAGCAGCCAGGTTGTGACAATTAACCAGCAGAGGTAAGGTGGATATAATTATTATTAATGACAGCAAGACCAGCGGGTCAACTGAATGACTTGACCAGAAGGATCTATAGTGACGACTGATAGCTTGTGGTATTCCAGGGTGTTCCTTGACCTGTGTAACCCGAAAAAATACTGAGAACTGACAAGGTGAGGGGAAAGTCAGCTGTTGCAATAGAAAATCAGGGCTCTCCATCAGGTTTCAGTTCTGAGCTAGTTTTCTGACTCAGAATCGATTGAAGGGTCCCCTTGAGTAAGTACATATAACACAAGTATGTATGACAAATATTCTCTCAATCTTGAGTAATATTCCTTGAATGAACTTGTGGCCATTTACCAGATTAACTGAACACCGGAGAAAGAGCTTCTTAGCTGACATTGATAATAGAAGACTCAAAACACCATAATGGTTTTCTATAAAGTAGAGGCTTGTGGTGGCCTCGTGGAAGCAAAGTGACAAATGGAAACCTGATACAAGTGGGATGCTGCTGATACAATGGACCTGTGAACCACAAAATAAGTTGGCAGATACCAACACAAATGATCTATGCTCTCTAAAAGTAGGGAATATCTAATCATATTAATGATACACAATTTAACTGTGTACTATTTGTAAAAGACATAGGTAAAGCAAAAAAACTCAGAAAAGCTGAAAGAAAAGCATTATAGGCATATATTCAGCAAAAAATAACCACAGAGAACTGGTGTAATTATATTAGTATTGGATGCTAAAGACTTTGGAGTAAGATTAAAATATCAAAAAAAATTGCCGTAGTTAAACATTCCCCAACATAAATACAACTAATTAAAAAACAATAACAAATAGATAAGCATATCTTTAAAAAATTTAAATAATTTACAAGTCAGAAGAGTAATCTTAATGAAAATAAGAAAATTCCTAGAAACTAAGTCATAAATAAATTATTACTTATAGAAATAGTAGGATGCTGCTAAATTAGCACTTATCAAAACTAGAGGGTAAGTTACAAGATTAAATGCTAATATTAAACAAGGAATGAATAAGTTAAAGATATAAAATAAATTCAAAGGAAGAAGAAGGAATATAAAAATAGTTGTAGAAACTAATGAAATAGTAAGCAAGTCTACAGTGGAAAGGATCAACAAAGCCAAATGTTAGATCTTTGAAAAGACTGAGAAATTAGATCACAGAAAGAGGGAAGACACAAATTAGTAATAGAAATGAAGATACAAGTACAGACAATAGCAACAAAAACATAATAAGGAAATATCAAAACCATATATATCAATAGAGTTGAAATATTAGGTGAAACAAACAAATTCCAAGAAAAAATAAAAATTAGCTTAATTGGGAAAAAAACAAAAAGTTTCTGATTATCTCAATCTTTATTAAAAATTTTTCTCAGCATTTCAATATTTTTTTCAAAATAAAAGGACCAAGGCCATTCATTCTACCAAACATTCAAGGAAAAATAAAACCTTTTTGGAAAGTAAGATTCAGTGCCAAATTTATTCTGATTATAATAATAACTTTAAAAATCAAAACTAACAAGCAGAGCACTGGGAAAAATTTTATAGGCCAATCGCATTAATGAACATGGGTGCAAAAAAATGGATCCTAAATATTAGCTAACTAACGTCGATAATTGAAAAGAACAGGATAATGCATCATGATTAAATTGGTTTTATAATAGGGATGCAAGGTTTTTGGTTTAATATCAAGCAACTGATTATTTTAACTTACTAAGTAACAGATTAAAGCAGAAAAAATATATCTTCTCAATAGATTCGGTAAAACTTTTTGACAAAATTTAATAAGCCTACATAATTTAAAAAAACTAACACTTTAGCAAGCTAGGGGGAGAAGAAAACTTTCTTGATTCGATTAAAAAAAACTACATCAGCTATAGCAAAGTGCTATACTCAACAAGAAAATGTTAAAATTATGTATTTTAAAATGAATAATAAGACTGTTTCTATAAGATTATATTGGTCATCTTAACAAGACTAATATCATGGGTTAAATAGCATCCTCTCAAAATTCCTGTCCATCTGAAACTTAGAATTTGATCTTATTTGGAAATAGGGTCTTTGCAGATTAATTTAGTTAATTAATTTATTAGTTAGTTAATAAGTATTTAGTTAAGAATCTCGAGATGAAATTACCCCGGATATAGGATGAACCCGAAATCCAGTGACTGGTGTCTTTGTAAGAGAAAAAAAATGATTTGGATACCGAAAGACATAGAGATAAAGCAGCCATGTGAAGATGGAGATAGACATGGGACTTATTCTGCCACAAACCCATGAACACCAGGACCACCCGAAGCTAGAAGAGGCAAGGAAAGATTCTCTCCAAGAGTGCTGAGAGGGAGCATGGCCCTATCAACATCTCAGTTTTGGCTTTAGGACCTATGACAGAATAAATTTCTATTACCTTAAACCACGAATTCGGTGGTAATTTGTTATGGTAGCCTAGAACACTAATATAACTAACAAGAGAAAAATATATATAAGAATTGGAAAAGAAAAAAGAGGCAGTTGATGATATGATATTCAGCATGCTCACAGGTCACCTCTTGTTTTGTAATCGACTTCTCCAAATAGATGCCATTTGTTCCAAGCATTAACATAGCTACTGTTTTAATTCCCCCAATGACTAGAATTTGATATGTAATAAAGCATTAAGGAAAGATTTTACATTTATAATTTATATCTGTTACCTGAAATGGTTATCTTTAAAAATCAATTCTAACCCAGTTCAAGCCTAACCTGGAATATCTGCCTAACTCCTTGAATTTCTTCATGGAATATGACGACTAGCTCAAGTTCCAGAATCTTCAGATATTTTCTTGCCTGAGAATCTAGGCCCCAGAAAGCAAGGGAAATTTTTCTCTTTCCTGCCCAGGGCCCACTTCATATCTATTAGTCCTTGATGATTTTCAGTGGAACATCCATATTTGTCCATTTCTCTTCTCACCTTGGTGTGTACCATTTTTGACGTATAGTGCTGTTGCTTTGTCCTTTCTTTTTGACCTTATTTGAAAAACAAATTAAATACTTTTACAAATATATTCTAAACTTGTCCCAATGCAAAAAGAACATATTTATTTCTTTCTGTTAAAATTTTAAAGTTACATTTTTTTGTGCATTGTAATTTGATCGGTTACAGGAAGACATATGAAAAAAGGAGAAGGAGGTATCACCAAAAAAGTGAGAGATGCTGTAACGCTTCAAACTTTATTCTGAAGTCAATGAAGAAATATTGGAGTGATAAGATTTAAGTCTAACTCAATTTTATTGGCAGTGTTCTATAAGAAAGATAGGGATATATGTGTTATTTTCAAAATTTTGTATTATTTTCTTTCTTGCCTTAAGATTCTGGGACATAACTATGGTAGTTACAAAGATTTCCTGGCTTAGCTGAAAAAAATTATCCATATGAGTATTATCTTCTCAGAGACATGATACTGAGCTAACTATTGGAAGAATAAAGATGTAGAACATATAAAATTCCATAACCAATCTGGAAAGACAGCTTAAATGTATTATTGGGTAATTCCTCATGATGTCAAAGATAATGTCTTCATGAATGTATTATCAGTGTGATCATAAATACCTGATGAGACCTAGCTGCAAATGGCTGACTAGGATACATCCTAGGTAGCAGATGTGAGAAGTTTATTAATTTAATGGACAGGGAGCTATCATAGCTAAATTTTCTTTTTTAGTTATTGTTGAGATTGGGTTTCAAAATTCTGAATCCTTTATCCCAAATTCCCTTCTCAATAGTAGAGACATCTAAAAAACATCAAATGTGAGTTGGCTTAGAATGTGCTATAACTAATTTCATTTATTTAAATTGGTCTTGAGGACATCCTTGATGATTGAATATCATGAAACATGCAAAGAATCATGAAAAATGTTGGTGGAACTTCACAGCTGAGGAGTAGTTTCCATAGTGCTTCTGAGCTGATAGATTAGGAAATGAGCTTTAAAATAAGATGATATAAAAAAGTGTATGTTTTTTGACTTTGTTTTTGTTTTCCAATTACAGTGACATAGAATATTAGTTCTGGATGTTATATTAGTTTCAAATGTACAACATAGTGATTAGACATTTATATAACTCATGAAATGATCATCTGCTATTGACTTTATTTTTGAACAATAGCCATCATGAAGGAGTGCTTTTAAGTGATCAAAAAAATACTTAAGTTCCAAAATAATTATTTAACAAGAGACATGAGGACTAAAGAAGGGACAAGTAAATAATAATATCATAGTGAAAAAAAGTAAAAATGGAAAATGATAGATAATCTTGACTTTTTTCCAGTTTAAAAACACTTCCTTTGGATTCCATAGCTTTTGTAATAGGCACTTACTTAAATACTTCCTTAAAGTGATTTTCCATCATAATATCCTAATGTGATATTTTCAATCACTCTAGATTATTAAAATTAGCATTTCATAGAAATTTAGTGATGAAATGGACTTTAGAGATAATATTGTTCAAAGTGCAAAATCATCAGTTGCGTTCTTTTTCCTGGCAATGATTCCAACCACTTCAGATGTTCCATTTTCATCTGTTTGACAACCTCCCTTACATAGCTGGAAAGGAATTCAGGTTAGAAAACCCTGTGATTCAATCTCTTACCAAGCATTACCACATAGCTTTTTAAAAACTATAATGTTATTCAAACTTAGCTTATGAATATGTTGGTAAGTTCAAGAGATACAGTCTATTAAACTTTATTTTATAGTAAGCATAATTTTGTCTTGCATAATAACCAGCTCTTCATTTCTGCTCAGAATAGAAACAATAACTCTTTTCTCCGGGCTCCACACTTTCTTTAGACCTAATTAATACCCATATATCAATTCTCTCAGCCTTACCCTGGGCTCTCTAGACATCTTGTGATTTCTTAACCTACAAGGCAAAAATTCTGTCCAGCCAGGATACTTTGTTAAATCTTTAAAAGCCGTGTGAGATGTTTTGGAGCTTCCGTTTAAAATCCTATACTAAAGACTTAGTAATTGTTAAATGATTTCTCCAATAAAGTTTGAAGTCAGTGATTTAAGGGCTTCCACTTTACCTTAGTGGCGCTTCTCAGGTCTGTTATAGGTCAGAGACCACTGGCTGTTCCAGTAGTTTGAATAAAGTGAGGAAAGCAGAATTAATTTTGGAACAGTTTTTACTTTAAAATTATGTTTTCATGGGGGGGAAAAAATCACAATCTTTGCCACCCTTGTCTTTGACATCAACCACAAATATGTACTGATCATATTACTTTTAGAATAATTCTAAGGTTAAAAAAATGATTTTTAATGTCTCCATTTCCCAGAGAAAAAATTGTTGAGTAAAAGCATCCTTAGTATTTCAAATGTCCTAAGCTCTTAAGATTGCTTTCGATAAATAATATGGGGCATCATAGCCACCTCATCTACACTTACTACTTTTGTAAATTCTAAGAAGAGAAACAGAACTTTTCTTAACTGAAATCTTACAATCTGAGCACAATTCCATAATGTTTTACAAATGGAGAGACTTGAACCCAGAGAGGTTAAATGACTTGCTCGGTCTCTCATAGCAAAATGCCTTAATTTGGAACTTCTCTGTTAAGACTTTTCAACAGTATTTTTATGATACCTAACTGAATTGTATTCAAATTACAAGTCTGTGTTTCTCACAGAGATTATAAACCCCTCAAGGTCAGGACCTCACTGCCTATCCCAAATTTGGCATTGTATAAATATTTGATGAATTGATCTGATCACATGCTTCTTTTAGAATTAAGGATTAATACACTCCCTTTATTATGTCAGCACAAAAGCAATATCTGGGTTCTTCATTTGGCGATTCATAGTGTCTGCTTGGTTGTAAATCTCATACATGTTATGAAATATCTATGCTTGAGTCTTCTGCCCCTGCAGATTCCAGATGGTGCTGGAATATCTCCATTGGCACTATCAGTACTGCAGGCCTTATCTTACTCACCCTTTCAGTATAAACATCCTTGACAAATTGCTGTCCTGAGTTCTAAGTTGAGCCTATTTTTAAATTGGGTGTGGAAGGCGAACCCGGAAAATTGGATATGTATGAGCAGGAGACTGAGGAATTAAACTTAACCTACTCCTAATAGCTTATCTTTTCCTTTTAAAAAAAAGATGCCTTACATTATTGTAGAAGATAAGTAGTATATAGTCTTGGTTTAATCGTACATGGAAAATCTTTGCTTGACGTTATTGTCTAAGCAACACCTGATAACGTGCAATTGATTTTGATTTTGGTACTTATTGGGCAATTTGATTTATGCTTCTAAGGTGCATTATGGTAGCAATATCTAATTATGCAGGAAAGAATTAACATAGCAGCCCTACTATCCTTAGAAAGGCCTGTGTACAAGGTTGGTTTGGGGCTGGCATCTGGGAACTTGGATAGTGGGAAGGTTTTCAATACCTTAATTGATTAGAGTTGCTCACGGTGCCTAAATAATTTGTTTGTGCAAACAACATGGTTTATGCTGAACACCTGCTTTCCTTTTGGGAGTATGAAATTTGGGCATGTATTTGGCAGAAGTTGCCTATCTGATCAGCCCCCAATAAAGGACCCTGAGCACTGAGTGTCTAATTAGCTTCTCTAGTAGCCAACATCTCACATGTGTTAGCACAACTCATCACTGGAGAACCTAAGTGAGTCCTATGCCACTGTGCTCAAAGAGGACACTTGGGAGCTTGTGTCTGGTTTCCTTTGGACTTTACCCAAAGTGCCTTTCCCTTTGATAATTTTGCTTTATATCCTTTCGCTGTAATAATGCATAGCTATGGCTCTGGTTATATGCTGAGTCCTAGGAGTGCTCCCAGTGAAATCAATCTGGGGGTGGTACTAGAGACCTCTAACTTAAAATAGTAATTATACTGGCTAACCTGTACATAGCATTTACTTTGCTCTAGGCACTAAAACATCATATAGATGAACTCATTAATTTCTAACTCCAATTTCATAATATAGATACTATTACTAACACCTGCATTTTAATTATGAGGAAATCAAGGCACAGAGAAATATCTTGCCCACCTATGATAAGTTACAGAGCCAGGATGATACGAAGGCAACTTTGCAAAGAACTGAGGAGAGAGAATTCAAATAAGTGAACTACAGACTCTAAGTTTTTCCTTATTTAGCTCAGTGTTTGACTAATGATGATCAACTTGGATATAATTTTTTTTAATTAAAAATGAACAAATAATGTGATTAGATTGCTGCTATGCAATTACTACTCTGAGAACTTTAGGCTTTAACTTTTCGACCATGATGTCGTCACATCCTTCAAAATTTGACTGATAAATGGTCAACCTAAACCAAGGAACACTACAAAATAACTGCGTGCTTCAAGAACAATAAAGAATTTCTGAAAGCCTGTTCTGGATCAAAAAGGACTAAAGAGACATGACAATTATATGTAATTAAATTGGATACTGGGTTTTAAAAATGAAAAAATAAATGCCACATGTAGTTCATTAGTAGGGCAACTGGTAAAATTTGAATAAGGTTGGCATATTAGAAATCATATTGTACTGACATTAATTTCTTGATTTTAACAATTGTGCTGAGGTTATAATCTTGCTTTTAGGAAATACACGGTGAAATATTTAGGGGTAAAGAAGCATAATGTCTGCTTACTCTGAAGTGTTGCTAAAGTTAATACGTGTGTATGTACACAGGTGTGAGAGAGAGAGGAGAGAGAGAGAGAGAGAGAGAAAATTTTAAGAAAAACATGGTAAATGTTAACACTTGGGGAATATGGGCGAAGGATATGCAGTAATTCTTTGTATTATGTTGATACTTTTCTGTAAGTCTGAAATTAATTCAAAAATTATTTTTAATTGAAAAAATGAGGTCCAGGTAAGCGGGAGTTAAAGCAAACCCCTGGAATAAGAGCAAATCCCTGGGCACACATAATTCACACAGAGGCGGTTATTATTCCATGTGGTCAGCGAGACAGGCCACGCATATCTACTGAGTGCCCATTTCATTACAGGCAGTCTCCTAGGAGGTAGACACATACATGAGTGGACAGAATGACCAAGATCCCTGCCAACGTGATGCTTACACTTGTGAGAAAAAACAGACAAAAACAGAAACAAATGCGTTAGAACTTGACAATCAATAAAAATAAATTAAAAAGTAGAACACGAGAGAGAAGTGTATAGCAAGGAGACTGGTTATTGGCACAGTGACTGCACGTCTGGAAAACCTTTTGACCTACTCCTCAGGTAAACCCTCCACATTCCAGTGACAGCTTCTATTCAGTTTAGACCCCCAGGGTGACAGCCACACTGTAACAACAGCAACCCAGATAGCAATATGACTCACCTAGGCTTGTAAGAAGGGTTGTTTTCTTTCCACAGTTACCAATTTTTTTTTTTACTAGGAAAATATGGCTCATAGCAAGAAACACAGCACTATTTCTCTGACACTAGCAAGTACTGAAATTTAGTCAGAGTTATATAGGTTTGTAAAATTTTCAGTTAGGATATTTTCCAAAATAACCTGCTATTTTGAGAGAAGTATCCCAGAGTTTTATATTTTCATTGACCTAATTACCCCCTTCTAAATCCTGCACTCCTGCAGTCTCTGCCCACATTTGGGACCACTGTACCTTCTAAACAGGTAAGGCTCACCCCCAGGTCATGTGACAATGCACCCTAACAGGATGCACGTCCCAATTTACTTGTTCAGTCAACTCGGCATCAAGTCAAACTCATTGCACCCCTGTTTCAGTAACTGAATTTTGCCTCTTTCGTAGACCTGCATCAAAGTTCTTCACACCCAGCTTTACTCAAGAGACCGGAGGTTTGTCTGTGCATGAGAGACAACTTGGTCTCCTCCCTGCTGACCTAGCAGTGACAAGAAATGCTATTTTCCAAGTGTTTAATATGTACCAGACACTGTGTTATAGTCCCTTATTCTCTGATGTCTATGCCTTCCTTATTCTTCTTATTTTGTACACAAATAGGAAGTCCTGGAGAGTGAGTTGACCAAGCTCGCCACAATGTTGGGTTTAAACCTAGCAGTCCACGTCAGAACTGAAGCATATCTCAATGATGACTTTCATGTTCCTGGATTTCCATGTCATATTCTTTCTAATTTGTCTTTTTCCATGCCCTACCCATATCTGCTTCATTCCTCTCTTGCTAAATGTACAGATGTCCGTGTAGGGTTGCTCTTCATTGTTTTTAGGAAATCTTGCTCTACTAGGGTCTGTTCCCCAGAACTTTATACATCCCCACTTTCTTTTTTGAGGCCTTCCATTTGACTTGTAAAAGACAACATTATGAAGCAAAATTCTAGAACCAGTATCTTCTCTCTGCCACCTTATAGCTGTATGAACGCAAGTCAGTCATTCTTTTTATCTGAAAAATGGGAGTGATACTAGCTCATCGAGGTAGAATAAAACTAATAAAAGTAATATTAGTATATGTGAAAGTGTCCACTCTGGTTCCTAGGTGTTTTTAAATTTTAATCTCTATTATATTCCTGTGTGTGTGTGTGTGTGTGTGTGTGTGTGTGTGTGTGTGTGTGTATGAAAGCACCACTTGATGCTTTAAAATTATATTTAAAATTGTGTTTAAAATTGTCTGTATTCACAATAGACACATCTATCATAGGAATTGTTATGTTACATATTGCTATATGCATGTTAAAGGAACAAATTTCCACCTCAACTCATAATGACTGTGTGGGCAATTTTAAGATTAAGAATGCTGGGCTACCAAAGTGGTTCCCACACAGCTTTCCCCACGAGCACACCAGCAAGATGCTGACATACTTTATCAGGAGCAGTGACTCACCTCAGGAAATTAGACAGGCCCCTTTCCAAGACGGCATTTAACCATTTCTGTTAGGAACGGGAACAATTTGAAACATGCCTCTGAACATTCATGGTGTACTCCTCACTTGGGAGAAAGCAGATATTCCTTCTCTTGAGGGAATTTATAAAAATCTGGATAGGAGGGCACGATTTATTGAGTGAATTATTTTGATACCCTCCCAACACCCATAGACACAATCTCTAGGGGTGGGGTTCACCCTGGTCAGCTGAAAAATTATTGGAAGTGACCCCTTGAACAATATATATATGGCATGGCAATTGAAAAATTTTCATTTCTATCATCCACATGATAAACGAGCATCCAAATTATGTCAGCCTAATGTTGAAATGATTACACCAGTTATATGTGGTTCCATTTTAAATTCATGTTTTCAATATCTTGGCACTCTAGTAATATATTCTCTTTCCTAAAACCATTTTAGAATCAACTTATTCTAATTAATTTTCAGACAGGATTTTACATATATATGTAAATATATATATTTACTTTCCTACCTATAAAATAAGTAATAAGATTACATGAAAATACCAAAAACAGCACATGGTTTTGTCACATAATAGTATAACATATTTATCAACATTTTAAATCCTATAGAAATATTCAGATTATATATAGTTGAATATATTGCTTAAGTGGATTACATTTATAACACACACATGTGATGTTTTAGTGTATGTGAAATACATAGCTCTGTACCTGGCCTGAAGCAAACATCAAATATATATAATCTCTTTTCTCTTCTTTGTAAGTGAAATTGGAGAAAGGTAATTGGGAATGTTATAAATACGATTCTATTCTAAAAATTCAAGAAAAGAATTGGGGAATATGAATAGTTTTAGTAGATCTTCAGAATGATAGATATGCAGAGATGAGGATGAGGGAGAAAGCAATGTAAATAAAGACTGTCGAAAACTGAGAAGAAACTCAGGGCATGTACGGACAAAGGACAACTTTGGCCACACTAATAAGTAAAAATGCTTGTAGCCCCTCTCCTGTAACCATCTCCATGCCAGACATTGCTAGATGTCTTCTTACCTTATCTCTTTTAACCTCAGTAAGAATCCTATGAAGTAGGATTCTTCTCTACACTGCCCCTGTTGGTAGAAAAGTGAAGTGCAAAGAGGTTAGTAACATTCGAGCACGCGCTCCCACAAAGGGGCAGTGTTGGAGTTCCAGCATGGTGTGGCTGCTTTAAATGCCGGAAGTCCTTGCTCAGTTCCTCATGCCAAAGCACTTCACTGAGCCTGCACTCCTCAGCAGAGACGGGGAGGAAGAGCACAGCCGATTAAGCCTGAGTAAGATCTTCTGATTATAGACATTCCAAAGGTATGGCACAGCCCACAGGGAAGTGCTTCACTCCAGACCTAATCAGCTTTTATCTCCAGGTTCATAATATACCCTGTAAGCAAATATCTGCACAAGCACAGCAACTCTCTCTAGTTCTAGCCTTTTTAAAAATCCATGCTTATACCCCTAGGTGACCCTTGAGTGAGCCAGCAGCCATCAGAGGTCAATTGCAAAGCTCCTGACCCATCGTTCTTCTGATTTGCCTCATAGACCTCACTATAACCTATTCTGACCCTACACTCTGAAAGTAATGGCATCTTGTCAGCTGTCCACCATGGCATCTTCCGACAACACTTTTCCCGACTAAAAACCTTTCCCAACTTTCTGTTCCCACCGTGTTGACCTGAATGTACTCACATCATTTTCTTTTTATGGTTATATATATGCAGAGTTGCCTTCAGGCTTTCTGATTTGTCATCTATTTCTAAAGACTGCTGTTGGTGATTCTTTTTTCGAAATTCATAATCTTGCTGAATCCTTTCTAGACATGATAACTATCAATTTAATACTTACTTGAGCACTAAAGTTAAAAGATGAGGAAATGATAAGTAATAAAGAAATTACTTGAACGGTTGGTAACTATATCATAATGTGTATTACTGTGTAGAGATAACTGAAGTATGAATGCATTAATGTGTTATTTTCCCAATGTTGTTATAAACAATTACCACAAACTTTGTGGTTTAAAACAACACAAACTGATTATCTTACAATTTTGGAGGTTGGAAGTCTTAAACTATTTTGTCAGAGATGCGTTCCTTCTGGAAACTCAAGGTCAGAATCCTTTTCCCTTTCAGTGCTCTTCAGCTTCTAGAAGCTTCAAGCATTTCTTGGCTCATTGCATTACATCACTGTTGTCACATCCCAGTCTCTGACTCTCACCCTCCTGTCTCTCTCTGATCGAGGATCTTTGTGGTTACATTGGATCCACCCAGATAATTCAGGATAATTTTCTCAGCTTAAGTCCCTTATCTTGATCACATTTGCAAAGTCCTTTTGCCACATAAGGAAGGAGGCATGTTCTGGGGACTGAAGTGTGGATATTTTCGAGGACCCATTATTTCACCCGAAAACAATCAGGAAGAATAAAAATTTTGGAGCATTAAACTAGCATAAAGATGATTAAAGAAAAAAGCCAAAAGTACAGGCTCTGTTAATACCAAAATGTGATACCACTCTAGGGCAGTATTAGAAGTGCATTATTGGTGACATCTGAACTATAAAGTAGGAGTTTAGATTGTGCTTTCTCAAGTTGAATTAAATAGACTAATTAAATATTCCCATCATTTGCTTCTTTGATAAATTTGATGACAGAAACTGAGCTTGATGTGTCTGATTGATTGCTCATGTAACGGTATTATAAGCTAAAATAACATTTATATATACATATATCACACTTACCTATCCACATATGCATACATATGAAGACACACAAATATATTATGTATATGTAAAACATGTAATTAATGTGTGTGTGTATATATATATACATATATATGTATATATATACATATATATGTGTATATGTATATATATTAGTTAAGAGTGTTCAGAACAGAAACGAAACTTCAAAGACTTTCTAAATTGTCTCTACCTAAAGATGCAATCAGCCTTACGTTCTTTTGATACAAACACTACTGCACACCACATCTGAAAACAAAGGAGGTGCAGTCTTAGAAGCATTTCAGCACATCCATCTACCTGCAGGTCTCACATGTTCACTGAACATAATTTACTAGCAGGTTGCTTAGTGGATGCACATGTAACCTAGTGGACAACGCAATGACATCAGAAACACTGGGCATTTTAAACTGTTTCAGTGTTCTAGTATTTGTTATTCAATTCGTTGAACATGTATATATGAAAACCTTCCACCTGTATGTAAAGGTTATAATCAATAAGGTGGGGAGGGAAAATAAATGTGCCATTTTTTAGAATATGGCATATAAATACCTGAAACAAAAATTTCAAAACAAAAGGGCAAGCTAACCTTACTAAATGCTGATTACTTAGTGTATAATAGAAAAGGAAATAAAAGCGTTTTTATAAAATGTATCAAATCCTAAGAGTGCTGTTAAACTCATTAAAGAAAAAATGAAGTTAGAGAAACTGGTCTTATTTTTTTTCACTCCCAGTAGAGTTCATTTCTACTTCAACAACTAAGCCAAGGTCACATTTAACTCACTTCAATTTCACCCAGTGCACAAGCTAATGTCAATAGTACAGCTGCCATGCAGAGCTAAAGACTGATGGTTAGACAAAGCCATTTACACAAGGCTGGGTCTTTCATCTTCTCTCAGCCAGTGACATAAGAAAGCACTGAGGTTATTCTCAACTAGAGACGAAAACTGGCGTATTAGAAAGAATGTTATTCTCCTTAGCTGTCACACAAAGGATCTGAAGAAATGTAGAAATGTTTTTTTTTTCTTCCCCCCCTCTGGTCATCTGGGGAGATCACAAAGTGACTCTAATAGCCTTCACTCTGAAATTTTCACATGGTTTAAGTGATTGCCAAGTCTGATATTTTCCATTTACACTTCATTGCCATCAGAAAAAGAAAAAAAAATCAATATACCTACCTACTCAAGTGTGTCACAGGATGAGCTTATAAAAGAAGACATCAGTCTTTTTAGGGCATGAAAAATATACTTATTCAAATATATCTTATTTAAAATGACATAAATTGCAGTGGTTAGTCAAGATTCGATTTCCTCTAAAATATAAGATTTAAAATATTCCTTGACTTGCCAGGAATCAGAATCTTTCAAGTTGTTGATATGTACAGATGTACTTGCTTTCTGATGTAAGTCATTCTGACTGTATTTTATTTTAGTGCATTAGTGACTACATTTATTAATTTCACAGGAACTAAAGCATTGCATTTTATGAGACTGTATAAGGTAGTACATATTTTTCTCCTCTCAGGAAATAATTTTATTTTCAACCTTACTTTGCTCCTTATACTTTTAGCTTTGTCTTAGAAAAAAATTGAGGATGTTTCTTTATATTATTCTGATAATGTTTTACATTAAGAGTCTATTCTTTCTTAACTTGTTTTAACTATTAAACTTCTTTATGCAGAAAAGGTGTAATGAGTTCGGTGTAACATTTCAAATGCTTTTGTTAAAATCAGAGGTAATTTTAACTGTCAAAGGAACATCCATGTCAGATTGGTCTTTCAATTAAAAGAAGTCTCATGTCAAGTTTGAGTGCAATGACGGTGTGTTATATACATGCTCTGTGTTGCAGATATTTAGAATTCTTCCATTTCCATATTTTCTCTGAAATATGGTACAAAAGGGAAAGCATTGGTGGCTGTGCCTTGAATTTCCTGAGTTAATTCACTGCTTGAGTGTCTTCCTCCAAGATCTCATGCATGTGTATAGATAGCATCATTGCAACAGGAAACCCAGAAGACCAATGCAATGCTTTCAAGTTTAGATACGGTATTCAAATGTCATCTGCCAAGGAGTTCTGAAACAATGATGAAATCTTCACCTTTCTGCTACAGGGCCAATCTGCATATCTGCAAGTTTTGCCTTGGTTTATCTCTGTTCCCCAGCAACCCACTCCCAGCCCCAAGATGAGGATGGTGAGCCAATCACCATTCTGCCTCCCATCCCCACCTCCAAAAAACAGAAGAGAGGAAAAGCAAAATTTTGTGTCTGGGGTCACTCTTGGACTCGGTTCCCCATGTGGCAATGCAACACACTAACAATTTGAGTTACTGGGCCGTCCCCCACAGTTACAAGTATTTCAAGGTCAATTTATCAATTTAACAGCTTCATCTTCTTAATCACTAAACTTCTGTCTCTTTGAGCTTGTGCTGAAAGACTGTGGCTGCTAATTAAAATGGAGCTTTACTAGCAAGTACACAAATTAGATCCTGTCAGTAAGTTTATTCTAACTATTGGTCATTTCTAAATGCCTTTTTAATCCCCTAATTTTTACATTAAAATTCAAAAGCCTAACAATCTTAATCACCCCTACATCAAATTCATCATTAAGAACAGGAAGCCAGATGGTATAATTTTGATTTACCGGACTTCAGCGTGAATTAATGTACTGAGTGCCGATAATGAATACATCAAACCTGATATTGCAGAAACCTATGAATCTGGCATGTGAAATTAATAACACACTCTGCACAATGAAAGCATGTAAGCTCATATAAAACTGAGGAGTAATGGGCCCTTTTATTTTAAATGGTCTTTATTAGCCTTCTGTTTTGACTCTTAAGAAAAAGATGAGCCTTTTGTTTAGTAGTATACTTGTCCATTGTACAACTATTTTTCCCCAATGTAACACAACAGCAACAAAATTAGGATGATTAATAACAAAGCTTGTCTCGAGAAATTTGCTCAAAGGGTTCTCAGAATAGCTGCTAGTTCTGCATTTATTTGGGGAATTGTACGCTTTAGAGAGAGAGTTGGGAAATTTCTTTAAAGCATCATGACCTACGAAATATTATGTTACTGTTTTCTTATTACTGGACCAATTGTTCATAATATATATGCCTAAGAACTACTTTTGTATATTAAACTTTTTATTTTTTTATTTTATCCTCCATTGTTTCATTGCCACTAAAGTTATATTATTTTCATGCCCAGGAATTGAATAGAACTCATATCTAGTCATGCAAGTCACATGTATAAAAGGATGTTAGTAATGGGCCATCACAAAGAGTTGTTCACTGCACAGAAATTAGCAATATCTGAAATAAGTCGAAGCTGCTGTTTTGTGATAATGGTTATTAATATCTCTGCTAATTTATTTATATATTTTCATTCATATATTTTTATTTTTGCTGACTTGCAGACAGTTCTCATTTTTTATTAAGAATGAACAGAATTAGAGATAAAATATAATCATAAATTAAGTGAAAAATCTGCAGAGTAAAATTAAGACAAAAACATAATTTTTTACGTAAACTTCGAGTTTATATAAAATAGTTTCGTCTAATAGAGCAAAAACTATGTACTTTTTTCACCTAATTTTTAAAACACAAAAATTATTAAATCAAATTGTAATGGTTGTGTAAAAATGCTCAAGCATTTGTTTTTGTTTTTCACATGAGCTGCGAGATTACAAATTAGCAGTCCAAAATGAGCCCGAAAAGAGCCCTGTGCAGTATACTTTGTAAATGATCTTTTAAACGTTTGAGGTAGTTTTTGCCTCATATTCTTAATACATCTCAATAGACAACAGAGAGGTCCAGAAATGTGGAGGGAAACAATCTTTGCCCAACACTATCTATAATGGTATTTGAAGAAGGTGAAAATGCCTATTGTACTTTTAAAGTGGCGAGAGGTGACCAAACGCTGCAGGTTAACGACGTGAGCTGCTCTCCGTTGCAGGAGCCTCCGTTTTTCACTGCTCGGTGGGTATACCAAATATTTCAGCAGCCTGACTCTGAAATGAAGGCAGTGTCACAAATAGGATAATGTTCAAAAAAATGGTACAAACCTTACACTAAGTGCTATTTGCCAGATAGCATTGCTCATTGGTTCAATCTATACTCGCACTTGAAAGACAGTATAGAGGATAATTTGTATCTCTTAGAGATATAGTGCTAAGATTTATTATAGAATAGGGAAGGGATGTATTAGTGCTTTATCTTAAGGGTAGGAAAAATAAAAGCACTTTTTGGGCTCCTGGTATTTATTTTTGTGACTTAGCCTTCAAAAATTGTGCGTTTTAATAAAGATTAGGCTTTTAAGAAGTACACCTTTAAACCTTACATCACTTTGAATGGAATAAGTCGGTTATTTCTGGCTGAAAATTTTTCTTACTCCTAAATCTCTTTAACTGAAGCTCATTTGACAAACCTATTATAAAATGAATAAATGCAGCACTGTGTGATTTGTCCACTGTCAACATGTTAACACACTTTATTTGAAGGTAGATTGATGGAGGGTGGCTGAAAGAGTTTACCCTCCTGAGTTAAAGAATAGAAAACCCTTTTTTCTTAGTTTTTTTTCTTTTTTTTTTTCTTAGAAGTTCACAAGAGTAGATATACAATTATCCTCGACTTGCTGATGCAAAGGAACAGAGCATTTAGTTTCTTGTCACTGTCTCTGAAATTCCTAAAGGTACAATTAGCATTTCATTTGACATAATGTTGAAAGGTTCATAGATTGATCTTCCCTAAAATGCAGCAAGAATTTTTTGAAATGCAAATTTTGACATTTATTAACTTTTATTCCAGATCTGTTTATAGACTGTAAAACTGTGCATACATTTAACTCGAAGAAGCTAAAAGGACAATGTTTAGGTGGATACTCTGTGTTATAATAAAAGTCTATTTTATTGTTTCAACAATGAAATTTTTATTATCAGAGATTTATGATATCAGCACAGCAGTTTTTACTGCATGATTCACAGTGTTTTTATAGATGTATATTCAACAAAACAAGGAGAGAAATTGTACTGCAGAGCTCTCTCTCAGGAGTGCATTTCCCCATTGAAATAATGTCAGCAGTTTTCCACCTTCAAAGCCCCGTGTTTTCAAATCAATTAACAATTCTAATTGTGCAGGAACAGTTGTTCACTTAGCTTGGCAAATGGGACAGGAAACATTATTTCCTTTCTTCGCCTAAAACGAAGACTTTAATCTTCTGAACCATATTTAACATATAAAAAACACACAACTGAAAAGTTAGACAGTTTGAAACTCAAATAGTTTGTCGGTGCCGGCTTGCTTTCTGTGTGGCCTACATTCATTTTTCCAGCCGTCCTCAAGTCTTGCTGGAAGCCCCGAGTAATAACAGTTCTACATTTCTATGCGGACAAACCATCTTCAGATTCATTTAGACTTCTCTTTAATCAGATTTCTATCTAGCCAGGCAGTTGTAAGAGTTATTACTTTTCTGAGGTAGCAAACCAAACACTGGCTGTGACCCGAGTTGCGACACTCGAATGCAGATCTGTATCGGCAGGGTAAAAACAGCTGACATGGCACACGGAGGAGCCAGGTCTGCTGTTCCACTTAAAGTTCTAATGTCATTTCCACTTAAAAATTTTTTTATTGGGATTAAAGTGCAGCTTGTAAGGGATTGAACAATGTGGTTCATAAAACAAGGAACACATGCAATCTTATAAGATGTTAATAAATATGTACAGTTTAACCTTTACTTTTTTTTACAAATGTATATTTGAGTTATACTCATAACGTCTGTCCATATTTATAAAACACATAAGTGCTGTGATTAGAGATCTTTAGTACCTCGGCGTCAGTGGAAAAATGTGCTTTATTGTGCTTTCAATAGCTTCTGAGATTATTCAAATATATACTTACAGAAAGACAGCTTGTATTCTAGAATGATTAAAAGATCTCCAATAAAAGGAGGATTTTTTGAGTCACTTTCTCACAAATCTTTAATTTAGTGTACTCCCTTGGATGAGTGTTAGTGAGAATGACCTCTGGTTCTTTATTCCATCGAATCTTACTGTTTTCAGAGTACACTCATGCTATTTTAATCTAGTGAAGATCCTAGAATTTCTTGGTCATGTTTTCTTAAACATAATACCATTGAAAGTAAACATAGAGGTTATTCAATTCTCTCAACTGAAAATTAAATATATACTTTTGATATTCTCATAAAGATAAATGTGTAGGAAAATTGTGCATAAATCAGGCCACCTGTGTGTAGAGTTTATTCTCTCAATGGAGCTGCTGCAGCTGATTGAAAAGGAGGGATGCAGTCCCTGGCTGATCTGGTTTAACATAGAAGTGCAAAATCACGTTTTGTTCAGGTGGATTTCAAATGCTTCCAAATGTAGTTCAAGATCATCAGTAAAAGTCCCTTGGGCCAGTGAATAGTAGAGAATTTCCAAGAAGCATAATGGACAATATAGGGCATCTCCATGTACATTTTCTCTTAAAGAACAACAAAAAACATAATACGGAAAATTTTTGTATATATGAATTATTTTCTTATTGTAATGTAAATGACAGAAATTTGCTATTTTAAGCAAGTTTATATTTTCGAGAGAAAATTTTTGGAGTCATGTACTTATATAATGTGGTCATATGTCCCCAACCTTCAAAATCTTATTCAACTGCCATCTCATGCCTGAATATTTCTCTTTTCTCTGTCAAATGATGAATAAAGATTTCTTCTTCTTTCTGTATTCATGTAGCACTTTCAAAAAATCACCCTAATTATACTTATTACTTCTGATTTTAAATTACTCCGGTTTGTGGATTATACGCCAGATGACTCCATGAGCTCTAGGAGGTCTGAGGGGACAGACTATGTTGTATACAGTGACGTGGCCTCCACTGAACCGCGTATTTGGATAGAGTGTGGTGTACTCTGAAGTACTAAATGACTGAGGGCAGAAGCAGATGGTAACAGAGGTTAATGTGTAGCACACTTTCTCAACCCCAGAACTATTGATATTTTGGGGCCTGATGACTCCTTGCTGTGGGGGCCTTCCTGCACTCTGAGGGCTGTCCTGTACATTAAAGGATGCTTGGCAGCACCCCTGGCCTCGATACCAGTAGGACCCATCCCCCAAGTTATGACAACCCAAGAAGTCTCCTGACGTTGCCAAATGTCCTCTGGAGGGCAGAATCATCACTCTTTCTCCCTGCCCCTCCCCCACACCCCATGTTGAGAACCACTGATATATATGATTCAAAATGCTGAAGGGAAAGCTACTATAGTATTTCTGAAGAAAGCCATAAATTAGTGACACAAACACTCTACGAAGTATTTAGGCTTAGCAAATTATCTTGTTGATTATCTTCCCAGAATCTCAGAGTTATATTTTTCCTTCCCCCACACCATCTTCATAAGTTCCTGTTATTATTAATAATCTTATTAATTTGCAGAAGTTCATACTAAAATTCAGATGGTATGGTTTTTTATGCCTACATTCACTTACCTACATTTGATTATGAGAATAGTTTCTTAAAATAGAAATAAATTGGCTTGGCTAGGTATTCTATAATCAATGTTATACCAAGATACATATTTCAAAGGGGAATTAAAGTTTAGCTATGTAGTCTTCATAGAGTTTAATTGCATTATCCACATTTTCTTGATGTAGACCTGAGTGTGTCTGTAGTTGAGAGTATTTTTAATACTGAGGAGGATATAAAAGAGAGAGGAAACAGAATAACAAATGGAGATTTCAACAAAAAAAAATTGTACCTGGAATTAAAAAAAAAAAAAAAAAGACAAAGAGAAAACCAGGCAGAAGGGAGAACTGGAGAATGTCTCATCAATAAAAATTAGTCATGCTTTGTGTGTCCTCCATGTTGTTTCACAGTTTCTCTCAAGCTTGAGCTACATGCTTTTATCATTCTCTCAGCCTTCTTACCAAACTCCTTGCCTCTCTCCCTTCATTATAACTTTAACCCCACTCTTATTGTTATTATCAGTATATATAGATTTAAATATCATTATGTCATGCCTACTTCCAGAAAAGAATCATACAATTTTAAAATGGGAAAATAAAAATGGAAAATTCAGAAATAATTATAAGAATAAATGTAATGAAAATCTGACATAGCTGTTTAAACTTATTTATCTCTTCATTCGTTTTCCTTTAAACTATAAAACCAGCTCACAAAAACATTAACAATGTGGTCAGATATACTACAATAGACCTAAGTATGGGAATTGTGGCAATAACAGAGGAGGTGTGGGGGTGTATGGTGGTGAAGCTAACAGAGGTTACTAAAAAAAAAATACACCCCATTTAAGCCTTATACACTTATTGAAGATAGAGGCACAAAATTGGCTTCAATCTTTCTTGCAGGTAATGTAAAGAGGCAAACATGATGGGTTAAGATTCAGCGTCCATTAGGTGAAAAACAAACCATTGTTCAGAAGAAGCAGAATGATATTTTCTTCTGAGCTCAGGGAAATAGTTTTCCTCTGGGAGGGTGAACTAGCCATAACAATAAAAAAATAAAATTAATTTTGTACTGTTTAATGAACCAAAAGGAAAACACTTGTGAACTATGTAATATTAAATGTTCCCCCAAAAGCAGAATACAAACTGGAGAGAAAAACATTTTCCACTAAATCATAGGAAAAATGTGTCACATGAATGAGCATATAAGAGACTTTAGGTTACATGATGTTCGAAGTCTTTCACTAGCTTTTGCAAAAGATACAGAATGGCTCTCCAAATAGATGAATGACTATTCTTCAAAAATGACCTTTTATAAAAGCTAAGGGCATAAAATTAAATCATAATTCAGTGAAGGCATTTTTCCAGAAAATAAGGTAATATGGTCCAGGTATATTACTTTCAGATGCCCTCACCCAGGTCAGTAATAGCATTTAGAGAACTTTGGAGGAATAAAAAGTTAACATCCCTTAAATCAATGGTCCTCAAATATTTCTGCCCCAACTGGTGCTGGATAACCAAACAGGCAAATCATATAAAAAAAAAAAAGTCTGGGAAAAGACTTTAAATTTCGGCATACATATAAATTCTGTTATTCTGAACAGTGTCATTTTTATTTAAACTAGTAAAATTAATTTTGAACTAATGTCGATGGGGACCACAATATTTTCATTGTTTTAGGCCTCTACAACCTCAACAACCCTGAGGTATAGTATTTTCTTCTATCAGTAATTGTAGTTCTGAAGATCGTATTCTGAACATAGGGAGTTAAGGATGATGTGGGCTGGGAGAGGCGAGAGAGTGAGAAAGGGCAAGGCTGAGAGGAAAGGAGTCACCCTGAGTGTCTGATTTTCAGCAGAGCTGAATTTGCAAAAGCCCTCAAGGTGATTCTCAAATGCTTTAGAAACTCTGCTGCCACCTCCCTACCCACTTTATAAACACTGCTTTCCTCTCGAAAATCTGCATCTCTACTGAGCTTTTGACAAATAATTCATCGCAATCAAATTATAGCTGAATTTGCTCACGAGGGCCTCAAGTGCCCATCTTCTGAGCTATGGATTAAATTAAGGTACACATCTCTTACCAACTGTTCAAGTAGCAAATTAGGTAAAGATTTGAAAATTTAGGTGTTTCGTAAATATCCTTCCTTCCTCCAGTAATGGAAAATTCACCGTACATGGTGTCAAGATGTATGTCTGGAAAGGATTGTAATTTTTCTCAAAGGACAGCTTTAACTCTTCTGAAATAGATACCTCGAGGAACAAATACCTTCAAGCTTCTGTTCCCTAAATCAGGGGTATTTAACCCCCGGGCCATAGACCTGTACCAGTCTGCGGACTGTTAGGAACCAGGCTGCACAGCAGGAAGTGAGCAGCTGCTGGACAGTGAGCGAAGCTTCATTTGTATTTGCAGCCGCTCCCCAGCGCCAGCATCACCGCCTCAGCTCCACCTCAGATCATCAGGTATTAGATTCTCATAGGAGCACAGTCCCTGGTGCCAAAAAGGTTGGGGACCACTGTCCTAAACCATAAAAAAATTTTGGACACTTCAATCACACATACACACACGCAAATGAGGTAAAAGTGATTTTGAGTAAGACTTCATTGATTTACTAAAATGAGTCAGTTGTCAGATTTATCTTTTGGTAGCATATTGGCATCCTATGGTGGGTAGTAAGATGCTAGAATAAGAATTCATGAAACTAGCCAGATATTTTATTTTATTTTTTAGATAGGAAACAGCGTGTTACCATTTATAGTTATTTCATCTTCTCTACCTTGAGTAAAGCAGAATTATCAAGTCAGAAAAAAAGCTGTGCCAGAGTAGTAAATTCTGTAAGAAGGTGGACGGGTTTTATGATTCTTGTCACCATACTGACAGTCTTATTTCATGGTTGCATATGCAATTGAACAACCCCATATTGTTGTCAGGGTTCCCTAATTTGCACTTAATGGTTTAAAAGTCAGAATTAATGTTAAATTTAAACTGAATAATATTAATAGAACTATATCATTTTTATACTATGGCTGAATTAAATAATCTTATTTATATTAATGTCTACTACTCAATGTTTGTTTTAAGAAAATATTTGTCTGGCAAAAATAAAAGAATTTAATAATTACTTTATTTTTTGTTCATAGCTATGTTCTTAGTTTATATGTGGTATGTATCAGAGTTGGAAAGGAAAGACTGGCAAAATCTTTATGAAGATAGGAAGTATTGAAGAAGAAACAACTCTTGTGATTTCAGTTAGTTTTAAAGAAAGAGTCCATATCTTTTGTGCTAGTCTCAGTTACCTGTTTTTGTCCCATTTTGCTATGTTTCTGCATCTTCTCCATCTGGTCGATTTCTGATTTCTCTTTCCATGATTTGAGTGGAAACTTGTGGTTTTCCGCCATCCACTCTGCTCCTGACTTGAGTATGGCATCTGCCTGTGCTTCTCAATTGGACCCTGGTCTATTCCTCTCAGATTAGTGAGTCTTCTCACTGTGCTTCCACAATTTCTGTAGCCTCAGAGTTGTGATAACTGGCCCCTTTCAGAGCATGGCTGTCCCTGGGGCTGACTCCATATTCTCTCTTATCTCTTTCTTCTTTACCAGATTGTATCCTTCCTCACATTCATAAGCCACACCTTCTAACTCTTTTCTGGGAACAGACATTGTTAAGGAAGTAAGGGAATCTATGGGGAAAAATGAAGAATACTTAAGATAGATATGTAAAAATTAGTTGAAAATAGTTAGGATCTCCTAATCGCAGTGGAACAATAATGTAGGTAGGTCAAATAATTTGAAAAGTTTAGAATGAGCTCCAGAAGGCAGGCAGAGTAAACATATAGTGCTATAAAAATATTTATAGAAAGAAGGTCAGTTTGTCAAAACTATAGTCGAGAATAGTAACTATCGGGTTGGCAGTTATAACAGAAATGGTTCTTTTATTGACTTACGTGTATTTAGTAAACAATATTTTAAAGGCAACATTTTTATCACCTACTTCTACCTTCTCTAATGATTTCTTTTTCCTTCCTTACGACACCTGCAACTGGGGAATTCTATAAGTAAAACATGCTTTTTTCTTGCTAGGTCAAAAGAAAGTATTATAGTAGCCTCTTAATAAATGTCAATCATCTTCCTTTTTCCCTGAACCTGGAATTATGCTAATAACATTCTCCTGAATATTCATAGACTCATAGAATGTTTGATCTGGAGAAGAATTCAGAGATTTTCTTACCCAATTTCCTATTATAAAGATTAAGACATTGTGGCTCAGAGACTTGAAATGGCTTGTATGAGGTTGCCCAGCAAGTTAATAGCACAGCCAAGACCGGACCAGAAGCCAAGTGTGGTAGGAGGCAGCAGCATAAACAAAGGCTCTGATTTAGGGAGACAACACATTCCAGAGAGCTGAAGGAACTTTTTCCAGGCTGGAGAATTAGGTAGATGGCAGACTATGTAGGGTCTTAAAAGTTGTAATAGGAATTTAGGGAGTAATGAGACATGTTAGATGTTTATAAAATGACGTTGATATTACATTAGCATTTTGAGAAAGTTGCATTATTTTTCTACATTATTTCCAATGATTAGTAAGATTCCCTACTTCTCTAATATCCTTATTCTCAATTCAGTCACTTGCTTTCTACCCTGGTTTAATGACAGTTTCTCCCTTTGTACCCCTTCTACCACTTCTATCTATCTTCCAGTTCAGAACACTATACTTCTAGGTCATCCTCGGCATCAGTGTAAAATAGAGGTAGACTTTCTTTTTTACTCTACCTCCCTAAGCTTTTCCATTTCTCAGATAATCGTACTTCACTTCAGAATTTCTGTTAGGCTTTACTATGTCCTTGGAATCTTTTCCAGAAATGGATAAAGTCTTCAACACTGCCATTGATCAGACTCTGAAATCAAAACTTCCCCATGATAAATATTTTCCCCAAATAAAAAGGAAGAACTCTCTTTGTCTATCAATGCAGAATTTTCATACTTAACTTTTATATAGAGTCCTTTTGTAGGTATTTATTCACTTGCTGAGTCTTCATGCTTAGATATTTAACAGTAAGTCCTTTATAGTAATAATTTTCTTTCTTTGCCTTACCCCAACAGTCTAGATTGCATCGCTTCAAATTTCTAAAGGCCCAAACACAATACCAGAATTATAGAAGGCAATTAGCATTTACTAAATTGTTGCCATTTAACAGACACTGTGCTATAAAATTTCTTCATCGGACTGAGTTGAGCCAAACTGGAATTCAAAGTCTAGACCTCGGCAAAACATATGAGCTAATGACTCTCTTAGGTATCTCCTTCTGGAAGTGAATATGCAAGGGGACTTTGTATTTTGGCTGAAGGCAAAGTAATGGAGGTGGGGAGAAGGAAGATGAAGAGGGAAGGAAGAAATGGACAACACTTGGAAAATGCATGGTATCTGTCTTCTGTTCTTTGGAGAAACTGGTTCAATGAGCCAAAGAGATGATTTCAAAATAATACATGCAGAAGTTGTATTTGAGAAAGAAATTGTGTTTCAAGCCAGAACCAAAGCCTGCTTCAGAAGCTCACATAACACAGTATGGCTCCAAACTGGGGGGGAAAAAGGCCATTTGCTTCTGGCTGTAGCAGAAACCATAGTGCCACTTGTGAGATCAAGGAAGTTACTAGCTGAGGAAGACTGGGTCTGGAAGGAGTTCTCTCACAGAAAGAAGGAAGGAGAGATCACGATGAGATTTCATGAAAAGAACGTAACCTGAGACAGAGATGAGGCACTCATGAATAACTAACCAGATATCAAGAAAAGATTGACTGCTCATGCACGTGGGCTCCTCTAGCCATAGGTGTTATTATCTCAAAGAAATAGGGCCAGGTGACATAAGCATCACATCATTTAATTTTTTAAAAGGCCTTTTGAGAATAAAATTATTATCCTCATTTGAAGATTAAGAAATAAATACTTAGAAAGTTTAAATAGTCTCTTAAAGTCACACAGTTAATAAATGGTGGTCCTGGGATTCAAACTCAAGCCTTGGTGACTCCTCATATGAGCATTCCTTAGGGTCATACCTTATTGCTTTCTGACTGTGTAGTACCTGCTTTCTGATTAATTGAGTATTCTGAGTGTGAGGTGGCCAGAATAAAGGGTACCCAATAGCTCAAATTATTTATTTATTTGTTCATTTATTTAGTGAAAAGCATCACAGAATTGTGAGAAGGGTGTGGGCTTTGAAGTCGGGCACTCCTGAACTCAGATCCCAGTACTGCCATTTGCTAGCTAAAGCCCATTGGAAAAGACTTCTCTGTGAGTCTTGGTTTCCTTGTCTGCAAGTGGGAAATGTAAATTAGTTCATGAATATATAACTCATATTACAGAGCCTAGTACATAGTAGATTCTCATTTGATGATAGTTCTTTTTATTACTGGCAATTCTTGCAGTTTGCCTGAACTCCTTGCATTCAGCAGAGAAACCATTTAGGATATCTCAGTGGAGAATACCGATAGATGACATGTGAATAATGTCAGTTTTTGCTTCATCTTGAATCTTCCTCGGCTTGTCATTTGCTTCCATCTATAAAATAACGTGTAAGAATGTATTGTTTTGACTACTTCCCAGTTTTGGGCCAAGCATTTTGACCAAACACCGTAAGTTCTTTTTCTATGAAAAGAGGGGAATGGTACTGACCTACATCTTTTCTCTTTGAAAAGTACCCACATTATGTGTTTATCAGCATTTAGAGTCCTTTCTTAAAGCACCTCACTCTGGCCAGAAAGCATGCTTCTTTCACTTGAAAGGAAATCAAAGAGGCACTCCTGTATAAAATTTACTGAGCTTTTCTTAACTATGCATTGTCATGAGACCATATGGCTATAAATGATTTAGTTTTTTATGAAAAATGGTTTTAAATCAAAAATGAAACCTGCTAAAAAGAATTTGCATACTTGATGAAAAATAAAGGCAATAAAATGTTTAATCTGGCTGTGAGAAATGTACTGGGATTTCATAAGCAGCCCTTACATAATAAGGAAATACATTTTCATTATGACTGTTGCAATGCCAGTGTTATGGAAACTTGGCCTCTTTAGGCAATGATACAGAAAACTGGATCATGAATAGTGTTCACCTTAAGATTTAAGCAAATCCAGCACATTTGGAATATTGTAAAGACCTGCCCTGTTCCATTAAATGAGAAGCTTACCGGGAAAAGACCTCGGCTCAGGGAATAAATTGAGCAGTGGGATTGGGTGGAAGGGGAAGACAAAGTCTGATATTTGCTCTGTGATATGCTATGACATCTGTAACATAAGAGCCAGTGAACACATAGAATATTTTCACTAATATTTCTACAGGAAATTAATAGTGAACAGCCTCAGTAGCACTGAACACGGTATGGTTGGAAGAGTTGGGAAAAACCATTCAGTTCTGATCAGACACTGATCAGAATTAGCAGCAGTGGAGGTGCCTTGAGAAAGCATCAGCTGAGACAGGAGATGTCATTCACTAGAGAGGAGCGTAAAAGAAAAACAGCCACCCCTGCCCGGTAGCAGGTAAACAGAAGGATTAGGAAGCAGAGTTTACATGAAACATCTCCTGGGAACTCTTAGAAGTATTTGAGAAGAGTTTGAGGAAATTGGGGTTCTAAGGAATTTATGTGATAGGAAAAGACACTGTTTAATGACACTAGCTTTATTCCAAGTAGGTATCATAAGTTATATACTGAACTTCTTCCTAATTAAATAAACTAAGAAATTATGCTATAAAGTGCAGTGCTTGGTCGTGAACTTTTTTAAATGGTTAAGATGTAGGTAAAAACGTATCTAAAGTTCATTGTACCATCACTTTGAATTGGAATTGAAGAGGCAACATTGAGAAACCATGAAAACAAAAAAGAATACAAAAGAACATGCTGGTATTAATTGTTGTAATGGCTAACCAGCTTGGAAGGAAGTGTATTTGTCAAAGAATACAAAAGAACATGCTGGTATTAATTGTTGTAATGGCTAACCAGCTTGGAAGGAAGTGTATTTGTCAATTTTCTGCATCGGTTAGATGACATCTGCTCTTTGTGGAGAGATTTCATTCTGTGTCATTCAAGAGACTGTTCAGTAGCTACAAGCAGGACTGTGGATGATTCCACCCACACCACATACTCTGGGCCGGCTTCATGCTGCAGAGTTCTTCAGGCTTCAGCCATCCTGGAATAGATTCCAAGTATCTAGGTAGCCACACAGAATCTCAGAGAAGTTGGAGTATTTCTGAATCTGCTTCATGAGCTTCATGGTCCACATTAAGAAGAAATTGTCAAAATACTGTACCTTTTCCTCCATATAAATACTTTATTTATGTCTAATGCTTATTTCTTTCAATTTGTTATAGTTTGGAGGTCCTTTAGATCTAAAATATATATATCAAGATTTGAAAGACCATGTAGGAAATGTGTTGGCCATTAAAGATCTGGAAGAGTGGAAAGTAATAATTTTATATTTAATGAGAGATATAACTGAGAAGACAGGCCAATGTCCTCAGCTTGTGATCGAAAGGTGGATAGCCCAAGTGATACCAATTTCAAGCTATGCTATCTCAGCTTGGTGTAAGAGCATCCTCTCACATTTTCTGTGACTGGTTGCACCTTTGGAGAGGCTTCTTAAAAAGTGTTACAGATTCATGATTAGGAGCTAGCGTGCTTCAGCCAAGCTTCCTGAGTTTATATCCTGGTTCCTCTACTTCTTCGTGTGATCTTAGGTAAATCATTTAAACCTATATGGGCCTCAGTTCTCCACCTTAAAATTTGAATTATATTACTGTCTATGTGCCAGGGTTGCAGTGAAGTTTGAGTAAGTGCTTGGCACAGTGTGAGCATTTAATAAAGGTAAGCTGTTAACATTTTTTTAATGGAAATTAAAGCAGCTTTCTTACTTATTCCAAAATCAGATATAACAAAGAAGAGAAATTTGAAATACAAAATTGTAACATACAATTTTTAGTCTATAAGTGTTTTTACCTGGAATAGGTTTAATGGTGACAAATAAAAATAATTTGCGTATCAAGCAATAGCAGTCATAGAAATTCTTTACACATATTATCACATTTGAGACTCATAATTACAGATAGATATACATAGGATTATTAAGATTAAGTTCCTGGATTGAAACCACACAATTTTTAAGTGGCAGAATTGGAAAATGCACTGAGAGTTTCTAATTCCAAAGCCAGTGTTCTCTTCTTCGTTACTCAACCTCTTAAACTAATCTGTTAAAGTTTAATATTTGCAATGTTTGAACCATCATTGAAAGATGTATTTTATATCAATAAGTATTTTCAACACATCTGCTTTTACCTCAACCTTGCGTCCTTTCTTGAATTAAAAGATAAAAGGTTGTCACTGATCCCTTAATTATAGGGAGCTCATGATGCTATGATTTCTGGGGGCTAGTACTTACCAGGTCACTCAGCATGAGCCAAAGAGTTGGTTGGCTCAAGGAGCCTGGGAGCGGGGCAAAGACTGAATCCATCAAGGCTCATGATGTTTCAGAAAAGTACAACAAAGTTTACAATCTAATATTATTCTTTTGCTAGAATCTCGTTAAACTTTCAGTCAAACTAGAAGGTTACAAAACAGCTCCAAGGTTATCAAAAACAAGAAAAGTCTGAGAAACTGCCAGTCGAAAGGAAGTTAAAGAGATATGATGGCTAAATGTAAGGTGGTATCCTGGAAAGAATCCTGGAATGGGAAAAAGGAGGTTAGGGAAGAACTAGTGAAATCCAAGTAAACTATAGAGTTTAGTTAGTAGTAATGAACCAATCAGTGTTGGTTTCTTAGTTTTGACAAGTGCACCACGATAATGTAAAATGATAGCATTAGGGGAAACTGGATGAGGAACATGTATGAATGCTCTGTATTGCCTTTGCAACCATTCTGTTAATCTAAAATTATTCCAAAGTAAAAAGATTATTAAAACTGGAGGAAAAATTCTTTTTGATAGTATTGGAAATGAATGATTTTTGCATAAATTAGGTCATGGTATAAGAAACTGCAGCATGCTCCCCGCTTTTCTTCCATTTCTGTTCAATATTAGGGTCACACGAAGGACCCATGGCTCATTGTGGTCCACTGTGACTTTTTATGATTTGCTTTCTGAATCACTGACTTACTCTTGATCTGTCTTCTGAAAAGTGAAAAGCAAGCAGAGATGCTTGGGATTCTTGGAAGAGGCCCTCCAAACCTCCTCATTAGGGTTTTTATTGCCAGCACACTCACGTAGTAATCCCTAATTGAGAACCTACTCAACTCAAGTACAATCTGCGGTGTTGGAGACACAAATGTAAGCAAAACAAAATCTTAACTTAAGAAGGGCACGTTCTAGTTCGGCAAGCAGAAGTGTAGTAGAAAATTATGTAGAGATAAGAAAGGCTATTAGGAGAGCCCAGAAAAGGGAACAGGTACATTATACAGTCTACAGGAGAAGGTCAATGTAGGGATTTTGGTGAAAATGACCTCTGAACTGAGTCTTAATAGTGTTCCCGAGAAGAGAGACAATTGCTGAGGAGGTGGGCAAATGAGAGAAGTCTCCAGGTTAGTGAACAGTGCATCACAGAGCGTTCTGGTGGGGAACATCAGAAGCGTGGCGACATTAAAGTGTGAAGGAGACAGAAAACAATAGGCCGTAAACTGCAGGGGTATGCACTATTACCTGTTGCAGTGTACAATTTAGGTCCAGTCCTCTAAGGAAGGATGCAGGTTTTACCTCCGGTAACTAACTTCAAGCCTAATCACCATTCTCATCCATTTTTTTCATAATCATTATGTTTAGTATTCATAATCAATATGTTTGGTCTCGATAAAAAACATCTTTATTGAACATACTGGATTTGGAGGTTTAGATAGAGAAAACTGGCTAAACGTATGAGATTTAGAATCATATTTCACTTGTGTATAACTCTCTTATCACCTCTGTGTCCTTCAACCAGTTGGACCTCTGTTTTCTCATCTGGAAAATGGGCATTGTAATAACACAGTTTGCTTCATTTGGTTGCTGTGAGGATTAAATGAGATACAGTGCACGTGGTGGAAAAACCACTCGAGCTTTAGCAATCATGCAGCTGAGCAGTTCAGAGGGCACACTCTGCAGCCAGATGGCCTGCAGGTGTGTCCAGGCTCTGTCACTTATTGGTAATGACTTTGGGCAAGTTTCTTAACTCTTTGTACTTGTCTCTCCATCAGTAAAATGGGCATCATTTTGTTATAGGAGTGGATGAGATAATATTTGTAGAGTGCTGAGAACAATACTTGGCATGTAAGTTTGTTATGAACAGATTACATGAGCTTATGTACATCCTAAGTGCTCAAAGCGTCAGTTACTCTTACCCGTAACTGGACCCCGATGCTTCTAGCATGCTTGGGCAAGGAATAGAAACTCAGCCTTGAGGCCAACCATAAAACTATCAGGAAAGCAGTTTGTGTGTGTGTGTGTGTGTGTGTGTGTGTGTGTGTGTGTGTGTGTATTTTTGGCTCAGTCCTGGCAGCAAAGGTCGTCAGTCAGATTACTTACTACGTCCTAACCCTGCTATTTGACCTTTGTTCAAAATAAGAAGAAAAAAGTATCAAAAAAATAAATACAAGCAATTTACTACAAACCTCTCAAAGCTTCATTCTAATTTTAAGAGAGCTTCAGAGTTTGGGAAAAAAACAGATTTTTTTTTTTGCCCCAGATTCCCATTCACTTCTTAGCATGATTTCATATCGGTTATTATAATAGGAAGGGGCACTCCAATATTTAAGCAGTTTTGATATGGGATCACAAATGGCTCAGATTTATACATGTACAAAAATTGCATTTGCTTACAGTTGAGGTTTGAGCAGACACAGGCAAAAATGCGATGAAGATCTTTTCTCAACATATTCATATATAATTACTAACTAAAGAAACCCCTTCAATTTCATTCCTCTACTTTTATGTGAGGCCCAGCATACAAGATGATTATTGTTCGAGATATCGAGATGTACTAGACCATATAAAAATAATTCTTCAAAGATATACTCTACAAACCATTGAGCAACATGAACAGGACTCTCGTCACAAACACAGACTGACAGGTCATTCCGTGGCATTTTCACACAATATTGAAAATCAGCCTGAACTGGCAGGTGTAAAGTTCCTACATTCTCACTTGACAGAATAATTCAGAACTGATAGTTTGTGCCTAATAATAGGCAAAAGGTGTGCAGTAGACAATAGCATCAAGAAAAAATATATAATTTTATTCAAAAGCAGCTAAAAATATAAATATTTTTATAGGAAGCTCTCAACAGGTTAATGTACATGGAATTTCAATTTCCATAATACAGCAGATTATCTTGAAAACATCACAAAGTGAGCTCAGCAATACTGTCTTCATGGATGAAGCTATTTTCCTCACACATACCTCCTCCAGGTTTCTCTGACTTCTTGATTGGCAAATATTTACTAAGGCAAAAACTTGCCTTTCTCTCTTTATGTAAATGCTAGCTCCTTTATTCCTTTGATGGTGCCCACTCAACAGATAAGCACACCAGCCATCTCTTGCTTGCTTATGGTGTTCTGTAATAACTCCAAATCAATAATGAACTTCATCTTTCCTCTCTTTATTCAGCAAGAAGGGAGATTAGTGCAGTAGCCATTAAAAAATCGATTTGGTGTAATAAACTTTTTTTTTGTAACTAAGCCCCCAAAAGATCACTTGGAGCTCCTTGAGTCAGGGGCGGCCATCTGATAACATGTGATCAAAAGGTGACTCAAGTACCTTTTAGTCAAGCTGTGTTCTCAGGGATATTTTACCAAACTGATCTTCCAAAGATATTTCCTAAGACAGGGATTCTCAAACTGAAATTACACGCATATCACCTGGGTTCTTGTTGAAACGTAGACTGTAATTTAGTTAATCTGCAATGGGGTTTAAGATTCTGCAAACGTAGACTGTAATTTAGTTAATCTGCAATGGGGTTTAAGATTCTGCATTTTGATATTGTTTCTTTGAGATGCTGATGCATCTGGTTCAAGAATCACAATTTGAATAACAAGGTTCTAAGAGATTAGGAACAACTCAAAATCCTAGAGAAGGCAGCTGTCTGAATTCTACCAACACAGCTGTTTGCATAACAACCTGCATCTTCAGTGTATTAAAACCTTTCAAATCTTAGAAAAGAGGAATGAAGTGTCAACTTTTGATTTTGGCAGATAGGACAAACTGAAACATGGTTATTTTGTTGTTGTTTTAGAGGAAAAAAAAGGCCAAATAAGAAACAAATCGATTTAAAAGAGAGAATTTTCCTGTATAACCTAAGCCCATGCTGAATGTACTGACATCAGAATGTCACTTTCTTCTGCTGGGCAAGGAAACTCTCTGATCCAGATTGATAGGTGCCACGTGGCAATCCAACCTCCTCCCCAGAGGCCACGAAGACTGACACACTAATATTTACATTTAGGTAAGTGTTTAATTTTGCAGAAATAAATCCAGACATGAAATTAGGAACAGTTAGCATTGCTTTAATTATAAATCAAATTACTTATGAAGTCATTCACAGAAAAGGGGTCTCTCAAATTAGGACATACTGTTAGCAGGGAGAAACATTTCACTATGAAATATACTAAATATTAGGTAGACTCTCCAGACTGCCGAATGGTTCCTGTATCTACCAACTGGTGTCATTGTTCCTTTGTGGCTCGTAGTGGATTCGCTCAGCAGGAGCTCACACAGGAAAGCTGAGGGAGCCCCATGTCTACCAGGACTATGATGGGGACCCCAAATTTCCACTATGATCATTCCTTGACATGGCTTTCTTTTGGCAATTACTTTGCTCACGCTCTGTTTGTTTGTACTTGTTAATGTATTCAATTTATCCAGCAAACATTTATGGAGTATTATTATCAGGTTCTGGAGGACATAAAGATAAATAAGACTAGATTTTTGTGTTCACAGAGCTCATCACCATGTAGATTGTTTTATAAATGTTATGATGTTGAAATACGTGTGTTGTGGTTTTGTTTTTCTCATCAACTAGGGTGTGAGCTCCTTAAAAGCAAAGGTATTTTCTTAATTTTCTTTGTGTTCAGTGTCTGTGCAGTTCCTAAGGAGGGAATCACAGTAGGACTCCAAGAGAGAAGAACAAATGTGCCACGGCCACTGTCCATCATGGCCAGAGCCTCCCTCCGTTGCTTCCCTACTCACAGGAAAGCATGGCATCTTCAGCCCCGGGGAACAAGGTGGAATGAGGAGCCTTGAGAAAAGAGCCTCACCTTCTTCTCTTGGCCCCAGAAAAGTGTCTTTAATTTAATCTTTTCTTTTTCTGGTAAAAATATAAAGCATGGATATTTAAATTTTCGTCTCATTAGACAGACGGCCATAACCACCAGCTGACAACATCAACAGCAAGAGCACTTATTATACATCAGGTCCTATTTTCAGAACCTTACAAATGTTAACTTCTTTAATCTGAATCACAAGCCTATGAGGTAAGGCACAGAGAATCTTGAACTGAGGCACAGAGAGATTAAGTAATTTTCCCAAATTCACACAAGTTTCTAAGGACAGCCATGTATAGTAATGTCTTGAGACATCATCATCTGGCTTTAAAATATTGATATCAAGAAAGTAGAAAAGAGATGTGAAGCTAAGTCTGTTTCAATGTATGCAAACATCTCCTCATCATCATCCTTTGGGTCTTTCTTACAGGAAAACGTTTTTAAATCACTGACTCAATTCCACTTTTATTATAAACTACACCTTCCCAGGTCTCAGGCCCCAAATGAACTGCGAATCTCCTCCAGTCATCCTGTTGGTTCGTGTGACCGTCAGACTCACATGCATACCCACGGTGGACAGGAGCCTTGTGAGGACAGG
Organism: Rousettus aegyptiacus; assembly: GCF_014176215.1. NCBI lineage: Eukaryota > Metazoa > Chordata > Mammalia > Chiroptera > Pteropodidae > Rousettus > Rousettus aegyptiacus. Next base: position 76,227,269 of record NW_023416286.1, read on the forward strand.
GCATGTGTCTCCAGTGCCAACACAGTGCCTGGTCCATGAGCACTTCAGTGATTTTTGTTGAACAAAATTGAGTGAATCCCCATTTTACAAGTGAGTAAACAGAACCAGATGAGATATGACTTGCCCAAGCTGACACAGCGCAAAAGACTAAGCAACGCTTTGAATCTTGCTCTCCTCAACTTTGAAGCCCACTTTCCATTCCACACCACATTTCACATTACCCACCTATATGGCAGCATTTATTTCCTGAATGGTGTCATTGTAATACTTATAGAATGCAAGCGATATATATGGAATACTAAGACGAGTTAGAGAATCTTTTGCCTTATTGAAGGTTATAGTAACATGTATATTTTGTAAATGGTCTTTTTTTTTTTTAATCCCACGTTGAAGTTCCAAGAGTTTTGAAAATGCTTCTAGTCAAGTACCTCAGGTTGCACATTTATTTAAATGTAGTTACCTCCTTTTATCTTTTATAACGATTTAGTTTGTAACAATGTGTTTCACCTAGTGGGGATGTAATATATATTTGAGGAATTGAATTAAAAAGAATTCCTGGGAAGCAAAGACTTCTTTATGTTTAACATGTCATTAGTTTAAAAAAAAAAAAAAAGCGTAATGCTGACACTTGGGGTTGATTAATCAGTCTGCTTTTTCATTTTATGGGAACCATTTTTATATCTGAAAATGATATTCCTAATAAGGACATAGCAAAAACAGCCAGTCTTTCTATTAATGGCTTAGGAATAATTTAAATAGAAGTCAGCACAGTATTGCATTGTTAAACTTTATTTAAGAATTGTAGAAAATATGTTATTAGTTTCATTTAAAGTCTAAGCTGAAGAATTCTCCTCTGAAGACATTTCCTGATTAGACCTGAATTGTTTTTCTATGTTACCACAAAGACAATGCAAATGCTGATTAAAGCAATTAAAACTTTCCTTTGTTTGCAGAAAGAGATGTACCCAGATATGGCTTTTTGTTTGTAGACATCTTAATAAGCACTAGCAGACTGAAATGAAATCTGTCATCAGTTATATTTTTCTCTTAGACAAACTGTCTGCTTCACATACATATTAAGCAAGATTTGTTACCAAAGCTTCCTTATATTTCCATTTGTTGTTGTGAAATGGTAAATGTAGAAATAACACTAGATCTATCAATTTGATAATATAATGCAATACATCTGGCAGCTGAACAGGGAAAAAAATGTAATGACATATTTGGCAGAGTGAATGGTTTTTATTATGGGTTTTTCTTCTTTTTTTTTTTTTTAACACAATTGTGCCATTTGTTGCAGACTAATGTCAAGGAATATAAAGTATTATTGGGGATGGGGAATTTAGCTTTTGTAGAGCATAAATTGACTGCCGTGTAAATATAACCATCAGTTTTATTGCTTGTTAAACATTTATTTACTGAAATGACTTGAATAGGAAAGCTTGCTGAAGGGAACCATGCCTGTTTTTAGCTATATATTGCCGAATTCTTTTATAGATTTGGCTTTTCTTCAGTTTTCATACTCACGATTTTACATTAAACCCTACTGTGGAGTATTGTAAAGTGTAAGAACTAATTCTTTAGAATATATGGGATAATCAAGTCTAAAAATCTCTAGGGTAACTGAAATTTTATTTGCTTTAATAACAATGTGAAGCAACCATTTTAATGAAGTAGACTATTTAGTAGCACAAAGGGACATCCTCAGTTCATTCATTCACTCCTATGTCTATTAAACTTTCCTTGACGACTATGTGCAGGCATTGAGAAGCTCAGCCTTGCTGAGGAGACACATACGCATAATTCCTTGGGTTTTAAAATAGAGAGGCTGCAGTATATTTCCATAATGCACATATCTAAACAAATCAAGGTAAAAACACTACAAAAAATGTCTTTAATTTCACTTCCATTTCTTAGAATTAAACAAAAAGTAGTGGGTATAAACTAATACATTATATTACTTGATATCTTCTGGCCTGGATGATGTTCAATTGTGCTACTCAGAAAGTATCATAGGGCTGCCTGCATGGGGATTGGTTTTGAGTTTGGAATCAAGACAGGGGAGAATCTTCCTTGGACATAGATTTTGAAACACTCACTCTAGTTTTCTATGGGTCCAGGAGCAGGCAAATGGAGCAAAATGAATCCAGTGACTGGTACAGAGATGGCAAATGTTGAGTGTAGCAAGGCACATTAAGCAGACATATTACATAATCAGGTACTTAGAAAAAAAAAACAGCAACAAAGATTAAGAACTGTAGGTGAAAAAAGTTGGTCCTTAAAGTAAGAAGTGAGAAGATGAGGATCAAGTAGAGCCCAAGCAGGCAATCCAGTCTATTCTGGAACAATCTGCTTAGACACAGAAGAAAAAGTTATCATATTCCTTCAAGAGAAGAGATGAAAGATGATTATTAGGGCTCGATGTGCAGCTTTCTTAGTTTTCTGAGTATAATGATGTAGAACAGTTGTATAATAATTTCAGAATAGAGGTTCTCTCATTCTCAAGAATTCTTTGATATCTTTATAGACTCCCAAGGAGCATAAACCATCAATGCATAGATATCGGGAGATTAATGGATTGTTCTCTTGTATTAAATTGTGACAAAAATCAGAAAAATGGTCACTAGCACAGAGTTTTGTAAAGTACTCATTTTTATCTTAGTGTGCCACACATTTCCTGTTTCATAGCAGAAAATGAAGAGCACATATAAAATTTATCTGATTTTCTTAATGAATATAGTCATTCTGAAAAATTCAATTTCCCACACAAGCTTTGTGAAGATATGAACATAAATACTACATAGTTATTTCAGTTATCTTCTAGACCCAGACCAACTTTCTGTTCTCCCAATAATGCGATGGCTGAGCAGGAAAGCAAGATGGAACCAGAGGCTGTGTCACACCTGTCTCACCATTGCTGGATCATGGACCAGGTGCTTAACATCCCTCAGCCTCAGGGTTATCAGCACTAAATCGAAGCAAATAAAACTGATACTGACCTCAAAAAAAATAACACTATTGTTAAACTTTTTAAATTTCTTTTTTACTACCTTTTTATTACCTTTGTCTAAACAGCCACTTTTTCAGTCTTGCATAATCCTGTCACTTGACTCTGAGAGCTGGCATCTAATGTTCAGTTCTTCAGCTCAAGTTCTTCTAGATATGACCATCAACAACCTTTACAGTGCTTCATCAGTTTTGAAGGCTATTCCAGACGCTTAGTGGCTGACCAATCCATGATGCTGGCACTTTATCCAATGAGACAAGCATCCCTTCTCTTGCAGCCTAACAGGGAAAAAGATGCCTCAGGCACTCACCCTGGGCTCTGGCAGAGGGACAGCAGCTTGAGAGGTGCCAGAGACGTACAGGGAAAGACTGAGTTGTGTGGCTTCAGGGTGAGGGCTGGAGGGACAGCTGCCATTATCACTGTGTTGAGCCTTCTTCCTGTGCAGCCTCTAAGTGGGTGCTATCTTATCTGTGTTTTGTTCATTACTTACACCCATTTTTGAGAAAAGTGGTTAAATAATATGAAACAAGTGAAAAAATGCCTTTAAAAGTAAAATGTGCCCTGTAATTATGAGTTGCTGCTAACTAAATATTTCTTCTACAGGAAAAAAATTCAGTGCTACAGTCATTATTTATAAAGCTAGAGATTGTAGAGTTGAGTTATAAATTAGATGAAATTATATGTGCAAATATCTAGAAATCTCTCTTGAATATTTAGTCTCTTCAATGCTATTGATTTAAATGGAATATAAATTTACTAGCACTATCTCACTTTTAAATGCAAATCCCCCTTAGAGTATTCAAGTCATTATTTGTTGGTAAACATCTTTTGGTTTTCTATGAAAATGAGAAAAAGAAAAAGAAACTTTTAGGAGAAACAAACTAAATATCCATTAAAGAGAAATCTGTATATAACTTATGATCTATATTTTTAAAAAAATCAAACGAACGTTGAGAATTATAATGGATATGTGAAAAATGTCTAAGTGGGAAAAAAGCAGTTTACCAAACAGCATGTATCAACTGATCCTAGTTGCAGAGCAGGTGGAGGTTGTGTGTGTGTGCATGTGTGTTATTTATGTGTTGAAAAAACATGAAAGGATATGCACGGAATATTAATAATGGTTATTTCTGAAGGATGACTTTTACTTTCTATTTATATTGTCTGAAAACTTTCCAAAGAGCTTGCCTTACATTTATAATTTTTAAAAATATCTCTGTGATAAAATTGCTAAGTAGCTTTCCGCAAATAAATTGTTAATGCAATCAATTATATCTACGTACCATCAATACTATATAAACAAGAAATGAAGTTATAAATTGAAATTATAGAATATATTATTTTGATTAATTTTATAAGCGGCGACATCAAATTTATTTTTGAAGGAAATGGTCTGAAGAATTTTGATTACCGAGTTCACAAAGAACCATAGAGTTCTAGAAAGTTTTAGCATATTTAACAATCAACTGCTTACTTTTGCTAGACAAATAATAAAGATATTAAGAATTTAAGTGTATTATTTTGATCACAGAATTAATTTGATAAAGAGGTCAGCAGTTGTCTCATTTGAGCAAATATCAAAATGATATTAGATATTTATAGAACTAAATTAGATGTAAAACAAATGGAAATTATGATTTAGGAAAAGAAAAGACAAGGTATTTATAGTTCATTAAATACAATAGGAATCTTTTACTTTTTACTGGAACATAATTTTTTTAAGTCATCATTAAAAAAATAAGCTACTTGAAATATCTAACACATATTTATATTTACCTGAATATGGAGATTTTAGATAAACCTTGTGAATATTGCAGGTACCTATCCTAAGTGCTCTTCGCCACAGGAACAATTTGTTAAGAATGACAAGGAGGTGATGTTGAGTCGAGGAACTTTGAGGTTGCACTGCTTTGGCACAACTTCTAAACTTCATTCACTCTTCCAAAGAAAGATTTTAGATTTGTCATAGGTACCATCAGATATTTTTGTAGTCTGAAAAGGAAGCTACAACTGCAGGCCGAAGTTACCCTCATTAATTTATTTTCTATGATCAGGACACAAGAGCCACACTGTAAGAACTTTGACCTCAAGTGAATTCAGTCCTCTGTGCTCTCATGTCCGCATGCAGTTCAAATGTGAGCCAACCACCTCATTCAATGTCCAGCAGTGTTCCAGGGCTAGACATTGGACATACCATGAAGTTGTACAATATTGTACTTTATGAAGAATTTAAGATATTTCAGAGATGATTTAGACTATTGACTGTATTTATTGTTTATAATCCTTAACCCCTATATAAGGTGTGTTCCCCTTAAGCAAATTCTATTGCACCCAGAAAATCATTTGCTCAACGATGAGAAATTTACTTCCAACATAGGCAACTTATGAGTTTCTTCCACCGAAGATAAATAGGAAAACATAGAAGTAACTATTAGGAAGAGTGAAGGAAGAACAGCGGTAAATCAGAGGACATGGTAAACGGTTCTGCCTTAAGATAGATAAATAAACTAATGAAATTAATCTGGACCTTTCAAAGCATTACCATTTGGTAGGGGGAAGGGAACCAAACTGTCTGCAGAGAGGCTTGAATTGTTGGGAAAGGCCGCCCTATGCTTTGGAGAGGGAATTTGAGAAACACTTTGGAGTACATTAGGAAAGTTAAGCAGAGGTTACCCGAAGTTTTGTTAAATCTCAAGCATCTCAAGTTACTTTACATTTCTGGGAGTTGGGAGGCAGCAGTCAATACTTTGGAATTTAAAAATTTTCTAATTTTAAGTGTTTTTATAGACAGCAATATTTGGCTAGAGGAGAAAACTGGTGAAAAAGATCTGTGAAAATGCAACTTCGTGATAATTTATGAGTATTTTATTCAAACTTCTGGGAAAGTAGAACCTAAACCATTTCCCAGGAGCAGAGAAAATATATACAGTAGCCTCTATTGTTACTTTATTTGTATAAACATTTCAGTGTTCGTACAATATTTATAAAACTTTCTTAGGGTCACTCAACTGCTGTACTATATTTTTTGAACCCAGAAGCATTAGAAACACAAATTCTCCCACCCTATGGGTTTAAGAAAAAAACCCAAGTGTTGGGCAGACAGTGGCTCCTGTACCCAAGCAGGCAGCAGGAAATTTTGAATGCGAATGAAGGAAGAGAGTGTTGATTAATAAGTAGTAAGGATTAGTTAGTCACTTAGGCTGGGTCGCTACTGAAGTCTCAGAAGTCAAAGCTGTTGGGGCGTGAACTGCTTTGGAAATTCAAAAGAGCATCCAGTCGAGGCCATGTGGACTTTCAGGATATTTCTTCAGGTCCAGCAGATTGGTCCCCATGGCTATTTAACTTCTTCTACTTCTTAAGCTTTATAGCCTAGACTTTTCCTAGTTGTCTGTCCTAGAACTGACCTTCTTGCTGCTCTCAGCCTAGTTTCTTCAAACTTCACTGAAGTCTTCTTCCTAGATTGGGGGTGTCCCTCTGGTTGGCCCTAGTACTGTATCAGGCAAGAAATCAACAGCCCCTCTAGCACCCAATGTTCATTTCTGATTATTCTGCTTTATCATCCGTCGGTCAGGTTCAAATGGTTATTTGTAAACCATCCCTTCCACTCATCCCTCCACCTCTTCCAACTCAGCTGCAAAATCTAGGCAGGTGTCCAGAGCAGCTATAGCTCAAGACATTATCTTTTTTCTTTTTTTTTTTTTTAATCACGATTCAAATCTTCTTGCTGGTAGAACTGGCTTCTAAGATTGACAAATTTAACTTTTCTACAGCACAAATTTTCTGAGAATAATAATCATAATAACCTTTAAAAAGTTTTATAATAATATACTTTTCCCCACACAGGACTATTACAGGCAGAAATTTTACATAATTTAAAAATTGCCCTGATTCAATATTCTCTTTCTTTTGTGTGGAATCTGTGAGGGCATAGAATTTAACAGGAAAAAAAGCAAGCAAGCAGGTGAGAAAGCTAACATACATATCGACGTCATCTTTAGGCATCCCCTGTTGATTTTTCTCTTTTTCCACAGTAGTTTTCCTTTTTCAATGGTGAATATTAATTGAAGAAATTGTTCACTAGATTTGAAGACAGATACTTTGTCACAAACCTCTTCTCTATCATTAACGCTGTGATTCAAACATGAATTTGGCAAAGAAATGATGACAGAGGAATTCTTTTTTATATAGTAGTTGGTGTAACCAAGTGATAGAGATCATCAAAAGAGTCAAGATTTAAAAATAAAAAGATTTAAAGATTACATTAAAAGTTTTCATCTGCATTTGTAATAACTTTTTCTCCCTGGGCCAGTTCTCCAGTTTGAAATCAGTGCAGTGACTACCCCTGATTGGCTGAAGCTCGTTCCAGAATTTGAACAAAATTAGCGTTCTCCTTCCTGAGAAAGGAGCATAACAAATGGTAAGCTATCTCTACCCTCCCAAACAGATTAAGCAGATAATAGTGCCTAATCAGTTATTCCCACGGCATGGCACATGCTGGATTGGTGGCAGCTCTGAGCAGTGTGCAGTATCCCAGTTAGGGGGTTGTCTTTGTGGTTCCCTGTCACTCGGTGTCTTCGGGTGACCTGACGGCATGTGACAGGGCTCTCGCCAGCAGCGTTCAGTGCTGGCTTGTCTCTGTGTTTTTCCGGTCAATCATCTCAGGAAATGGCATCTGGTTTCTTTCCGGAGGCCTTCCATTCTCCCATACCTGGCTACACCCTTGGCAGCTGGACATCAGATTGTTACGCACCAGGACAGTTCAAGGTGCTTCATAGCGAGTTGTATACTACATCTCTTGTCGGTGCTGTGACACCTTACTCTGCTCTTTCAAGGAATACCTCTTTCAAGGGACTTATCCAAATCCTCTAAGGGTGTGTTAGGGAAGCAAACTTAGTAAAACTGCATTCATCACATCCCTAGCTGGTCCCCTTTGCCTGTCCTGAGGTAAGATGGGGATGTCTTACACTTTCCTTCCAACTCAGGCAATTCCAGGCCTTCGGCATTCCAGAAGGTGCTACCATCTCACAGTACTTGGGTCTGGTCTGGCAGTGTCCAACCACAGGGATCTAGGGTCCCCAGCGACAGCTAGGAATACCTCTTTGCTTCTTCTACAGGGCCAGGAAGTATCTAGGCAAAACATTTTGCCCCCCCTGAGGCAAATGTGCCAACCTAAGCCTAATTAATGAAGACTCAGACTTCTCTCATTTAAGCAACAGGAAACACGTGGTAATGGCAAGAAGCTACTTCTGAAGAAAATAAAGTTGTTTCCGGTTGCTGTTTTTACCATAAGATAAAACACCTGTGCTTTAGAGGTCTGAATCAAGCTTTCCCAGCTCAAGGACTTATAGACAAGTTTGAGTAAGAAGGAACAGAGCTTTCCAGTATAACTGCCCTACTAGCAGCTTCTCTATTCCCTGACTTTCAGTCTGGTTTGCCCTCAGCTCAGTCAAAGGCATTTGTGGATCTCCCTTTGTATCCTGTTCTCTCATTGATCTTTGGTTGAGGGACCACTGCATGCATTGGAGAGTACGAAGTGTACAGAGAGGGGCTCAAGAATCAACAGTACTTTTGCATTTATGAATTTCTCCGTTTGTAGAGAGGCAGGCCCCTCTGAATAATAAAATGTGTTATGTCTGTTCTTCGATGCCTTTTCTAAAACATGAAGATGTCCTACCTTTTCATCACTTTCCTATTCTTTAAGGTAAATTATTTTAAATTCTTGTAATGTTGACGTGGAAGCATTCCGAGCTTCAATGCAGTGCGCCGCTGCTTGAAAAAGCAAGTCCGAATTAGAGCAGTGCTGTTTCGTCTTCTGAGAAGTGAGCAATTGGTGAAATCTGGTGACAAAAGGTCATCGTGAGGGATAAGCAAAATAATATGTATGACAACACCCAACAGGATGCCTGCACACGGTGACAGTAAAAATTATAACTGTATGTGAGTGCTGCTTCTGTTAGCTTCTAAAAGACTGTTTACATATTTTCTAACACCATATACTATGCAATGAGCATGTGCTAAAATGTTTACTAACCCAAAAGACTGACACCACATCTTTACACACATTGTATTAAATGATGAAAGAGTGAGGGGATGGTGTTATTACATTTCCTCTAGATAATTTCCAATTTTTTTTCCAGTGTGTGTAAGAATTCCCGCTATTATTATTCTGCTCTTAGCTTTTCATTTTCTTTTCTCTTCCCCAGGGCAATTGACTCAGCTAAAAGACACATACAAGTTAAAAATATAGTGGCTCAGAACTATTGGTGACAACACTTCTGCCTCCTAAAGCTAGATGCTTCTCAGGAAATTCCTAAACCCCAAGGAAACTTCTTGATAAAGGGATAAACGTGAGGGATGTGTGTATACAAATGATTATTCCCGGTCAGTAGATTTATAGCGCTTAAGAGTCTAGGCTCTTTGCATGAGTCGCATACCCCATGGAATAGAAGAAAAAAGGGAAAACTCATGATGAAATTATGATAGTGGCAATTTGTGGGAAAACCCACTTTTTAAAATAGTTGCAGACTATTTAGCAACTATATCTACTTGGATATAGTCTTTTATCTTCTTTCATTGTAATGGTCAATATAAAACATGGCAAAAGCAATCAATTTGGATCTGACTATGCATATCTGCATGTAGCATACATCTACAGGAAAATGGAACAATTCCTGTTGGATCACTAAGAGCCATAATATAGCTTTAACCTGTTTGAAAAAGGAAACTTAAGGGTTCAGAAATCTACCTCCACGGTAAATTTTTATTGTGTAAAAAACCTGAGGCATGTGATTCCCTTTCAATGGATGCCCTCTGTGCCTGCACCTAATGACAAATTTGTTGCCTAATCTCTGAAGAATTTCATGAGCTCTTTTCAACAGATAGCCAAAACTTTGCCTCCATTTTTTTTTTTTTTTTTTTTTTTTTTTGGTATGGCACCCTTATAAATTTATTTAACAATTACCAATTTGAGTAACAGACACGTTTGGGACTCAGTCTGGTCCCTAGCACTCTGTTTGATAAACTATCAATATTGTAGTTATTTTCTAGCATGAATTTTCTTTGAGGTGTTTTTCCTGGTTTGTTGGACCTCACAACTATCCTCAGGGAGCAGGGACCATCCTGGTCTCTAACTACTGCAATTCGGCTTCAAATAACTGCCATGATAACATCATAACAGGAATTGGCTAAGGAATTTAGACTCCAGTGCAAACGTGTGGTTGGGGTTTTGTGCACATATATCACACTGAAGGAGAGAAGAGCTCCATTCTGGCTGGGAACTAAATAGAGCGATAGGTGACCAATACGAGATCCAGCCCAGCTGTTGTTATTCTTTTGATTTCCTAATTCAGTTTCTGGCATTTACTATAGCAGGCCTCTGTTGTTTGTCTTGAGGGAGCAGTATTATAACTGGCTTCCTTTCCATGAAGAGGAAATACATGTCTTATAGAACAAGCAAGTACTGTTGGCCTTAGTCCCATCTCCCTTTCTCTTTCTCTCCCTTTGTGAAACAGGTCGAGGCCTGGTAAAAGTTCATTTACATATGAAACACATGGGTCAGGTTACTATTGGGTAAGACTAGAAACAATTTCTCCGTGAAGGAAAATATTTTAAAGATGTTACCTTACAGGCTGACATGCTGTAGCCTAGTTGTAGGATTGTGACTTGGCAGAAAATAGGGGCATATCTTATTGTCTTTCTTTCTACTATACTATATTGACTTTTTACTTTCTCCTTTGAATTTTATATTTTCCTTCTATTACTTTCTTCCTGGTCTAAGAACAATTGGTGTTCATCTAAATCATAAAAATGTGGTGGTTAGTAAAACATAAAGACCAAGTAATAATTTATTATTGAATTTGATTTTTTTTAATTCTTATTATTAGTGAGTATACCAAATATCAAATCTTAAAAAGTGGTTGGTAAGTAGAATATAAGTTTTCTTAGTAATCAGGTTACTGCATTCTGTCAGATCCTCCTTTGCCCAATACTCTCTCAGAAAAGTAAGAGCATAAAATGCATCATCTGATAAAAAGAAGGGAATTTTTTTCTTTTTTTAACCGCCATCTCTGTGAAAGCGGTAATAGACTTCTTTAAGCTTTCTTGAAGCCTAACCTCTGATTTGTGAATCAGAGAATCAGGCTGAAAATCCAAAGTAACATTTGAATGCTGCAAAACCTTTTAATAAGCGTATGACAAATCAACAGCTTCTAAATCTGCTATTGAGAAAGGAAGTTCAAATTTGTTGAACCCTCATTATTACAGGCTTGAATAGCTTCTCATATAGAGGCCAGATATGCATGATTATGCTGCCAAGCACGAGCTGAGTTGGGCCGAATGCTGTTCCTTGGAAGCCTAATTGACAATTTTGTTGACCTTCTCTGACTATTTAAGAAGAGTTGTGAGGTCAATGGCAATGATACTTCTCTGAGTCATAAATGCCACCCAGGAGGACTTTTTTTTTTTTAACCTGTTCTTTTAGAAAGCTCCTGTGTCAGATATTTAAAAATAAAATGTTTTACAGGAGAGAAGGAATCTGACAACACTGCTGACCCACATTTCAGAAGGAAAATGAGAAATATAGGGGTCAGATCCCAGCCAGTGGAAGCACAATGAGCACTTACGCTATAAATGAAGTAGTGAAATCGTCCACTGGAACAAGCAATTTTCATAACCAGTACACTTCAGAAAAATGAATTTTATCATATCCTGTGACCTCCTAGAGTTCCCGAACCAAAAGTCTTCGGGGCACATTAGACGAGCAAAAAATACATCGTAACTTCAGTAAGTGGCAAAATAAGAAGTATCCATAGACCAACTCTCAAAAATTTAACCCAGATAATATGCTGTAACTGATAGTCGGGGGAATTGAACTCGTTAAGTGATCATTTATTTGCATATTTTTCTTCTTCCATAAGAAAAAGTTTGGACATCATTTTATCAAAATCTTTAAACTGAAATATTAAAACTAAAAGTTTAAACAGAAATAGCAGAATCAAGACGTAGAGTTCAAATAGCTAATGATAAAGTCACTATTAAGGTTAAAAGAATAATGGTATATTAGTTACTGGATATATTTGAAATATTTGATTTTGCCTTCCAATATATAAGAAAATACATCTTACTCTTTTTTTTCCATTGGACACTTAAATATTTGAAAAACTCTGAGACAATAAAAAGCAGTTTCAGTATGTCTCCATAAATTTTAGAGAAAAAAAAATCTATTTGAAAAGCCACTATTTTCCATAATTGTTTGTCTTATAGTTCAAAATATAGAGCTTGTAACATTTTTATTAATATCTCACATTTTCATAGTTTGAAAAATGAGAGAAAATAGATATGTTTATATAAACAAAAATACAATTTCCTTTAAACCATTTACATGTATTTTAAAGCAAGCATATATTGGAAAGTATGTTTTGAAATTATATAAACATGAACCATATAAAAAGATCCTTTTGAAAGCCTGATACAGATAATGCAATTTGATCATAGTGTAATGTCTGCATAAATTAACAGCTATCTTATAACTTGCAATTCATAAATTTAATTAAAGAGACTGTAATAGTGACATAAAATTGAATAAACCAAGCCCAAATTTCATGGATCACTATAAGGAATTCAGCTTACTTACAATACATTTCATAATATATTATACTTTTCATAATATAACACTTTTCATAAACTACATGAGCTATTAATTGATATATTTAGAACAATATAGGGTAAATATAGTCACATTACAGTAGACATACTTTTTTCCAGTCTCATACAGATTCACTGCTATGCCACTGTTTAATCTTATTGACGTATCTCCTGGGATTATCTTTGTACAGACTTTATTTTGTACTTCAACAATGGTGGATCAAATTTCTTAAATGATAATAAAACTGAGTCATAAAAGAGATGGTCAATAAGTTACAAGGTTTTTTTTTCACCTCCAAATTCTGGCTTTTTATTCTGACAGCATTTCCCCAAGTACATGTCTGTGAGTACTAAAAGAAAATGTAGTTGATATGCGATCTTAATTTTTCAGAGGAATTTGTGACTGTATTTTTGCTTCTCTATAAGCACATGAATACTATGTGATTAACAATAGTACAATAATAAGTTTATTTTGAATTTCATCTTTATAGTCTCGTAAGAAACTCAACTTATTTCAGAATTTATACCTAAGGCATATATTAACTAAAACTAAAAAAATATATAGTCTATACACATTATTTTATTGTTTAAATGGCCCTCATTCATGTTTCATTTCAATAATATTTCTCCAGCTTGTAAAGCTTATGTTACATTGAGATCCTCTTTAAATTCACAATGCATAAAACTGCCAGGTGGCCTAATAACAGAGTGCATTAACAGATTGAACTATAAATCAGATGGTTGTGTTCACGTACTGTAGAAATACCACCAATTTCTTTCAGATTATAGTTTGTACACTGATTCTACAGAGTGATCACAAATGCTTTGGGAAATTTAAAATGAATAAAGAGGTCATATAACCCAATCTAAAAAATAATATTATCATAATTTCCACCTTATCTTTTTTATCTTTTACTATTTACCATTGTCGTGAAGTTAAATAAGATAATGAAACACTACTTAGACCAAAACTATTATTAATACTATTATTATTTAGCACTATTAAATCCATGCTACAAATGCATTATTTTTGATTAGGGATTTGCTACTATGGTAAATAGTTATTCATCTCAACACTTGTTGAGAACAAATAATGGGTCGTGTACTATTTGTTATATAAAATAGTGAAAACTAGAAAAGTATAGAATTACTTACCGCTAGGATATCTGAACAATTTGAAAAATGAGAGAATAATTTACATTATTTAAGAAGATGGAATTTTGTAATGCATTTAAATTAAGAATAACTTGTTGTGTATAGGAATCTGGACTTGTAATACTTGGAATGAGATGTAAAAATCAACCGTTACATAATCTAGTATCTAAGTCAAGACACTGAAAACCAAGGAGTCGACTAACTTACCTGGTTTTATGGTTCAGTGGCAACAGGGTGAGAGCAAGAGACCTGTGAGCACACTAATAATAACTCCTCTTTGCATAATTGTTTACAAGTGCATGTATAGATTTTATTTGTCTTACAGCAATAAATGGGTAGAATTGTATGGGACCTAGTTTTCTATCTTTAGGTACAAAGCTCTATGTGCTATCTCATTACCCCTTTGCTGTGCTCTTTCTATAGTCTATAGTTTTATGATACTTCTGGGTCCCACGAGTGGTTTCATGTTAGCAGAATATATTTTAGAAACTAACAAAAGCAAATAGAATTAGATGCATGTTGCAAATTGAAATAAATATAGTGCAACTGAAAACATACATAAACTACAATTGGCTAAGAAAAATAAAGTCATGGTTACAGCCCTTTTCATGAGGGTAGTAAAGCAAGAATTCAAAAGCAGAATAAAGACTGATTTAGAAATCCTTCGAAAAATTTCAGAAACTTGTTGAGTTATCAGCAAAATGAATCCAATGAACAGGTTCATGTCACAGAATGGTATGTTAACAAGCTGCAATGATAACATTGAAGTTTTAAGGGAAATCATACTGAGAAGTTGGCATTTTAAGGGAATTTTCCATGAGATTTGGAAAAAAAACGTTCATATGCATATAGCACTGAAGAACCAGATGTAGCATTTGGTTAAACAATGACCTCTTGCTCACATTACATCTTCTTCATATGGTTGAAGGGCACTCTCTGGACTTAGGCCGATTTCAGCAGCAGGAAGAGGAGGGAACTGAAGAGTCTCACACCAGCAATTAAACACTCTGGCACAGAAATGACTCAAGTCACTTCCACCTACAACATAATGGCCAGAAATAACAGTCACACACAATTGCAGAAGGAACAAGGAAGCATAATGCTTTCATGGGCCTGAAAAGGAGGAAACTATGGCAAACATTAGAAGACTCAAACATGGATGGCTATTACTAAAAATTAACTTCTTTTTACAGTACTACCTGATGCCTTGTTTAGACACTTCTGAAGCTTGATTATTACCAAATATTGAGTACATTACTATTTGTAGAGCATTACAGTTGACACTTTGTGGGAAGAAAAGGCAGGAAAAATGGTTCTCGTCTGGCTTTCAGACTCTATGGCAGGGTTTCTCATTCTTGACACTGTTCACATTTTGAGCTGCTGAATTCTTGGCTGTGACAGCTGTCCTGTGCACTGTAAGATATTGAGCAACATCCTTGGTTTTATCCACTAGATGCCAGTAACAATCCTCTACCAACTTAGATTTTGGAAATGAAAATTATATCCAAAAATTGATGAATGTTCCCGGGGAGTGTGGGAGAAGTGGCGGTGGGCTGGGGGGAAGGGTAGGGGGAGCAACAAAGTTGTTATGGTGTGATTTATAGAGATGCAAATACAAAATGTGCCAGGGTAAGCATTTGATGCTCACACTCTTAGTTTGAAGAGGGAGAGATGGATTTTGCTTGGGAGAACCTGAGGAAACCATTTGGAGATGATGCAATTGTCTGAGGACTTTGAAGGAAGGACACGTTTTTGAGAGGGTGAAAGTACCCCTTTGTCACAAATACTAGGTTCAGGAAGAATTCATCTGATTCAAAGTTGAATAATTACATAAAAGACTAGTACAAAATCTCTACAAAAATATCATAAGGGGGGAAAGACACAAATGAATAGGGAAAGGGGTCAGAAAAAGAACTCTCATTAGAATTACTTGCCATGAAGTATATAAAAATTGTGATTAAACTATATGGCACAAATTTAAAAAAAAAAAAAACTAATAAATCAGGATCTGAATACAGAGAACAAAGGGAAAATAGAATAAGGTATCAGAAGCAAACGAAACATGAGCTGGCAGAACTGAGAGAAAAAGTAGAAGAGAAAACAAAACCTCCACAGAAAGGAAGATCATATCAGAAGCAGTACAAAAGAGAATAATGATTGCTGAGGCCACAGCATGGGACATGGATTTCAAGATTTGATGAAATGTGAATGGACTGTGAGTTAAAAGTGACTAGAGAAATAAAAGACAGGGGACACAGACAAGAGAGTTACAATATACACATGATTAGTTCCCCTCAGGAAGAAAACAGAGAAGTTATTATAAAAAATAATAACAATAATTTGATAAAATGTTTTAGAAATAATGATAAGCCATAAGTCTGCCCAAAATAAATGAAGACACTATTGCAAAATGCCTGGAAGTTATTTGCGAATGTGTTGAAATGTAAGACTAAGTTTAAAACAAAAAGAATTACGAAACAGATTGTTAAAGTTATATACACTGTCGATGTATATATAAGTAACAAAAGTTGAAAGGGGAGAAGGAAACGTGAAGAGGTAATATTAGTATGCTGAATACTTCATCTTTTATAGCCTGAGATCAGAAGATTTCACTAATGCCAACAAATCAAGGAATAGAGGCGTAAGTGTGTGCAAAGGTATAAAGGAAAACAAAATGCAATAATAAACTAAAATCTGTTGGTGAAATGCAGGGAGGAGAGAAAAGTAGAAATTTACTATATCTTTATTGCTTGTCGTAAGTACTCATTAGATATTTCCCAAAGAAGTAGTGGATTAAGGCTATTACATAAAATACTTAAAAATATAACCACTAGAAAAAAAGACAAATTATCCAATTCATTAGAAAAAAAATAAATATGCACAAGAAAACATAAACACAGATTAAGTATTATATAAATGCAATAAAAAAGCCTATAACAATAAGCTTGTAACAATAAATGCAGTGAAAAAAAAAAAAGCCTTCAACAGCACACACACAAATACATATGCCTTTTAAATTAAATCATAGGAACTTGGAATATTCTTCTGGAAGACCTTAGCAAGAGTTGGAGAAGACCAGGTCCAGGTCTTGGAAACCCTTAGAGAGAGTTTATTTAGATAGTGAGAGGTTAGGAGAAGGCCCCAGGAATGGGGTCTGCACCAAAGGAATAATGCATGGGAAGACATTCCCTGAGATAGCACTACGGGCTGGACTGCAGCCCTGAAAAACAGTGCTGGAAACCGTAATAGTTATATTTATGTGTCAACTTGACTGGGCCCAAATTAAACATTATCTCTGAGTGTGTTTATGAGAGTGTTTCGGATGAGATTAGCATTTGAATCAGTAGACTAAGTAAAATAAATTACTTTCCTGGTTTTCAGGCCTTTGGACTCATGCTGAAATTACATTGCTGGCTGTCACAGGTCTTCAACTTGCATACAACAGACTGTGAACTCCCAGCCTCCATTATCCCGTGAGCCTACTTCCCATGCTCTTTCTCTTTAACTGGTTCTGTTTCTCTAGCTAACCCCGACTACTACAGACATCTAATCCTTAGAATGTGAACTTGTTTGGAAATAGGGTTGTTACAGATATAATTAGCTATGTTAAGATAAAATGATACTGGAGTAGGTTGGACTCTTGATCCAATATGACTGGTATCCTTACAAGAAGAAGAAAATTTAGACATAGACACAAAGACAAGAACTCCACATACAGACAGAGACATGCAGGGAGAACGCCACGTGATAATAAAGGCAGACTATGTGATGAGGAAGGCCGAGGATTGTTGGCCACCATCAGAAGCTAGGAAGAGGCAAAAAAGATTCTCCATTAAAAGTCAGAGGAAGAATAACCTAGCTAACACTTCTGAATTTAGACCTCTCATTTCTAAAGCTCCGAGAGAGTACATTTCTATTATTTGAAGCCACCCAATTTGTGGCACTTTGTTACAGCAGCCCTAGGAAGCTAATACAGACAGAGAACGATCAACAGACTTTGAGACCAGAGATTTTCAATATGCCGTCACCATCACTGGTTATCCCCACACTTTTAGCAATTTCTTGGCCTCATGCAGCAGTGTAGTGTGAACGAAAGGAAAGAGCAGGGAGAGGAGGCTTTGGCACTGTCTGTGCAGAGGAAAGATGATCACATGCGAGAGCCACGATTTGGACATCCAGTATTCCTCAGGGTGGGAAATGAGAGTGGTGGGGGTGGGGGGAGCAGAGGATCATGAGATAATTAGGAATAGTCAGGCAAGTTGGGGGGCGGGCCTCAGACATCCTGCTGTAGGTGGGATGGATACCTGAGGAGTTTAATTGGATATTGAGTAAAGAACATTGTAAAAGGCTGGAAGATAGGAAACATTTGTTCACACACATTTTTTTTTTTTAAAGTTCAAAGAAATGTGTTTCAGAGATTATAATAAGGAAGAAATTGTAAGGAATTCTGGTTGAAAGTTAGGAGTAGCTTTCTTTCACGGGAAGTAAGAAGGAAGGCATTCCTTGGTACTTGGGGAAAAAAGAATGGGGGTAATGGAGAGTCAGCTTATGATGGAACACCTAAGGAAGCCTAAAAAAACGGAACTCCTCAGCGATTCCGCAGTGTTTAGCTGGACGTAGGGTGGAGTGAGTGAGGATCCTGTTTCCACTGCCCAAGAGAGGGAGACTTTCATCTTCTGTATCAAATGAGGTATGTTCTTATGCCCCAAAGGAGACCCCTGAATGCACTTTCAGAAACATCATTAGAGATATGACTGTAACTATAACTGCTATGAATATTCTTTCTTTGGATGAATGGGCTGCCAAGGACTTTTCTAGAAAGACAAATTGCCATTATAGTGTTTTAATGGTAAAAACGCCATCATTTGCCAATGCATCCTTGGACATGATATGCTCACAAACTGAGAGTTCTGTGTGTGTGTACGTGTGTGTGTTTGTCTATTTGAGGCTGCATATGCACATTTTGTGAATTCAGCATAAAGCTTATATTAGGAGTTTTTAAAAATTTAGTATCGACATTTTATAACTAAAATTTTCTAGATCGCTCCATCAGAGGAATTTAAAAACACCCCTGTCAAAATCTGACTAATTCAATGAGTCTTTATTTTTGTGTCATCATAAATTAGCGACACTTAAGAGGAAAGTTCCAGATTCTAAGCATGACCGGTGTAGAGTTGCCTTTTGTTGGACAAATGAGAAGCAGTTTTCGCAGCCCAAACACACCTTCAGTCTGTGTAATAACAAATGTAACCAGATGTGGTACTCAGAGCATGAAGGCATTGAGGCTTTGGGAACACTAAGGTAATGCTGGACTGCTGGGAAGAACAGCCTAGAATCTTTGAAATTTAATATCAGATTAAGTTAACAAATAAAGAACTCAAGGAGTCACCTCGATAAGCATTCTGTTCATGGTCTCAGTACACTGATCTATATTAATTTCTAATTTAATCACTCTATGCTTTTAAGCAGAATTGCAAAAACTATTTTTATTGGAAATTCCCTGAGATGACTTCAAAGTCAAAATACACTACCTACCTAATTCCCTCTATTACATTAAATTTGGGTTTCATTAAAAATTTTTTTAAAAAGTAAGACAGGCAAAGCTCTAGAAAGACAAAAGTAGAGAGAAATCTATTCATATTAAATAGCAAAAAAGAAACAAATCTGGCTTCACTTGATTTTACATTTCAATTTAGAATAATGAACCTCAAAAATAGTAATGTTTCATATGATGACCTTTTGACCTATGTCTTTTTTTTCCCTTTTGGTTGTTTTTCACGAAATACCATTTTGATGTCTAGTCCTTAGTACATATATTTATTCAGCTTCATTTAATTTCTTATTATGTCCAGTTTTTCTGTCAATAGTGCATTTAGAGAACAGATTTTCAGGACTGTGAGCAATAGCTTTCCTACTTCTAATGTCCGGACTGAAACTGGGATATCAGTGTCAGATTGTCCTTATTGATCCATGTTTGTTTTTGTTTTGAACTAAGCATTAGAGACATCTATGCTTTTATTTATTAACTGTGTCCCCCCAGTCTTGGTGGCATTAAGTGGTAAGTCAAGTGTCAGCACTGAGCTCCTAAAATCTTGTAACGAATCACATTCCAACCTCTAGCGGGGTATGGCCAGAAGACGATTCTGAAATTTCTGTTGCAATAGAACTAAACTCCCAAGAGTTCTAGCCATCCTTTTGTAACCTTCAATAGTTTCTGTGTTTTTGACCTTACTGAACAGCTGTTAAAGGAATTATTCTTTCATGCTTGGCAGTTTTGTTTTGTGACTATCTTAAAATTCCCCGTAAACAGAGATATAGTGATCTGCATGAGCCCATTTCAGGAGAGCGAAGTTTGATTTTTTTATTGCAGACATAGTATTTTATTGTATTGTATTGTCCTGGCTTCTGTTATCATCCACCTTTCCGAAAAGATTGTAAATGGAATGCTTGCTGGTGTCTGTCATAAAATTGTAACACTATACTTTCGAAAATATGCAGGTATCTCTATGCGTAGATTTTGCTACCGAAAGGGAAGAATGTTTATTTCAACAGAATTATTAGACTATATATTTATCATCTTCAGTTTTAAGAATGAGAAGTTCCCATAGTTCAGTACAATAGTGCCCTAGATTGCAGGAGATAAGTGGAATAGAGATGACCTAGGAAATGGAGAAATAGAAATATTTTTTAAAGTATTTTGTATAAGACCGGTCATATGATTATTGTTTATTGTGCATATATTGTGTGCATGTGTATTGTGCATAAGAACAGTAAACTGGTAATATCATAGAAGCTTCTTAAATTCTGATTGCAAATATTACCATTAATGATCAGGATGTAGCACTATTTCTAGAAAGTATAAGAATAAAGTCTTGGCCAATAATTTATTTGCCCTCAGAGTCCCCTCAAATGAAAGACCTTTTAAAAACCAAAAAAACTACTGAATTTAGAGATTCTTAGAAGTCATTTATTTTACCCCAGTGCTTTCACAGACAGAACATGACACCTCACTGCAAATGTCCAATCTTCTGGGCCTCAAAAAAAAGGGTTTCTCCAGTGAAATATTCTGTGCCAATACACAACAACCCTCCCTGCCAAGGCTCCTTCGCTATGCCCAGAACTCATTGCTCAAACTTCCCTGGCTTAGGACACCACTGCTCTACACATAAAACCTCTCATATACTTAAAGATTGCTAAATTATCTCTGACTCCTCATTGAGAGGAGAAATAATTCTTGTTCTTTTAGACTTCCCTCAAAGGTATTAGCCTTCAAATCTTTTATCACTTTCATCGTGCTCTTTTGAAACCTGTCCAAGTATTTCACAAGCCTCTAAAGTTTCAAAACTTCGGACAAGAAGCCATGTTCCTACAAAGTGAGTGGATGACCTCGAATTTAACATAACATACATTTCATACATTCCTGGAGCATTGTGTTGGCTCTTGTAAACTACAGTTAATGCAAAGCAAAAATCTGTTATTCCATATGATCCTTCATTAATCTCTACTATTTATGAAATATTTTAAACAAATATTTGTATGTATAGGTATTTTGAAAAGGATCTAAGTAATGAAATTTTCTACTATTGATATTAAAATCAGATGCTGTATTAAACTCTGTTTTTAAACTTCTTTTGATTCAAACTGAACTGACATGGAGCACCTACTCCACACTGGTCATATACTACATAATTATTTGGTAGGTAGCTCCCTGAGGGGTCACTTTGTAATTTTTAGTATATGAGATTTTTCTTCATCCTGTCTAAAGGAAAGACGGGTCTTGGGGACACTTCATGGGACCCCCAGTGTCCTGGAGGAAGAGTTGATGGTGACGGTGGGAGAGTCAGAGGTGGATGAAGTGTGGCCCCGAAGCATAATCTGAGGGGTTATTTTTTGTGTTGGTTGGGGTTGCTCAGGTAATGTTGTGTGGGTATCCACATGGCCTTGCGTGACGGAGGGTGGAAGATGCTTGCATCCTCACTTCTTCTGCATGGCCGTGACTCTCTATGGCACAGGACAGAACAAAAGCACAGGGAACAGACCTGGCAGAAGAGACTCGTGCTTGGCAACCTGGAGACTTCCCTGGGTATCGAGGGCTGCTTTGCTGGAGTGACAGAAACAGTTCGATTTCAGTAATGACTTTTGTGACAACGTGGACCCAGTGTGGAGATGCCCTGGAAAAACTCTGAATACAAACTTAGTGATGTTTACTACCCAGAGGTCTTACTTTGGTGGCAAGAGGATAAATTAAAAATATGTTTTTTCTCAAATTCTCTTAACTACGTAAAAAATAATATATAAGGATTATCTGTCATTCTCTTAATTCTAAACTGAATATGAATATTTTGTTTTGTCTTAAGACTAGACATGCTACTTTTAACTTTAAAATGTTAATATATGACGATTCCTTCTGGGCGTATAGTATGACCGTATGGATGTGTCTTCTTTCACTGCCTCTGTTAATTGGTACTTTTTAACTTCTCATGTAAAACCACTTGTAAGGCTACATTTAATGCAGAAAACCTGCATGACTCCTTAAATTATGAAAATCTTATTCCTCAAAAGTCAATAATCTCAGGGCCC
Organism: Rousettus aegyptiacus; assembly: GCF_014176215.1. Classification (NCBI taxonomy): domain Eukaryota; kingdom Metazoa; phylum Chordata; class Mammalia; order Chiroptera; family Pteropodidae; genus Rousettus; species Rousettus aegyptiacus. The sequence goes on from NW_023416286.1 coordinate 76,249,653, forward strand.
TATGAATTTATTATAAATATTAAGCTTTAAATAATGTAAGCTGATCCAATCTGATAGGATTTCACTCCTGTCTTCCTCTCAACATATTAGGAGCTCCAGTGATCCTCTGGGGGAAGTCCCAGGGATGCAAGAGCATTTGGGGTGGGGGGGAGTTCCTTGGCGCCCTTTATGCCTCAGTGGATTGTGAGTTCTCTCCAGAGCGTCAGGCTCATCTGCGGACGCATCCTTGATCGTTTGCGGCGGGGGGCTCTTCATCACTTGTTAGCATGCTTGTATTTTGTAAAACGTAGTACTTCCAGTTGGAAGAATGGGTTGTAGAAATGACATTATATTAATCATTTGGAAATATCGCTATTTTAAGATTTCTCTCATAACTTGTACTTTTTCTAATTTGAAATCTATGAATACCACAGAGAATGTTTTTATTATAACAATACTATAACACTATCACAATAATAAAAACCTCATTATAGAAGGACAAACACACTTATACATTATTTAAAACAAGAAAGAATATTTTAATACCTTATTTTTACCTTTAATTGGCATTTTTTTCAAATCAAAGAGAGACTGATTTTTTACAGAATAATAATATACTCCACACTCCAGGTTGGGAAAGAAAGTATATTTTAATTTTTTGTAAGTGGTACAGTAGAGCACATGGAAGTGACAAAATAATCCTTTCTGTATTCCCCACACTTACTAGAGAACAGTATCCAGCTATGACTTCAAAGCTGTCTGTGGACATCAAGATTCCTAATGAGGTAACTGAATGAAGCAATATAAGTTGGAATAGTTGGTACAACTTTGCCTACACAGATACAGGCTCTTAGACAACGATGCTGATTCTTTTCCACTACAGAGTAGAGAATTATTCGCTATAGACTCTCGAAGTCATTATCACTGTTCTCTGTGCAATTGTCTGGTCTCCAAAAAGAGTCTGGTGGGGCGGGTAGAAACCGACAGTTCTGGAATCCCTCAGGAGGAGAGCTGATCTAGGAATGAGCATTAGAAGCGACTGGTGAACCTTTGTAAGGGAATGTATCCAGTGAGAACAAACCCAAGGCTACCGAACTCAGATTGCTTTCTGCAGCCATAGAGGGGATGGGTATCTCAAAACATGCTTTAGTCACTTAGATGAGATCACTTGGTTAACAATGGTTGACCTAGGGCTTTGTTTCCCAAACTTTAGTGGGCAAGAGAATTATCCAGAGAACTTTTTTAAATATTCTGATTCATAAAAATGGGGTAGAGTCTAGGAACCTAAATATTAACAAACTGTCCAGCTGATTTTGAGACAAGTGCTCAGGGGCTCTACTTGAAGAAATAAGGCTGTGTCTTTCACAGAGTGATTTAAAATGACATCTGTGACTAAGTTACCTGCCAAATTTGACTTGACAGGGCTTTTTGTACCTCAGCTGCAATCTGATGATTCACTCTTGGGCACTCAAGAGTAACTTATTTAATGGACACTTTTCGTTCTTTCTCCATTCTTTTTCTTTTTTATTTTGATCATGGATTTAAAGATTCAAGGAATTCTATAAGATTTATAACAGAGATAGAGAGAGAGAACGTAAAAGGACAGTCTCTCACATCGGTTTTTCCATCTTCATTTTTCTTGCACTGAGGGCAACCATTTTCACCTGTTATAGCTGGTTATTTCATATCTACAATAGTCGCTAAATAATATTCTTGTATCTTCATCAGTTGATTTTTTTTTGCTCCCCAATTCCTTTCTCACATGTACAACTTTCCCAGCCCCTGCCCCCCATTCTCCCAATATAGTCATATCATAGTTTAGATTAGGTAAATAGTTCTGCAGAGTTTTTTTTTTTTCCTGGACCTAATAATTGACTTATTTTTCTTTGCTTCATTTGCTGTTTTTATCGCTTATTCTATTCCAATCACTTTACCTGTTGTCTAAGTTTCTTCTCAGTCTATTCTGATGGAGTTAGGACATTATTAATTTTGTTTTGTCGGAGACATCTCTCCAGAAGCTTCATGACCTGCTCCAGTCTGGTCTCTACGCTGCTGTGCAGTGTCATCCTGGGATCCTCTCCCCCACCTCAGCCCTTTGTTTCTGTCCAATGTTGAAATTCCTGCATCTTGTATTGTATAATTTCCTCTTTCCTTGCTTTACTCACTTATTTTGGAGGGACATACCCGCAACTTCCTGCATGGAAGACATAAAAAAGGTTGATGTTTTGAGAACACAAACGTCTGAAAATGCCTTTATTTCATCCTAAAAGTACTCCTCACCCACTTCTAGAGCTATCTAATACAGCTAATCCCTGAGTTTTTATGGTCAAATTGAGTTTTATTTTGTGCATTTGTTTGTTTTGGCTTTTCATGTGGCCATTTAAAATTCCATTCTATTAGATATAAAAATCCCCACATCGTATGCTTATTTTTTTTCTAATTTCCAAATTATATTGTTGTTACCTGTTCTCATGTTATTTCCATTTTTGTAGGTTTACGTCTTTTTTTAAAAAAAAAATCCCTTATATTCTCTAAAATAAAGGCTTCTGAGGGGGAACCAAAGTCAATATCGTCTTTTGTCCACCATCTCTACCTGGAGGCAACATATTTTATCCATTGATCTTGACCTCTCAACAGCATTGGACACTGCCACTCAGATTTTCCCTTCTTGATATACTTTCTTTCCTTTGTTTTCAGGACAGCATTTTCCCCCCCAGTTTTTCTTCTCTGGCAGTTCCCTTTTAGTCATTCTTAAAGGCTCATCATTCTTCTCTACCAACACTTCAAATGTTGTGGCTCCTCCAGGTTCAGTTTGAGACTCTCTTTTTTCATTCTTTCCTATCTTCCCAGTCGCCATTATTCTTTCCCTTGTTTCAAGTACCATTCACTCAGTGATAATTCACAAATTTATATCTTTAGTTATCTCCTCTGAATATCTTTGTCACTCTCAACTGATATCACTATATAGTTATTTCACATATGTCTTAATTTCTGCATTTCCCAAACTTAGACCATGTCCCTTTCCCCCTTTCTTGGTCTCCTAGTACCCTTTATTTTAATGAGTATCACTGTGTAGTGTCCCCTGGCTTAAGTCAGGACGGGGGGTGGGGGGGGGGGGGCAAAAGGCATAATTGGCACTTCCCTCTTCCTTAAAGACACCTCCTATGGTGCATCCCTCATTAATTCCTGATGGCTTCACTACAAAATATCTCTCAATTTTTTAATTTCCTCCATCTGCATTGTCACCTTCCTGGTTATCTCTCGCCTGGGTGACTATATTAGCTGGCCGGACGGTCCTCTCACTTTCATTTTTGTTCCCTTCTAAATGTCTCGTCGCAGGCGGCCTGAGTGGTCTTCCCATGCCCTAAAGCTAGCAACATCACCCTCGCCCTCTCCCCACCGCCACCACCCACACCCCTTGATCCCACGGCCGTTACAATGTTTCTTCCGTTGCTCTCTCAGTAAGCACCTAAGTCCTGAACATGTGCTTTGCCTCATTTCTAACAGCACCCAACAGTATTGTCCCTCTTGCTTTCTTTACTCCAGTCACCTGCAATGACCTCCTTTTAATTCCCCAGAACCGATGCGTTTCCTTCTGCCATAGGCCAAGTCCACACTCTTTCCTCCGCAGGAAAGCTCTTCTCCCACTTCCGCTTCTTTCATCAGTGAACACATTCAGCTCAAAAGTCATTTATTTTCTGGTATGCCTTTCCTGACCCCCACCCCAAATACTTTTGAAATATCCCGTAGCTTTCACGGGGGTGTGCCGCCACCCTTCAGGTCACTTAACACAACTTTGATTACACATTCATCTGAGTTATTTTTATTAGTGCCTGTGTACTGATAGTCTACGTTCTTAAAGAATACGTAACACCACATCCAAGGGTACCCGGATTTGGTTTACTCCAGTGTCATTTCGTATTCCTAAGAGCAACACGTAAAAGTGTCACGACAGTCTTTCTGGTGTCTTTCAGAGACAAAGGAGTTATGTTTCTAGGTGACTTTCAGTCACGTTAAGCCAGAATCATATAAATACTATCCCTTGGCTAAAAGAATAATTAAAGCTGTATTTCAAGAATGGGCAGAGCTTTAGGGGTTATATTAGTTTCCTGGGATTGCCATAACAAATTACCACAAACTGGGTGGCCTATAGCAACAGAAATGTATTCTCTCACAGCTCCGTAAGCCAGAAGTCTCAAATTAAGGTGTTGGCATCACTCCACTTTTTCTGGAAGCTCCAAAAGAGATTCTTTCCCTCCCTCTTCCGGCTTTGGTAGCTGTTGACATTTTGGGTGTCCACATCCCTCCAATCTCTGTCTCTGTCTTTCTAGGACCTTCTCCACTCTGTCTATGCCTGCAAAGGCTGTTATCACAAAAGACAAAGACAGTCACACTAAAGACTAGGAAGCCATTAAGCGGAAACCTGGGAACATGACAATCGGTTAATTTGGGGAAGATTTAGTTTTACTATAAGAAATAATTTAGTTCTCAGTAAATATGTGTTGAATTTGAGTTGAATTGTTAGTAATATATATATATATTTATTCTACAGACAATTTATTTTAAATTAAGGTGAGTTTTCATCTGGTCAGGATAGCAAAGTTGTGGTCTTGCCTAAAAACAATACGAAAAGCAACTAAAGTTGTCTCTGTCCATTGCCCAACTTAGAAGTTTAAAAGAAGCTTTGAATCTCAGGTCTCATCAAAGACCTACTGAATCAAAATCTGCATCCAAACCAGGTCCCCAGGTGATTCATACACTTAAACGTTTGAGAAGCCCTGGACCAAGGTAATTTTCTGCCCCTCTGCTTTTGTGAAAAAACAGACCAGGTTTTAAATGGGCCCCTCTGCACCTCATGTAGATGCCAGGCTGGCTTCCGGCCCACTCCTTGACTAGAAACTTCAGCGTTAAGTCATTCCCCAAGTTGGCCCAGGATGGAACTTCCAGGGTTTTTCACTGCCAGCAGCTGCCAGAAGGAATGCTACGCCAGACAACAAGACGGGCCCTTCTAAAGGGGAGCGGTAAGGTTTTTCACTTTGTGAGGGAGCTCATCGAGCAGAAAGCAGCAGCCCACTCTTACTAAGAAGTGGTAACATTGGCTTCTTAGTGAAACGCCTTTTCGTCCCTCACACTGTATTCCATACCTCAGCAACTCGATGTATTCCATCCCTCCCAGTGTCCCCCAGTGCTTCTGAGTGCAGGCTGCAGACCCTATGACTCAGGTGATCACGGCACCGCTTCTTAATAATGGCTGTAGAATATAAGGACCTGCTCCTTCTCGGAATGACGGCTGTGGAAGAGAGTTCTAAGATTTATGCTAGAATACTGCACAGACCAACCTGGCTGAACTTGTTTTGTTTAAGAGCTAATCAAATCTGTATCATCGTACAGACTTTTCTGTTTGCTTGGCCTCGTTTTAAAAACAATACCTTCTAGCTGTTGGGACTAAATTCAATATTACATAACACGAAGGTGAACCTTTCAGAAAATATTGCTCAATGTAAACATAAACAGTGGAATTAGGATTCCAACACTAAGCATTTTCATCCTGAAGAACTGCTCAATAATTTTTCTGTAGTAGTCATAGTTTTAATTAAAACATTTTAATCGCACGTCCTTAGAGATAGAGGTAGAAAGCAATTCTAAACAAACCTGTAGGAGAGAAGAGGTGACGAAGGTCTCTTGAAGGCGGGGTTCTAAGACATTGTTTCATGGTTAGTTGAGATGAGAAACTGCATTAGCGAAAACCAGAAAGCATTGTTTCTGGCCTTTTGACTTTGAAAAATTTTTACAAAGCTTTACTTTTTAACAATATAGTAGGAATAGAGTTTGTTGTTGCCATTTTAATGTTCTTTAAATGTTTCTGAAACAAAATACTTTTTTGAAATTCTTACTGAGAAACTAACTAATCATTTCATTTAATGCCATTTCTAGAAATGCTAGAAATAAATTATGCTCACTAAACATTTTTTTAGTCCTCTGGTTATGTGGTTTAAACACTACAGAAAAAGGATGGAGTTTTAAAATGATTTTTAATTACTATATGTTTTATCTTTTTAAAAAAACCTCTGTGTGTTAAAAGATGCCCAGAAACTGGCCTTGCAGGAAAGCTAAGAGGCTAAGAGCACAGATTTTATCACCAGATAAAACTTGTTAGAGTTATCAAGCCATCTGCCAGCTGTGTGACTCTAAGAAAATTATCAAATCACTCTGTGCTCTACTGACGTCATTTAAAAAAGAGAGAAAGAAAAAATAATATTATAACTTACATAAGACAATGGGGCTGTTTTACAGATTAAATGAGAAAAGATATAATGTGCTTGGTAGAATGGCACTTAGTAAGTGATCAGTATTATTTAATTACTGCTATTTTGATCATTTACAATACTTAATAGCCACAAAAAGGTTTTTTTTTTTTAAGTACATAAAAACAACATGTGTATTTTAGTAAATGCTCTATTTTAGTTTCTGACGAAGAAGCTATGTAATAAAGTAATTACTTTTAGACCCATGCAAAAAAAAAAAAAAAGCATGTCTCATAAAGAAAAATAGATAGAAAAGTTACCTTAAATTTTAAGAAATGACTTTAAGCTAAAATAGAATTTAAAAATTTAGCTATGATCATTGTAATTATATTTGCTATAATTCAAGAATTTCACTTATTAAAATGAGGTACTCAGCAAATTAAAATTTTAAAAATGTAGATTTTTAATTTATTTTCAATACTTTCTCTGTGCCAGACACAGATTACTCAGTTAATCTTTACAATAACCTTGTGAGATAGGTACTTATTTTATCGATATGTAAACTGAGTTGTAGGAAAGTTAAATAAATTGCCTAAGGTCTCGCAGCTAATAGAAAATAGGGCAGTTTTCAAGCTGAGCAACCTGGCCCAAGAGTTTGTCCTTAACCACTGTGCTGTGTGACTTGACTAATACCTACAGATTCACAATCAGAGATGCTTATCTACCAGTAAGTCTATACCACAATTAACTAAACCCGAAATACACATATCCTAATATTCAATTATCTAAGGTTGATATATTTACTATAGTTACATAAAATAAGCCTCTTTCTAATTAAAGTAGGTAAAATTTGATTTCTTCCTCCCTATTTTGGTTTCTGATTTTTGTTTTGGTTGTTCAGTTCCATTAAGGAGGGGGAACTTCCACCCTCTCTCGTCTGCAGTTCTTAATCAAATGACACAGGATCAGCTCGACATGAGGTACACGTGGGCACAGATCATAGACGATGCTCAGAGAAATGAGTGAATCAGACAGCTTTTTATACTTTTCAGACGAAAAACAATACATTTGTGAAGAACTGACAGAACCAAAAAAAAAAAAAAAAGCTATGTTTGTATGCTCATTAGTGAAGAACCTAAACAAAGACTTGTAGTAGTAAATTAGCAAAGAGATAGCAAGGTTTGCTTATTCAGGCCTTTTGGCTCTAGATTCCTTAACTCTAGTAACAAAGGTGTCTCATTTGGCCTCACTGGAGATTTATTTCCGGCATTCAAGGAGACAAGGGAGGGTCAACATGCCTTTCTTTCACTGGCTGCTTGTTAAATGACTTTGTTTCAAATAACATAGCACTGTGAGATATTTTGGGGAAACTCGCCCCGGGCCCCAATGCTTCCACCAGCTATCCCACTTTCCACATCCATCTTATTGCTTTAGTAGCATTTCTCAGTTTCAGACATCAGTGTTCGTTTGTGATGTTTGATTAATCAGGGACTACCACATGGGCTGACACTGTCTACCTGCCAATACTTCCCCTGACTCCCCAGCCTGGCCTCTGAGGTTGTTCTCCAAAGCTGCTGTTATGAGTTGAATTGTGTCCCTCCCAAAACATATGTTGAAGTCTAACCTCCAGGACTTTAGGATGTGACCTTACTCGGAGATAGGATCCTTGCAGATATAATTAGTTAAGATGAGGTCTAAGAATTCTGTACTCGATTATAACGTGGTGGAAGGGTTTTCTCCACACCCCCAATAAGTTTCCAAATACCATCTGTGTGACCTGCGATTCAACTCGATTCTGACACCATGTACACAGAGATAACATCAGATCCCACGGGTTAAGAGCTCGGTTCCCCAAGGCTTCTCCCCCACCTCCATTTCAGATACCATTTCAGGTCCAGGTTGTCATGACCCCTCCTTGGGCTCATATGATTTGCTACAGTGGCTCACAGAACTCAGGGAAGCATTTTACTTACTAGAGCACAAGTTTATTATAAAAGGATATCTCAGGAACAGCCAGATAGAAGAGGTTGACAGGGCAGGGTATGGGAAAAGAACTCGGAGCTTCCTTGCTCTCTGAGCTGGCCACTCTCCCCAAATCTCCACGGGTCACCAACCCGGATGCCTTCTGAACTCCAGTCTTCTAGGTTTCTATGGAGGTCTTTTTTTACATAGCCGCAATTGATTAAATCATCGGCTAATGGCAATTGTTCACCCTTTAGTTTTTCTCCGCTTCCCAAGGTTGGAAGGTAAGGAAGTTCCAACCTTCTAGCCACAAGGTTAGGTCGTCTGGCAACCGTCTCCCATCCTTAGGTGTACTTTTAAAAGTCATCTATTAACAAGGAACATCTTTATCTTCCTCACCAGAGATTTCCAAGGGTTTTAGCAGATTTATGCCATAAACTGGGTCAAAGACAAAAATATACATATTTCTTATTATAAATCATAATTTCACACATCATACTGGAGCAAATGGGCCTTTAATCCAATATGACTGGTGACCTCATAAGAAAGGGGAAAGCAAGACACAGAAACACATAGGGTGAATGCCGCGTATGACAGAGGCAGAGATTAGAGTGATGCAGCTTCAAGTCAAGGCACGCCGAGTATTGAGAGCCACCATCAGAAGCTGAAAAGACTCAAGGAAGGACTACCCAGAGTCTCGGAGGAACCATATCCTAATGGCACCTTGATTTTGGACTTCTAGCCTCCAGAACTGCGAAAGAATACATTTCTGCTGTTTAATGCCACCCAGTTTGTGGTACTTTGTTATGGCAGCCCGGGGACACTAATACGGATGCACCCAAACTTTTTGGCTCTCATGTTTGTACCCTCCCACCCCAACACCAGTATGTCATCCCTTTGGATCCAGGATCTCAGAACTTCCCAAATTAAAAATTAGTTAACCTGAGAGGTGGCATAAGAAGGATAGAAGGCAATCTAAACGTAATACTTTCTATCTCGCCAGGTAATATAGATCTTTTTTTTTAACCCCATTTGGTGAAACTATTTAATCATATGTCCTCTAATCGAAAGAAGCAAATCTGAAGTCAAGACTCTCAGGCCAGTAGGAGAGAGGGCAGTGACAGAGGAAGCAGGGAGGAAACGTCTTAAAGCTGACAGGATCCCTGGCCATTATTCCTTGAGCACTGTTCTTTTAAGTTCACGTGACCCATTTACGATGTCCTTTCACGGCCTCATTGTTGTTAAGAATCAGGGTCTGGAGTAAGCCCCAACGTCTTAGGTCGCTGCAGTGTCCAGATTGCGGTCTTTCTCGCGACTCGTGCCCCAGCACCGTCTTCCGGGTGCGCACAGACAGCGTTCCTACCATCCAGGCCTCACTCTCCCTTCATTTCCTTAACTTTAGCTGCTCTGACTTCTGGTCCACAGTAGTTGTTACTAGGCAGGTCCACAGTCTTGATCTCAGTTTCCAACCATTTCCCAACTCTTAAATTTTAAAATAACACTTCCCTTGAATTCTCCAAATCTCTTATTATAACACACACACACACACTCGCCCTCACCCACTTTATAAAATGGTAGAGCTCATCACCCCTCACTACACTCTTCCCTTTCGTGAGTTTGGTCCATCCTTTATCAGGAGCTTGGCCTCAGCCATGATGCCCTCGCTCCCTTAGCTTTTCTGCTGGCATCTGTTCTGCTCGACCACAACACTTTTTCTGCCAATGCTTTCAGGCAGTTGGTTATTTGTGGAGAAAATGATCTTTTATTTCATATATAAACTATGTTCATCCAACTAACACTGGGCCCTCATGCTCTGCGTTCATTTACATCATGACTTGATACCTGGTCATGCTCCCTATAGGATCTGAGAAATTTTTAGAATTGTGCTTGAAACTATAAAAAAAAACAAAACAAAACAACTGTGACTTGTCTTCAGGAATGACCTGGGATACTTCATCTTTTAATTTAAATATCCTCAATTTTTCCATTCTTTTTTATATTAAAGACTTTAAAAAAATTATACACAGGTGACATAAATACATGCTGATTCACTTACCCAGTGAAATGGACTCTGTGAGAAAGTATGGACCCTTGTATTTTAATTCAGAGTTGTTTTGGTAAACCTGGAAGTGATGAAATTAAAATAAAAATAACTATAGTGAATATTTCCAAGAAATTAATTTTAAATTTTTTTTTTTTTTTTTTTACTCAAAACGTGCTCTTAAAAGTCTTAAGGGACAATAAGGGGGAAAGAGAAGGCAAAGTAATGCCACTTCAGTTCTTCAGAGTCTCCTGCTCCAGTTATGCCCAAGAGAGCTTGGCCATGCATCTTGCAGGCACCCATCGTACTGGTGGATACTAGTCAGGAAATTAAAAGCTGTACTGCATCCACACTCGTATGTGGCTTGGCACACCTTTTACCCAAACCTGTCTGCTTGATAATTAAAAGAACAATGTTTATTTGTCTATCTATCTATTTATTTATTTTGCTGCAATACCACTTTACAGAACTCGCAGCCAAAGACAGCACCTGGAATCTTACCTCATTTTCCCTCAGCTCCTAGCTTTCACAGCTGTCCTAAATTTTTCTTAGAGTAAAAAGCATTGAATAATTCTCCCAGCGCTTTTTAAAAATCACTAAATATCATTTCACAAAGACAGGCTGGGGTAATAAGAGATGGTATGCTGATTAGAAAAGAGAACTCTGGCTTTCTTTTTTTCTTTCTTATGTGTTTACATTCTTGCGAAGGAGGGAATAAATATCATTAACATTCAAAGTAACAGGACTGATAGGGGAGAACAGAAAATTTAAAAAAGAACTATTAATTCTAAAATACAATGTATAATCACTAAAATTGAAAACCTAAAGAAAGAATTTAAGTAATATAGATTATGAAATAATCTGGGGATAACATAGCTAATCAGATAGAAATAATTTCTTTCAAGAGGAGTTAAATAGTAGATGCTTTTGTCCCTTTTCAATGCCTTGCTTGAATGACTTCCTTAATTCTAATTTAGGCATTTCATTAGGATATTTGTCATTATGAGATCACACATTAAAAAAAGCCATTAAAGACATTTTGTAATGCCAAATACATATCTTAAGTGTACACATTTTTACTATATATATATTTTTTTACATTGGGGGATTTTGTTATTATTTTCTTCAGGTATGAATTGAATATTGGTTTAATTGTTTATGATAGGTATAAATGATAACAGTTACCACTTATTAAGCATTTACTTTGACCAGGAACTCTGTGAAGTACATTACAAATATTGTTCATTTAATTCTTCAACAAATCTGTTATTAGTTTTCCCTTTAACAGATGAGGGAACTGTCTTGGCTAAATTTCCAAAGATACCTACCCAGCAAGTGTTGGAATTTGAACCAACATAACCTATCTCTGGAACCTTTATTCTTGACAATGATGTTATCCTACCACTGTGCATATAGACAGAGAGCTAAAGCAATGAGTTTGGATTGAGTGAGCGACTGTCACTTATCTACATAAAATCAAACAACTGATTTACTGAGTATTTTTCCCCAACTGAATCGATGACATCTTTCACTGAAATATTGCTTCTTGCAAACCTACTGGATCCTACACATGCAACAATTTCTTTCTCTTTCTTTCTCTGTCAATCTACCTTATGTTTTTTTTAAATGTTATTTTTGAACATTCATAATTTTTTAATTCTCTTCAGAATGTCTTGACATAATATGAGTTCTAAAAAACAATATAAAAGTATAAAGGTTAAACCAATATCTATCTTGAGCTAGAATTTGAAGACGTAGGAAAGAACATATCTTTCAGTCTCCTAACTTTGCAAATAAACAATTGTTTTTCTCATCTACTTCTATTAGTCCACTGGCTTGATAATATGCTATTGAGAGACTAGAATAATCAGTTGAATCATCAATGAAGATATTTGACTACTATTGAACTTCCCGAGTGCAGGTAGATCTATCTTCAGATTAATTTTAAATTTTCACCATTGTACAGATTCTTCCAAATGGTCTACAAGTTACACATCTTGCATGTTTATATGAATGCTGCCAGAGTACAGTCATCCACATCCTGTATCTCCTAAGCCTCTTAGGTAACAAAGTTTTCTGAAAGATTGAAAATTCAGCCAAATAGTAACTTCTAGGTTTCCTACTCCACCTAAAGCTCGTCTGTCTCTGGAAATTGGTTTGAGTATCATTTACTTATAATACTGAATAAAGCTTAATTACATGGTACAAAATCTACTTTGTAGCTGTCAGAAAGATGGTAGTCAACAATTCAGTATGTAATGCTAAATAAATGAATGTAGGGAGACTCTGATGCTTGACAAATATAATGAGGTAAATGTATTTTTATTAAATCTTTGTAATCACTTAAATTTGGATTATGTTTTAGTAGAGGTGTTAGACAGTAGTATTTGGTGACTTACTTCTAAAATAATGTGATTTAAATTTGTCTTCAGTCTTCATGGTATAATAGTGATATTTCAAGATGAATGCTTTAATTTTCCACAAACTTAAGGTAATAATCTCCTGAATGCTTGCTATTTTTGTCTGGTATAATATTTCCCAATTATCAGTAAAATATTTTCTCGTGTAATTTTATCATCTTTGTCACATATGCTCCTATGCTTAGAAAAAGTAATTAGTGGTTAATAAAAACAAATGACTCATTGAGAAAGGAGAAATTCCCTCCAAGGGAGTCTTAGGAAACATGGAAAGATTTTTAAGTCTATCGAATTCATGCACTTGCCTTAGTTTAGCCTTCCTGTGCAATACATTTTTGGTAATAAGACATTCTTGCTGCTATGCAGAGGAAAAAGAGTGGGGCTGGGTAGGAAGAAGAGGATGCGGAAGGAGTAATTTACATATGAAATGCAGAGAAATTTCATAACAGAAGTGAATGTGTCCCAAGCATGACACTTGTTGGAAAATTATATAAGAAGCATAGTCTTTTCCTGAGACATCATGACAATAGAATATATTCTATTGTCATGTCATCATTATGACATAATGTCATTATTATGACAATAACAAAAACTGGCTTTCTTATGTTAAAATAATTTCATTTTTCTATGGTATTTGGGTTAGTTTGTTAGGGTTACTGTAACAAAGTACCACAGACTAAGTGGTTTCAACAACAGAAGTTTATTTTCCCAGAATTCTGGAAATGAGAAATCTGAGATGAAAGTGTTAGCAGGATTGGTTACTCCTGAGGCCTCTGGTGTTGGCTTGTGGAAGGCCGTCTTTTCCCTGTGCTGCACATGGACTTCCCTCTGTTTTTAAAGCTTTGCTTTGTAGGATGACGCTAGTCAGATTGAGTTAGGACCCACCCTAATTCACCTCATTTAACCATAATGTAATCGCCCCTTTAAAGAGTGATTCTATCAAAGTCACATTCTGAGATACTAGAGGTTAGGATTCAATGTATAAATTTGGGGGAACATAATTCAGCCTATAACAGTATTTAATGTTTATATTAATTTCATATATAGATTTTTATTTGTAAAGCCTTTCTGTATTACTCATAGTTCCTATATATCTCATGTTTCAGTAAACATGGCCTATTGAGTTCTCGGTTTCATAGAAAATCCATATTACACATAACAGATGTACAATCATAAAGAGAAGTATTTGTTAGATTATAATTTCAGTCATCCACTGGATATTTGACATATCCTCTTAGGTTGATTTTAATCATTTAACTTACTTGTTTAAATCAAATCTTCTACTAAACTCTCCCACCCCAAATAATGCTAGCCAATCACAAGTATTTCATTACATTGGTACCAGCTAGTTTTTATTTCCTGAAATAAGTGCTTATTAAACACTCAGTGAATTCAAAAAATGAAATTATAAGAAACCCCCTGAACATGCTCAGAAATTAAGTAGAATAGTTATATATCGGACCTGTGTGTGTGCATGTATGTGTGCACACACACATGTGTCTTCATGTGGCTATAAAATGGTGCTTAGATTTTTTAGTTCTCAGTGAAAAAATTAATTACCATATTTAACCATATAGTAAAATTAATTTACATGCACACTAAAAATATTGATTTATAATAAGTTCATTTTTCATACAACAATAAAATTTTGACAAGTAATACTAAATGTTTTAAACAGTATAATTTAGAAAAAGTAAACTTCAATACTATTTCATTAAATGTGTTGTCTTTTTCTTCAATGTTAACACTTAAACATTTTATTCAATGTTGCATTCAAACAGCTTAAACTTCAGAAAATACACTTAAAAGTTTTTGTTGTAAACTTGCACATTTTACAAATTCTAGAAAGGTAATCTATTGCTTCTAGCAGATCCTGAAAATTTTCTGTACAAATCTTGCTATCTAAAATACCTCTTCTTTTCTGATTTTTAGCTCTTCCATAAAAACGTTTTTATAAAACATTAATAGGAAATTTAACTTCACTTTCCAGAGAGAGATTTCTGCTGCATCAGATCTTATATTTGCCACAATACAGTTTCCTTTCCCAATACTTGTACTTATTTCCCAGTAGGTCTCACCATCTGCTCTTGATGCTTGTCTGAAGTAGGAAATTCCTTCTCAAGCAATTCTTGTTCCAATATTACTCTTTAATACTTCCACCTTCCCAGGTTACAAATTGTTCCTGTATATTTGTACCCCAAAGTCAAATCTGCAGATAACTATCTTCAAAGATATTTAATGACCAAATGCCTTTTAATTTATTGAAGCAAAAAGGAAGAGTATTAGAAATTTTAAAACTTCAAAGAGGAAAGCCACCCAGGATTTCACATATCACACACAGATATTTCTTAAACAGAGAAAAAATAAGTTTCCATAAAATCCTCCAAGAATTTGTATGGTTCCTATGCAAACATATGTAATTTGACTTCTTTGGGAGAGCCATAGTGCTATATTTTTTAATCTCTCATTTATATCTAACCTTAAATTATAATATACATTTAAAAATCCTCAATATGAAACATGTTTTATATATTTTTCTTATTTTAATGACATGAGATTTGTCAGTTGATCTTTATTTTTGTGGATGTGAAAAAAAGGAAACCTATAGTTTCAGAGACTCAAGAAAGGCTCCAATCAGCTTAACCGATGACCCATGGATATTTGCACAGACAGCAGGAGAGATACCTACCAACTAAATAAAAAATGTTGTTTTTATTTTTCATTTTATATAGAAAACAGTATGCATCCAGAGATGTGTGTTTATAGGTATAGTGTAAGAATTCCATGAAAATGAACATTATTATTTTTGGATGGCATGAAAACTTGAACACAGGTATCAAATTCCACCAACTGAGATAACCAAAAAAATTTTACAAAGGATAAATTTGTTTCATTATTGGAAATAAGATATTAATACTACTGCTATGATCTAAATGTTTGCAGTCCCCCAAAATTCATGTCAAAATCCTACCCCAAAAAATGATGGTATTAGCAGGTGAAGCCTTGCAGTGGTTATTAGGCACGAGGACAGAGCCCTTATCAGAGAAGCCCAGAGAGCTAGCTCTTCTCTTCTACCATATGAAGACATGGTGACAAGTTAGCGGTCTGCAACCCTGCAGAGGGCCTTCACAAGAACTCTGACATCCTGGCACCCTGACTTTGGACTTCCAGTGTCCAGAACTCTGAGCCGTCTTGTAAGCCATCTGTAAGCCATCTTGTCTGTGGCATTTTTTATAGCAGTCTGAATGAAACAAGACGAACACTAACCACATAGAGATATCAGTTATCTGTTGCCATAATAATGCATAGTAACAAACAACCCCTTAATCTCTGATATACAAAAATAATGCTGCTGTTCGGGTGTCTGGGATCAACTCGGAATTTATTAGTTTCCCCTAATGTTTGGGCTTGCTTGCTTCTTTGGGAATCCACTGCTATTGGCTTATCTCGGCTGGTCCAAACTCAAGGATTTGAGTAACTAAACTTTGCTCCATGTTTTTATGATCTTTTAATAGGTTAGTTTAGCATGTTGTCATAATGACAGAAGCTGAGGAGAGACATAGAAAGACATAAGGACTTTCCATCCTAGGTTCAGAACTAGCACACTATTATTTCTGCCTCATTCTATGGCCCAAAGTGGCTGCCTGGCCTTGCCCAGAATCTGAGTGTAAGGACACTGGAAATTTACATTTTAAATTTACACAGGATGGGTATTAGTACAGGGAGAACCGAGGAACTGCTGCTGATTTTTATTCTACCAAAATAGGTAAGAACTTTCAAGAGGTTTCTGAAAGCATTCCAGGATGAAGCTCTTAGAATTTCATTCTACAACATAACTGGAAACTTCAAACTGTGTAAAAACAGAATTTCCAAAAGATGGTGCAAAAATAATTATAAAGCAGATATGTTGTATAATAATCAGTTACCTCTTCATATCCACTTCTCTTTGTCATTAGAAACAAAACCATAGCAAATTTTCCAGCCAAAAGATTAACTTACTTAAAAAAAAATTTACACCAAGAAACCTCACGGTCTGTCTTTTGAAGACTAAAGACAAAGAAAAATATCTTGAAAGAATCAAGAGAGATAAGACATTATCTATAGGGGAAAGATAATTAGAAATTCAGCAGATTTCTCATCAGAATCCATGGAGACTAAAAAGTGACACATTTAATAACCAAAAGAAAATAGGTCTGGCTCAGCATCCTACATCCAGAAAAAAATTTTCTTCAAGAATAAAGGGAAAATGATATTGACTTTTTTCCTTCTTGCATTTCTAGAGATCTATATTAGTCTTAAAAAAATAGGCACCCTATACTTTTAAAATTCTGTTAAAAATTAAGTAAATCCTGAAGAAAGCCAGAACCCTTAAGGTATGATATATTAAATATGAATTTGTAGGGGGAGAAGAGATCACCCAATAGAAAAAAACAGTGAGATTTCTAGGCTTGGCCTTAGCTCTAGAGGAGTGTGAGGAAAAGTTAAGTTTATGCACACTGACTGAGTTATTGATAGCATTTCCTTATCATCCTTTTAATGTTTGGGGTATCTGTAGTGATAAACCTTTCGTTGTTACAGTTTGTTTCTTCTTTTTTTTTTGGTTGTAGTCTAGCTACTGTACTGTCCTCTTTAAAACTTTCTCCTCACATTAGCGTATCAGAGTTTTGTGAAATTCCATAGTAAAATCCTTTTTTAACATAGTCCAGCATTTTTGACCTCAGAATTCTGTTTCAATTAACCCTGAGAGCTTAAGTTAAGCTGTCCAAGACTGACCTGCTGACTGCTGGCCTCTGGAAGAAGGACCTGTCTCAAAGTGGCTGAGGCAGTCAAACCCAGCCAAAGTTAAGGCTTAGAATCCAGCCCATCCCATTCACCACATGAGGGAGGGCTAGCTGCTTACAATCATGAACAAAAAAGTGACTTCTGCCCTTGACTTGCATCTTCTTACAGCTACAAACACAAGTTTAGACTCTCAGGTGTCTGATCAAGCCAGGAGACAAAATGGAGTTCCCTTACACCCAAACACTGAGCTGGCAGGAGGGGATCTGGCTATGGTTCCTTTATGCTCTATTTTATACCTTAGTTTCTGATTGTGCCAGGGGTGAGCAGAGGCTCTTTAATCAAATAAAGTAAAAGGTTTGCTCTGACTTTGTTGCATTTCCGGTGCTGACCCAGAATGCTGTGGGCCATGGGATATAAACACTGCTACTTCTGTTTTTCCTTGCAACAGCTCAGATGGACTTATGGACAAGCTCTTTAAGATTTTCTAGAAACACTTAATAAGTATGTGTATAAACTCTACTGTGGCATAGAAAAATATGTAAATCTTAATTCATTTAAAAACAACAACAACAACGGGACTTTTTCTGTGTATTCTCTTTCATCATCCCCCAATAGAAGTTCTTTTCCATAATTCAGCAAATCACTTAGCAAACGCCTACCTCTCATTCTCATGAATTCCCTTCTCATTCCCTAAGTCACTTTTTCTAATGAACCTTCCTGACCACCAAGATAGCTTTTTTTCTCTTGTCCCTGTGCTATTTTTCTTTTATATCTACATTCTCTCAGCTGGTGATTAAATGCTATTCTGAGACCTAGCCCTTTCTGACATACTAAATGCTAGTTTAATAAATGAATTTGTAAATGCACGAAGTAACTTAGTTAATATCCTCTTAGATCTAGGACTTCACAGCTTCCAAATTTACCTAATATATCAAGAAAATAGACCAACATATAAGGAAGTTTGAATTCAGGGAAAATGACAGTACTAACCAAAACAAAACAAAATGCAAGAACAATATACATTTTAAAATAAGTACTTTCTGAAAGATTGTTTCAAAGTTATCAGCAAGTGCTAGAAGTCCAATTCTGAAGCTTGAAGACCAGTTTCCTGGTGACCAGGTTAGCCACTTAGAGCCCAAGAAATGCTTTGTCTTTTGTCTGGCTGGAATTTATTTTTATGTGCCTGTGGAAAGTGATGAAATACCTGTTTCTCTGAGGCACTTAAACTCCCCTAAGAAAGAATTAACTTAGACAAAATCCTTCAGAGAAAGAGATTCCAATGTATTTTTAAAACAATATTTTTACTTGATGATTAAAAAAGGTATTTTAAAGCCTAATCTAAATCCCATCCACTATTAAACCTGTCATTTTATCGGTAAAAAGAAAGGCACATGGTAAGTTAGCATAACCAGAATTTACAATTTTATGATATATATAAAAATAAGTAACAGTGGAAGGCTGAAAGTACAACCTTGACACTTCATGGCCGATCTCTACCTTCACAGCATTCATCAGTGGGAAGTGATATAGAGATGTAAGTAGGTTGACTTTGGAAGGGCTTTAACTCTTGAGGCAATCACGCATCAAAGTTCTCAGTGCCCCAAGTGATACAGTTAAAACCTATTCACTAAACAATGAGTGCTCTGTTTCCTAAGCTTGGGGGCAAATCTTTCCGCTCACAGAAAGGCATTTATCAATCCACCTCCCATTCAATATAGACGCTGCCATGACGTCTCTGTGCCCAGAGGCTGCCTTCAGTGGTTCCAAACCCACCCCAAGTCTGAGGAAGTATGTATCCTGTCCAGTGTGTTCCAGCTAACCATTCCTTCTCCAACACTCCTCTTAACATTCCCAACCATTTTGTAGTTGTGGCCCCCACCACGACAGCAAGAGATCGGGTAGTCTATTTGTGATAACTGTTCTCCCCAAAGTGGTGTGTGGTGTATATTTGTTCTATAGTCAATCTATTTTCAGAAAACATAATAAAACACCACTTTTTATTTTATGACCTGAATAATATTAATAAGATATGATAGAAGCCACACTTTAGAGATTTATGCAAGGATAATTTATAATTTTTAATTTTTAATAAAAAGCAAGTAGATTCAGCAAAATGGCCTGAGAAGAAATATTTTAATCTTATTCTCAAAATTATGGAACATGACTTTTTTTTCCCCCTTGCAAGTAAGATATTAGATCCAGACACTAAAGAGACCTATGGATACACACTCTGGAAAGGCTTGGTTCACAAACATGAATAGTAACCATGCACAAGCAGTTTCTCAGAAGTCACTGTTCACTCTAGTCAAATCAGCTGGTGTTTTATTAAGCAATATTCTAGGTTTTCCTTCAATAGAAAATGATACTCTTTTCACAAAAACTTATGTGTTAATTTGAAAATACAGTAAGATGATTTCAATCTAATAAATTAATGCCTTTCTTAGAAGTTTCATTATTACTTTAAAAATATTTACTCTTTTGAAACGAACATTTGAAACTTGGTTGCTTTTTATTTGGAAAGACTGCCATCTCAAATCTAGGGATTTTGTTCCTAGAGGAAAGATTGTTGTTTTTGTTTTTTGTTTTTTGTTTTTAATTATTATTATTTAGATAGGCTATAACTTATTTAAAGACATCCTAATTGCTATCAGTTGTACATTCAAGGTAACTTTTGAAAAGGCAATCCGGGAGTGGGGTGCCAACTATATATAAACAGTTGCTTAAGTACACACAGAATAATTATTAGTCTCTAATAATCTTTTAGTTTTAGTGTCAGACACATATTCAAAGCACTCACAGTAAAGAGTTGTGTAATCTAATGTTTTCAGTTATCTGTTACTGTATAAGAAACTATATTGAAGCTTTAATGGCATAAAACAGCACCCGTGTTATTGTGCACCTGATTTTGTGGATCTGGAATCAGGGCAAGGCCCTGCAGGAGTGACTCATCCCTGCTCTTCGATGGCTAAGGATTCACACAAGGAGGAACACAACCCTGAATCAGCTATGTCTGAGAAAAATTGCACCGGAGTTAAACAATCAAAAAGGACTTTCCTCAAGATTACTGCAATAGGGGAAAGAAACTAAACTCAACCCCACCAAAAGGAAAGTGGGGAGGGTTTTCGAATGTTGACGTGAGCTAGTAAAAACTCTGGAGAACATTAAAGGGGAGGCTGGTCAGTAAGATTAGGCCCTCTGTTTGCTGCCTTAGGCAATTACCCTCTCACAGAGACAGGAGGATAGGGGCTCTGCCGTTCTTGATGTTTATTTCAAAAGGATGCCTCCTTGGTTCCTGAGATAGGCATTCTTGGATTGGCAAGAGACCGGGAGATTTAAATCTCAAAGGGACAGTTAAAGAAGTTATAATTGCAAGTTTTATAAAGTAAATGCTCTAAGAAAAGAGAGGTCAGGGGATCATAGTTAGGAAGAAACCTGTCTAAAGTTTAGTCGAGCTGAGAGAGCATTAAGGCCATCTTGATCAGTTGCCATGATTTGACTGGAGCCTTATGCCTAAGGCTTTAATTCTGACGTCAGCTGGTTCTTAGTTCTCCGCCGCATCATGCCTGCTGGCTCTGTAATGTCCAAGATGCCTTCTTCACTCACGTCTTGTTCCTGGCCTGGAATGGCTAGAACCGTTTGGGCTTTTCTCAATATGGTGTCTTCACCCTTTTTGTAACTTAGTTGTCTCTGGGTGGTCATACTTCTTACATGGCAATTAACATGCCCCAGAGCCAGTATTCCAAGAAGCATAGACAAAAAATTACAATACGTCTTATGACTTAGCATCTAAAGTCCCAGAAAGTTGCTTTTACCATATTTTGTTGGTCACGTCACTAAGTTAACCTAGATTTAAGGGAGGGGAATTATACTCCACCTTTCAATGAGAGAAATAGCAAAGAACCCAAGGCTATCTTTAATCTACCACCATTATGTATATAGAGTAGCACAGCCATACTTGCGTAGTTAGTTATATGCTGTAGGTTATGTGATATTAGTACATTACTTGAGACTTCTATACAAGTATGAAATCTGGTAAATTTGTTACTTCAACAGTAACAAATGCAACAAGCATTTGAATAGACAAGCCTAATGCAGGGTTTGTTATAAGTATCTGTCTGACCTTAAATAAATCAGTTAATCTCGAAGGTTCCTTCCTAGTCTAAAATTCTCTTACTCCAATTACCAGTATTGCCTTGATCTGTATTGTTAAGCATGCACTGAGAACACATATAAAATGCCCAGTAACCATCCTCATTAATTCACCATTAAACCTTTGATCATGGTAATTTAAATACATTGAAACTCTAGGAAGAAAAACAACATATTACAGATAGATGTGGCTATTGTAAGTAGTCATAGAAAATACATTTCTTTTTAATGAAACTGTTGCGGGTTAGTTTCCTCAGTAATCTCTTATTCCTCTGTATATAGAGGAGGTGTCTGTTTGGTTTTGACTATGGGGCTCCCAGGTAGAGCATTCTCACCTTTGCAGAAGTAGGAGTCATCTCATTGATTGTCTTGAGTAAAAGGAAATGGCTCATGCATCTTTTCTACATTATAACAAATGTCCTTTTGCATTATAATTGAATGGTGATTGTTGTGTTCAATCAATGGGAAAGGTTAAAGGAGCTCCTCTGCCAGCATTTTTAATGGAGAAGTCGATTAAGATTCAGTTTAATCATTCTGGCTGCCTCAGAATTAAAGCAACAAAGACCATCAATGGCACTATAATTACTAGTCTTTCTGTAAGTTTACACTGCTATTTATGCAGCTATAAATTTTATTATAATGCACAATGCATCTAGGTTAACTTGCTTTATTTGCAATGTAAAATATTTGCTTTAATTGTATGAAGGAATGAAATTGTTCTGATAAAGTACATAAAATTCAGTCTAATAATTTTTTTAAAAGCCTGAGAGTCTAAGTGAATCAGTATGATACTCTGTGTTAAATAGTTTAAAGTCATGGCCTTAACCTTGGGACACTTGAGACATATTTCAGTTTATTGAACATGGAGACTAACATCTCTCCCAGGTGACTGTAAAGGGTCAAATGTATTATTCTAATCCCTGTTCCAAACAGAGAAAAGGTCATTATACAGTACCTACTGCATGTTGTAAAGAATGAAAAATTCACACTGGGGGCGTGGGTGCAAATCTATTTTAGACTTGGCCTTTAAAATGTTTTTTAAATTGAATGATTAAGTGGTGATGAACCAGAAAAAATACCTTGAAATTGATCCCATTTATTAATTAGTTTGCACATGTAAAGGTCTTTCTATAAATAGTCAGAAGACTAGAGAAAATTGTTCTTCTTGAATGGAGGAATGACTTTCAAATTAACCTTTTTTTCAATATAGAAATAATGCTTATAAATGTACTGATTATCATCCAATACTTCGCCTCATTCGATACACATGTAGAAGCCTGCGGAAGAGTTTATGTCTTAAAAATTTATACTCGTCCCACGTTTAACAAGCCAGCTGTAAGAAACAACACTAGAGAGGGGAATTAATTGAAGCGGTACAGTATATAGCATTTGTATCCTTTTCTTGAAAATATAAGCGTTGTCGTGATCTTTGTAGGTGTATGAAAAGCAATGCTTCAGCCAATCTGAGATATTAGAAACTCAGTTGAAGAGCCTGAAGAACAAATGAGGACATGTATAAGTTGAGGAAGAGGATTACCTATCACTTAATTCATATAGGAGTAACAAGCCTGTCGAAAGAGGAAACACAGAAAGGAAAATAAGCAGCTATCATTTTCCAAGGGAAAAAAAATGCAAACTTTTCCATTTACTGAGATCTTCCATAACCTTCTAATGACAAAAGGGAAAATAAAATTTAAAGTTATTAGTGCTGGAAAAGAAGCTTCATTTTCAATACTTTCCTTTTATCGTGTTATAGTCGAAAAAGCCAATAGCCTGGGAAATGAAACATTTTCTCAAAGTTATGAATTGAACTCAGAGATATAGGTCTGGAATCCACACCTCTATCGTTCCAGCTTCTCGACTTTGTCACACTTGTTGGTGTCAAGCTGCATTCCGGAGTCTATGTTTGAAGTCTATATGCACCAAGTTCTAGATCTACCTATATTTGCCATTGGAAATGTCCAGTCATTAGTCCTTTTAAAAGACAACCACTGTCTTTGATTTCTTCACAGAAAACCTAGGGAAGGGAACTAATAATTGTGTGTATATGTGGAAGTTCTACATGCTTATGAACATGTGAGGTGCTTTAGATATATTGAAATTTTAAATCTTAACAGCCCTGTCCAGTAGGTATAATTGACTCCGTTTTCAACATAAAAACAGGTTCTGAGGGGTATATAACTTGCCTAAGAGTATGACTTTTAGAGTTGCAAGGCCATGTTTGACTTAAAAACCCATGTTGTTTCCATGACAACATGGTACATCTTTGGTAACAGTAATTATAACACCCTCCAGTTTAGACAAATAAAGTATTCCTACTACACCTTTGATTGTCAGAGAAATCCATAGCAATTGATTTTTTAAATTATGCATGCATTTTTATGTTTTTCCTTCTCATTTGTGAACATATAATGCATTTCAATTTCACTAATAAAGTGCAATGGTTTTTTTCTGTCGAAATTATGAAAATTGCATTTCATTATAAAATGTATTAGGAAAGATAGATAATTAGAGTCATGGAAAAGCTCTAAAAATAACAGATACTTTGAGAGCATATAAACATTTTTCTATTGCATCTAAATAATTTACTTCTAACATCTAAATAACATTTCAAATAACCAAAATTTCTACTTTAGTGTTCTAGGAATTATACATGATATATTATCAATTATCTTGACTATCTAGTAGATTTAGTTGACTTTGTTTTAAAAAATGAGTCTATAAATGCCAAGTTCATGAAAACCAAACACAGTGTATCATTAAGCTTATGCTAATTTGTTCTCATTCCATTCAAAGTTCAAAAGTTCTGTTTTAACTTTACAAAGCTAGCCTATTACTTAGTTAGAAGTTAATACATTTACTTGTACCTAAATAAAAAAATAAATCTTGTAATAGACATTCTTTAATTAGGGCATTGTAGTGTATAAGTACAGAATTAAGTCTAATAAAAACAAGCAAAAAGTATCCCCTCTTATGTATAATGTTTTATAAAGGCCTATTGTCATATATATGTGGATGGGGCAAAGCATTTCAATAGAAATACATTTCCTATTGTCATTTGTTGCTTAATTGACATTTATATCAGTTTTGGATTAGATATCACAGAGCCATTATAAAATATTTTCTCTCTCCTGATATAGGTTTAAGCACACTCAATAATTTCCTACTCACATTTCAAGCAACCAATTGGCAATAGCTACAATGTAGTTGGTAAAATACTTTCCACAGTCTTTTTGGATATTGGCGAGAACATTTACAAAATACCTGGTCTTTACCGAATCTCGCCCACCATATTAAGATATTGAACTTTCTCCTGAAGGCCAAAGAGAAGGAGCAAGTTTTAAGGAGTACGAAACCAGGTCTGCTTTTGAAAGATCATTCTGGAGACATTAAAAGATTTGTTTACGGAAAGGAGTTATCCAAGTTAGAGAGATGATGTATGAGAATATTGCCAGAGTGAGCTGAGAGAGAGAGAGCTAGAAAGCAATAGAGTTGTAAAAGGGGAAAGGGAGGAAAGGAAAGGGAGAAAAATGTGGGCAGAGAACTGAGAGAAGCCGGCTGACTGGCTGCAATTGGGTAATAGGGGTTAAGGGAAAAAAATGTGACCCCGAAGTTTATAATTTAGATAAATAAGAAGATTGTACTATCATTTCAATAAATAATGAGGGCTCACAATATAATTTTCCTCTTTATTTGCAATATTTAAAAAATCCTCCATTTTAATAAAATAGCAAAGATGTCCGTTACTCCTCGTCACTTAGATCAGGAAAATGGTAACGAAGTTAATGAGAAATAATTACCTGGTCAAGCTTATCCTTTTAGGCTTAACCAATGGACTGACTGCTTAGGCTTTGATGATTAACTTCAAACTCAATCTACCAGACTCTAATTAATGATAGCCAGGCTGGAGTATTTAGAGCGATATATACTGATGTCTGCGACATATTTTAAGTAGATCGAAAGCAAAATGAATTGGTACATATACGAAAAACAAACATAGTAACATGTTAACAATTAATAGAATTTGGAAGTTGATATATGAGTATTTAATATGTAATTCAAATTTGTGTTTGAAAATATTCATAATATTTTCTTGAGGAGGAAAATTACTCTATGAGACTTCTGTCTTCCCAGCTCAGTTTCCAGCACCACCCATTTTCTGGGAATTAGGATTCTCCCAGCCATGAGGATGGGCATGTAACCTTGGCTAAGTCAGTTGTGATAATCCATTGATATGGCCAGGATTACTGGTCTCTGAGTAGCCACATTACTATCACAAATCAGTGGAAGTCCTTTTCAAACAGGTTTCTTCTGGAGATAGCAGAGGAGAGTCTATATCCTTCAGAGTAAAGGTACAAAGTTGAGAACCTTAAAGCAAGGGATCTCTAGGTTTCACAGACAAATGTGAGAGGGTGGATCTAATACCAGGAAAAGGCAAAGCTAGTATGGAAGGAGACTGAGTTTCCTTACATGCAGAGGCATTCTGTCTCCAGAGATATTATGACCCCTATTTGGGTTACTGAAGCTGTTCATGCTACCCTGATTCCTGCAGCCTGTACTTGGATACTGTGAAAAATTTCAGAATACTTCCAATGAGGGCCCCCTTTTGAAATGTTACTTTGCTTAATCTCATTTAAGTTGTGTTTCTGTGTCTTGTAACAAAAGGAATATTTGATTAATATAAGAGCTAACATGTATATTGTGGTAGAACTCTGATGGCTCCCAACAGCCCATACTCTTATATAATCCCCTCCTCTTCAATGTGGAGTTACAGAACCTAAAACACTTCAAACCAGTGGAATATATCACAGGCTGGGGAAGAGTCTCTCCCTTGATTATATCATATATTATAAGGCTCCATTTTATCAGACTGAACAAAGAGATTCCCTTGCTGGCCTTGAAGAAGTAAACTGCCATGATGTAAGAGGCTCTGTGAGGAGGCCACTTGGCAAAGAACTGTGTGGCCTCTAGTTGCTGAGTGGCCCCTTCTGAGAGTCACCAAGAAAACGGGGACTTCAGTCATATACTCAGAGGAGCTGAATGCTGCCAGCAACCAAGTGAGCTTGGATTGGACCCAGAGTTCCAGAAAGCAGTGCTATCTGGCAAAGCCTCGACTGCAGCCTTTTAAGATCTTGAGCGGAAATCCTGCTCAATTATGTCTAAAATTCTGCCATAATAATGTGTGTTGTAAGCTGCTAAATTTGCAGTAATTCATTATGCAGCAAGAGAAAACTAACACAGGTTTTGAGCACATACCGCATGCCAGGTACTATGGTAGAAGATCTAGTCCACTATCTCATGTAAACTTTATAACAATTTTGAATCTGATGTCCTAATATTAAAACCATTTTACAGGTGATAAATACGATTTAAAAAAGAGAGAGAGAGATCTAAAGAGATTTGGTTATAATATCAACACAACTGTATGAGGTAAAACCTTGACCAAATGCAAAATAGCCCGGCCCTGAAGCTTATGGATCACTCTGCTTCACACTATCTTCCCTTAGACTCTTTCCTAAGTAATGCATTGACATCATACTATCTCAGTACGAGCCCGGACTATTGCGAAGCCTGCTAACTGCTTTCACATCTCACTCTTTTCACCGTCCTCCCTTCCCTCAAAAGTTTCACTAGATCATGTTACCACATCATCTTGAAATTCTTTGATGGCTCCAAAATGCCTGTGGAGGAAAGACCACACTAGTTGGTCATGTATTTCAGGCTTCCTGTAATTTGGCCACTTAGATTTAGCTAAAGAAAGTTTAGATGTGAAATTGAATGTTTACTGTTTTTGCCTCAATGAGAAAAAAATGTAAGGGGAAATGGCTTCAGAACGTTGCTTCTTCAGGTTGAGTAGATGTAACTAAGCTGTGACTGTTCTATTCATTTTACGAATAAGATTGAGTAATACATCTAAATGCTAACTGGCTTGTAAGTACTAAGGAGATGAGTATGCCAGAATGGAAATCATATGGGCCGGGAATTCCCCTTCTGTTGACCACAGAAGGTATAGGCATAATCTATCAAGAACAGAATGCATGCCATACTTTGTTCATTAGCATTTAAAGAGGATGTTTGGCATCAGACAACAAATACAATACTTGCAAGATCTTGGCAGCAGAATATTTTGTCAGTTAATGACAATCCACAGTTTTTAAGAAAAAGACTAATGCCCAATGTTATGTTGAGATTGTTTCATTTTCACTAATGAAAATAAAATGAAATAAGATTAAAACCCTTGCTCTTCCAAATACCACACTTCTACCGTGGTAATCAAACAGTAAGAAAAACCTTGAATATTCTCTAAATAGCAGGGAGAAAATATGCTTTAGAAACTCTCAAGAGCCATCAAATCACAATAACTTACAAACCAACCAATACAGGTGCAACACAGTAGAAGTCTAAGCTGGAGGATTAGATTGTGAGGTCAGCTGACAGTCTGGACAGTGAGAAGCAGGAAAGGAACAGCTATCATGTTGATTAGATTACAATATATAATTTAATTATATTTTGATCTTTATCTGGTTTGTTTATAATAATGTTCTTATTTGCACACATCAGGAGCTCAGCAATATTCTTAATACGGTCCGTCCCTTATATCTGGGGGTTCTGCACCACGGATTCAACCATGTATCAAAAATATTTGGGAAAAATGTTACATCGTTGCTGATGTGTACTATGTAGTTAGGCCTGTGACTGTTGCATTGTACTGAACAGATACAGACTTATTGTCTTGTTGTTATTGTGTAAATAACACAGTAAAACAACTATTTACATGGCATTTGTATTATATTAGGTATCATAAGTAATCTAGACATGATATAAAGTATACACGAGGATGTGCGTAGGTAGGTGACGTGCAAATACTACATCATTTGTACAATGAGAAAAATGTACAAAGGTGTCAGTTTACACACAAAAGTAACTCTTGTCTATGTTATTTATAATAATAATTTCATATAACATCAATATCCTAATAAATGGAGAATAATGAATACTTTGTTAGAGCTGTATGGTAGAATATAGTCAACCTATTAATATAGTGTCTACAAAGAGATATTTATCCAGTGGCTAAAATAATTATGATTACTTATTTATGTGTTTATTCAAATTACTTAATAAAAGTCTAACATGTATCAGACCCTGGTCTAGGTGCCTGTATGGAAAATGCTTCCAATCATAAGAGGAAGACATATATATAAATGAATAAGTTGACTAAATTATTACACTTTTTAAAAAATGTATATAAAAGAATGTCCTTCCAACAAAATCATGGGGCAAAGGTGATTATAGTGACCCTACTTAGGGTGGAAGTGAGGAGGCACTCAGAATAAGTTTTGGAGAACATGCTGTAGTAAATCTTGAAAAAACAGTTCTATGATGATAAGTGGAATGGCAAACAAAATATCATATATAAACTCAAGTTAATTGTGTAAGAATACAGCTATATGTGGGTTATGGAATTATGAGGGGCTACTAGTTTATTCATTACATTTTTCTATGTTTTCCATTATTTCACAGTGAATAGGCGTCAGTTTTTAATTAAAATATTTTAAGAACTATGGATACTTGTTTGGCTGTTTGGAGCTGGCGTTTGTGCCAGGGATGCTAGTTCCTGGCACTTCCAGTGCTGCAAACGAAAGAGATGCTCCCTTCTAGAAGCCTCGCCACCACAGCAAGCTATGTATCTCAGGCATCAAGCAGTTTTTATGTTGCCCTCATGTCTCACAGAGACCCACACAAAAGCGGTCTCTTTCTCCAGTAACCCTCCTCTCCATTGGGCATTACAGGTTAACTCGTAGGTTTTGTATGGACCAAAATATTCAATCAGACCTCATGTTTTCTTCCGCAACCCTATGACTTTCTTTAAATAAGTAACAACACCAATCTTCATTCTTCTTCAGTAAACACACTAATGACAAAGGCACTTCCGAAGGTCCCAGGTACGTTTAAATTTCTGTTTTATAGTTTCAGGTGTGGAAAAATTAAAGTCTAGAATGAGGCGTATCATACAGAAACTCAAAAAGGACAATCAGTAAAAGACAATGAAGGTTTAAGAAGCAACAGTTCAGTAGGAAGAATAAAGATGTGGCTCAGATTCTGTATTAATTATGACAATATTCATAATACTAACTTGGACTTATATATTCATTGAGTCTTGGTTGGACCCAACTAGCATTTGCTTCAGAAAGACAACTAGAGACACACATAGTAAGAGGCATTCTTGCCTATGGAGAAAGGCAATCCGAGGAATAAACAGATGGGACAGCAAAATTAAATGTAGCAAAGAATTAAAAAAGGATGAAGGACATTTTAACATGTCTCAGCAGGGACAGGAAAACCTCTCTGGGTCTTGAGAACAGGAGGGCGGAGGAGAAATGACACTAAGCCCCATCCCACTTTGTCTCACCATGGTGACTGCTGACTTATCTATCTGGAAAACTGAATAATCATTCAAAGGGATGAGCAAGGAAGTAGTGAACTTTTACTTTTAACTCATAAGCCCTCAGGTGGGCCTGGGTGTCTTTGCGTTCTCAAGATATCTACTGAGACTGAGAAACTACAGTGAACCAGACGCTGTACTGGGGGCTAAACACCGAGATGAATGAGAAATCGTCTCCAGTCAGATCTGGGAGACAAACAGGAGGAAAAATAATTACACTACAATGTGGTAAATGTAATTGGGTGATACTATTTTTCATAAAATGAGTTGGAATCAGAAGGAAAAGAAATCTTTGGGGAGTGCTGGAGGAGACTTTGTTCAAGAGGGGACATTTAACCTGTGTCTCAAAAGGTAATTTGAAATTTCCAAAGGAAGGAAGGGAGTAAAGGGCTTGCCTGGCAGAGGGAAGATCATGAACAAAGGCTTAAAGGCATGAAAACGATGGTATTTTTTATGAAAAGTTTTAAGCGTTAAGCATAGCAGGGGGCCTGATTGGAGTAGAGCTCATTCTATGAGACCCATGTAGCTGTTTTAACCTAAACTTGACTAGCACAACACAAGAAAAAAGGAACAGAGATGAAACAACCTGAAAATGATGCCAGCATATAGATCTCAGTAGTGTATAAAAAAATACAAAAGGCCTGATAGACCCTCTGCGGAGAAGGCTTCGGAGATGCGAAACTGGTTCACGAATTTGATTAAAGATTATAATCGTATCTTTTATGTTTTCTTACTGTTTATAGAATGTTAGCTATCGTACAATTTCAAATATTTAAAAAATATCTAAAGTAGAAAAAAATCCCCATGTAATTCCACCTTCTAGTGATAACCACAGAGACAAGATAACATCTCCACAAAACTATCTTTGTATAGTTTTATATCTTTGTCTCTAGTTTATCTCTATATACAGAATGAAATGAGTATAGTTTATTTTTTACTTTCACAAAAATGTGGCAACATTTTAAACATATATGAATTTATAGTATAATAAAAATATTTTTAAAAAATTCCTACACATGGATTTTCTGGATCAAAAGAATATTAATAGGCCATAAAAACTGACTTGAAAAATATATTTTATTTTCTCCACATTTTGTTATTGAAGAATATTATTAAAATCTTTGTTGTAGACCTCTAGACCTATCTTTTCATTGACTTAGCTTACATTTTTTTTAATATTGGTAAAGGTAACTATATTTTCTTCTCCTTATTTAATGCCTCTTCCATGGTCTTTGTTGATTTATTTTTAGATTGGGGTGGTCATTTGTTCTCACTAATTTACAAGAGCACTTTAAATATTGTTTATTCACATTTATTGAGAGCTTAATACATGCCAGGCGTTCTTCTAGGCATTGAGGGTAAAGCAGTGAACAGAGATAGTTTTGCTTGCATTCCACCAGTGGAGGCCAGTAAAGAAAGACAATGCATATATATATGTATATCTACATAATTAAAATGCTATAAAAATAAGGCAGGATAAGAAGATGGAACTTGATGAGAGATGCTCTTTTACATGAAGATCTGGAAAGAGCTCCTTGACAAGACGAGATATAGATGGATGAGAAGGTTGGTTTTCCTAAACTGAGGTAGTTGGTTTCCAGGAAGGCTTGGGAGACCTTCCAGCTCCACTGTGTTACATAGAACCAGCTTGGCAAGGTGGCCTCCTCAGCTGAAGGAAGCCCACTGGTTTGTGGGCTCAAGCTTTCCCATGGCATGGCGGGATGATGGGGTTGGGTCTTCTGCCAGCAGTGTCGATCTGGATCTGTTCAGCTCAGCAGGCTTGCCTTCCTCAAGCAGCACTCACTGCTGAAGGGTTTCTGGTTCTAATCATGAGTTCAAAAAATAATAACATGAGTATAGGTATCTTACTAAGTACACCTGATGACAAAGAAGTCTATTTTCTTCCTGCAGTGTCTAGAGCAGTGGATGAACAACAAAGGAGCGCTGTGATCTCTCTAGTTCACCTCTACTGACTCAATGTAAACACCTTTCTTGAGGTAATTAGCTAAAATCGTGCACGGGTCTCCCTTCTCCCTTCCCTTTTTATCTTTCTATGTAAATTTAGTAACTTCAACAGACAACTGGAAGAGATAGAATATTTCGAGGCACATGCTCAGCTCATCATTCACATCAGAGTTGTTTTAAATAGGGAAGTTATGTGACCAGAAGTATGGATTTTAGAAAAATGTCCGGCAGCTGTGTAAAGATCAGATGGGCTTCTTTTTCACTTCTTCACCAGCCACGGTCCAATTTCTACATAGCTACCAGGTTTATTTTTCTTAAACTACAATCTGCTCAAATAATTACCCTTTTTAAAAACACTTCTGATGGAAAATAGACAAAAGCAATGGTCATGGAAATAATCCTAAAGTTAATTGATGCAGTTCGAATTTCATGGTAGTAGTGGTTGGGATGAAGAAAAATCGACCAAATTGAAAATACTCGACCTGTAGGAATAACCGGACTTTATGTGGAGTTCATTTTAAAGCGCATGAGTCATTTATTTATATAATTACAAATTATTAAACACCTACTATTTAGAAGCCTATTTTTTAAAAAGTTCAAAATTAGAATAGTCGCCTTCAAGAAACTCATGATATAAAGGAAGGAACATGTGATAAAATGATTATAATATTAAGTGATGAATTTAATTTGGGGATTTGCACAAATTATGATGGGCGCATGGCATTGGGTATACCTAATTCACTCTGATGGGTTCCAGAAAAGATTTATGAAGGAAAATCATTTGCAAATGGAATCTGTAGGCATAAGTGAAGTGGGCAAAAAGAAAAATGAAGTTTCGTACAGTGAGAAAAGAATGTGTCAGGGAAAGAAAGGACATGAAGTGTTCGGGGAGTGGTTATATGGCTGAGGTACAAAGGAGCGCTTGGAAAATGTTGGAAGATCAGGTCATAGGGGCAGCAAAGGACATATGGAAGTTATTAAATTTAGACTTTATGAGCGAAAGGGAATAATCAAAAAGTTTTAAACATGAAACTGGCTTTCTCTGGTAGCAGAATACAGCATGTATTTGAAAAGATTAAGGAGGGAAGCATAAAGATCTATTATGAAATTTTTACAAAAACTCAGATAAGTAGTAACCAGCACCTGAACTAAAGTAATAGGAGAAGCAGACATTCTATCAAATGATTATTATGCAACTTGCAAAATTATTCAAAGAATATAGACACATACCACATATACATCTCAGTCTTAGAGGAACATAAATAAATTTTAAAAATCCAAGGTCAGTAGGAATACTACCCCACTGAAAGCCTATGCTAAAACACCCATGAGTTTATAATACCAAATGCAATAGATTAAGTCCTTCAACCTGTAGAATAAGTGAAATTCAGTGCCCTTCGAAATGTTGCCCAGTTATTACTGGGAGTTCCTAAAAGGATATCTCCCATGTGCTAACAAACCAATCTGTCAGTGTTTCGCTTTGTATCTGTTTTTTTTTGTTCTGCCTTAGTATGTTTTAATGTACTCCCTGGTAGGCCTCACTTCTGCCCCTGCGGATGGTGCCTCTGGAGTGAAGGCCAGTGGTCATGCTAAAGATGCTACTCCTGGACGCTTCCTAAACTACCAGCCCTGAACTGGGTATCTCCACTTCTTTGTAACTGTTGCATACGTAATCTGGCCATGAAGTTTCCTAAGGCATTGGTGGGGGGAAGCACCAATCATCCTATGGCAGGACATCAGTGAAGAGCAGAGCTAAAGAGAAGGGGCAGACTGGTGCTTGGGAGAGGTGGCCATGCAGAAGAATCTAAAAGACCTAAGCCTAAAGTGACATCAAGAGTGGAGGATAGCTATTGAGAGTTATAATAAAAAAACTGCCCGAGGCCGTGGTAATACCTAAGGGGTCAAGACATCATCTCTTAATAAACTATCTGTGTATAGTTTAGAAGCAGGGATTAAACAGTTTACCACAGGGACACAAGCTTCCAGTGCAACTACAACCTGGAAGCTATGTAGCAGAGACTACTCCCTCTTTTCCTCCATCTTGAAAATCTCCTTCTCCATAGAAGAGCTGGCATTGTCATTTCATCCCCACAAAAGTTGACACGGAGGACTCCAAGCTGGGATGAGCCATCCATGTTCAACAGTGAGACCATGTGTTGGAGAAAGAAGTAATGGCAGTCAAAAATAAGGAGCCCGTCAAGGAACTGAGAAGATTCTCCAATTCCTCCTCCAAGAGGCGATTAGAAACAAGACTGGTACCTGTTCTTGGACTATTCCCGAATAGGGTTGAAGGGCCCATGAGGTGCTAAACATTTTTAATATTTTGCACAATAGGAGTATGAACAGACTTTAACTTTGAAAAAAAAAAAGGGGGATCCTTTTTATACCTAAGGGATGTTGCTGGGTATGCTAGTCACACACACATTTATTTATGTGTCTATACTATGAATGTCACAGGACTATGTCTTTATCCATGTAGCCCCAGGATGAACCTGGCCATCCAGACAGTGTCCATGTGTGATATATCTTTCTTGAATAAAAAATAGATTAGTCTCTGACTAATTTCTTTCAATCTTCCCAGGGGAAGAGAAGGAAATGTCATCTTCTAACTGGTATGGAGAAGTTTGCTTGATGACTAGTCACAAATAAGGAATGTAGATGGTCCTTACTTACATAAGTAAAACTACATTTATATAACTTACAGGAAAAATTCCAGATGTTCCAGAAATAATTTTAAACATTATAATTTTTGCCACCTGGAAAGTAGCAAATGAAACCTTAAAAAACTGAAAAATTTTTAATGCAATTAAAAAAAAATTTTTTCATATTATGACATCTAATATTTCTCAGCATCTAAATTAAGAATCAAGATTTATTTAATATTTTCAGTGTAGTTTTTTCACAATGTTATATAAATGTAATAGGCTTTCAAAAATGATTTCCTCTGTTTATTCGTGAAGCTATAAAATGGCTAAACATGCTGTAATGTCCAGCTTTGTATATATATGTTTGTGCACACAGGTGACTATTTTTTTTAATAGATTTCTTAAGGTCAAATTGCTAGATTATGTTACATTCATATTTTAATCCATAATGCCAACAAAATGTATGAGAGGTCCTATGTCCCTATAACCTCACCAAAACTGGGTATTATTTATATATTCAACTTGTACTAGTATTTTAATTTCTCAGCTTAGTAGCAACTCAGAATTCTCTCTATGTCTATTATAACTTGTAAATATTGTCTGGGAATTATCTGTTCTCATCCTTTGTTATTTTTTCTATTAGATTCTTTGTCATTTGAGCCCATCTCCAGAAGCTCTCTATGTTTTATAGTTATCCATGATTATTTTTAAAAATCGGTTATGTAGGATATGGAATTGAAACTATTTAACAGGCATTCCGGAACCTTGTAGATATAAGGGTCACGACCTTGGCATCCCTTCAATATGATGAGAATACCAACAACCTGTTAGGAAGAGCTACTAGAGTTAATTATATTACCTAACCCTGATTACTGTCATTGTCTCTTTCCATCGCTGCTGCCTATCATTTATAAAGGGGAAGACAAAAGTAGGTAAAAGAATACTTAACAGGAAGATAAAAATTGTAAGCCCTTAGATATAAAGATAATATGGCAGTCCATTGCTGATCAGTATTACCACTCAGCTCTATTTTAATACATACTACCACTAAATTTAATCATCTGATGCACTTTATGAAAATCAAGCATATTAAAATCTTTTATTATGCAATGAATTAAGAGAGATTACTCACATTTTATAAAGTGTACAGATGATTATGACTGTTACAATAAGATTCAATTTTCTAAAGAGTCACTTTATCAGTAGGGGCAATCTTATTTTACAAGGTGATACAGAACTATAATCACACATTAGTTTTCTTTTAACTTTAGCTTATATTTTCACACAAATAATTGGATAAAGATGGTATATATTTTGTTATCCTTTCAACAATACTTCTTAATATCTGCCTAGATCATGTGTGTCTTGGGTGTGAATTCCTGGATTTGAGATAAAATTTCATTTTTTTCCTTTAAAATTTTCATGCAGATACTCTGTTGAGTTTTAGTGTACTCTTTATTATTTCCCCTTCACATTTTAATGCCACTGATACTCAGAATCTGCAGTGATGACATAATCTTCTCAGTGATTTTGAGTACTCTGTCATTCTCATGCCTGTTCATCACCACTAACCAGTCAAAAGCATAGAAGCACAATTTAAAAGAAATGTTCTAGTTGGAAAAAAAATATTGTATCTGATGTATGGGGTTGGTTTCCAGATGATATCTTTAATCATGGCTCATGAGGGCGAGTCTCCTATCAACCACGACAGTACCATCAGTAATGTCTGGACCTATTTTGGAACACTGCCCATGTCACCTGGGCAGCCAGCTCCACTATATTTCTTCACACTTAAAGGGAATCTAAGAGAAGATAGATAGAAAGCATTAGTATTGCAAAAAGAATTTTAATGAAGATGGAAAATATCAGGATAATAATAGTAACCAATTATTGACCCTTCAAGATAGATATTAAATAAAGAAATAACAATTTTTAAGACGAAGAAGCTTCCAAAGGAATCATTTGCAAAAGGCCATGGAACTCAAAAGTGATGGAAGCAGAATTCAAATCTCTGCCATTTTTGCTGCTTCTCATGAATTCTAGTCCTCAGGAGAGTTTGGCAAGATAAAAATTTATCTCATTCCTGATCCCTACTCAAAATGAACATATTGCAAATTTCAGTGTAAGAAATGACTAAAATGATCTATATGCCAAAGTTTAAGAAATCTGCTTGTGCTAAAAGCTCAAATTACAAAACAGATTGATTAGAGTTTATTTGGTTTTGTTTTTTACACTTTAACAGCAATGTGAGGTAACCACAGAAGAGCTAGGGAGGAAAAATTTTGAACAGTGAATTAGCACCCCTGAGTCATAGCATCTCCATTGTGAATCAGGGGGAAAAAAATCTGTGGAGATTAAGTTCTTGTGGGTTTCTCTCTATATCTGCTAATTTCTGACTTCCAAATAATTCTATTCTTCCATTTATGTTAAAAGTCCTAATTGGAATTTTGTGTTCATTATCATTACTTTCTGTCACTAATCCTTTTATTCAACCAATAGTTATTGAGCAACTGCTATAAGTCAGGGACTTTCCAAATACAAATCAATGAATTAACAGCTTCTTCTCATCATCAGCTTAATTTGGTATTTTTCATTATGTTGAAAACTGAATCGATTCACTCCACAATAAATACAGAGGAATATGGGAGAAGTATACTTACTCTTCTCTAATCCTAAAATTGTCTGTAATGAAAACCAAGACTATCCTTTTTTCACTTCTTATCAACCCAATTATAGTATGGAGTTTTATAATTTTTAGAATGAGAAGTAACTGTTTTTTTGCGTGTGTGTGTGTTTATAGAATTTTAGATTTTTAAAACAAGAACGAAAAAAATAAGAAAGTAAGAATGAAGAACAGAATCAGAATAAGTTCTATAAACTTAGATGAATCCAAATAGAACTTGTTACAAAAAACAAAACTGGTGAGTAATTACTGTTTCTTTTTCCTCTTCCTTCAGAACCACCAATGCTGTATCCAACCTGATACTAAATATGATCTAAACTAACAGAGGTACCCTGATTGGGGGCAGTGTTTTAAAATATAAACAAGGCTGAGATAAAGTATAAGCAAATGTCTTCCTTTCTTTTATATTGATTAGGGTATCATATTGTGGGCTTTCCTATTCATGGTCCTAGACTAAAGCTGAGTTAGTGTGAAAAAATTGGGTTGGAAATGTGATTCTGCAATTGTCTTGCATCCAAAACACAAATGAAGGAATGGAACCCAGCTGGCCCCAATGAAATTTTTAAATCTCCACTGATCAAAATAAAATTGGAAAAATATTAATTGGCAAAAGCAGTGTTTTAACCCATCTAAAGGCTCCTACTTAGGGAATGAAGAAGAAGCAGCAATTGAAAATGGTGCTTTTAGTCACTAAATTTATTAAATAAGAAGACTGGAAATCCTGGGTAAAAGTAGACTGTCCATCCAATTAAATTACAGAATCTTAAAAAGGTCAAAGCAATATAGAGATCCTCTAATTCATAGAAAACACTAAAATTCTGATTTCTCATACTCCTGACAAAGATTGTGATTGCGATTTGAAAAGGGTAAAATATTTATCTGGTTCTTTGACAAAGATCGAGAGAAGAATGTAACTGGCTGCAAGTGTAACGTCACAAATGTAATATGAAAATTGATTTAAAAAAATAATGTCGAATCAATATACCCATTTCCTTTTGCCTTTGTAAGGAGGAACACAAAAATGTTTATAATGAAATCATTTATTTTTGAATCTTTAACATAAATTTAAAGTCATATTCTTATGTGTGGAATTATATTTTTTGTCTAAAGTCTTCATGACCTTCCGTATCAAATAAGCATTAACTCTTCATCTATCTGTGGGTCATTTTGTGGTTTTCTGGTAATATTTAGTTTACTTTATACCTCGTTAAAGACATTCAAAAATGGGAGCCTGTATGTGTATCAAATCTTTCTAAGGGTGCGAAGAGTGAACCACAATGTATGCATAATAATGGTGTGACTTTGTTTGCAGTAAACATTTAAAAGGACCGACTTTCTCATAAATACACTAAGTAGGATGATCTATGAGATTTCTAATTTATTCTTGTTTAAAATTTAACCATGTTTTTTTAAAGCATATCAATTTTGTTAATACCATGTAATTAAAACATGTCAGTGCACAGCAAGTTTTAGTCTAAATTAATGACTATGAGAATTATTTTAATTAAATAACCAATTATAGAAAAATCGCAAGCATGAGAGCTGACATTTAAATGAATTTCATTTAAATTGCTTCTTAACATTGTCCCATCTAGGACACTAATGCAAAATGAACTATTGTATCAACTTAGATTATCACTATTTTTGTATGCACATAATGTATTCATATTCAATCACTGGAACAGAGAAGAATATTTGGTATCGATCTAAAACCTCTATTAATAAAAACAATAGAATGAGCTTAAGTAAAAACAAGCCATCTTTCTTTCTTTCTTTCTTTCTTTCTTTCTTTCTTTCTTTCTTTCTTTCTTTCTTTCTTCCTTCCTTCCTTCCTTCCTTCCTTCCTTCCTTCCTTCCTTCCTTCCTTCCTTCCTTCCTTCCTTTCCTTCCTTCTTTCCTTTCTTCATTCTTTCCTTTCTTCATTCTTTTTTCTTTTCTTTTTTTAGTGTGAACTTCTAAAACTTATAATTCTCACAGAAAATGTTTATACATTTGAGAATTACACCTAATTAAATCATGAGACTTGAAATTCACTTTAAAGAAGATATACATATAC
Source organism: Rousettus aegyptiacus (assembly GCF_014176215.1). Taxonomy (NCBI): domain Eukaryota; kingdom Metazoa; phylum Chordata; class Mammalia; order Chiroptera; family Pteropodidae; genus Rousettus; species Rousettus aegyptiacus. The sequence goes on from NW_023416286.1 coordinate 76,289,020, forward strand.
AGCTTCCATACCCTGCACATAGCAGAGCTCAATCCATGCTGGTTATCAGTGATACTATATGTATTTCTTTATCTTTTTTTTTTAAGTGTTTTTGTGGCATATAGCTTCCGCTTGGAAACTGGACATTTTAAGATCCTTATCAGATTAGAAGGTTACCTGGGTTACCTGTACTATGGGAATCCAGCTGGATGTTTACTTCTAAGTTTGCTTCTATATAGTTCGAACAGTACAATGACATTTTTTTCTACTTAAATAAATTATTACTATTATTTTTAGGTAGTTTTTACTATTTATTTCATATTTATCTTTTTATAAATAAATAGATTTTTAAAAATTAAACAATTAGTTATAACCTCCCCCAGTAAAAACATTTAACTTTGTAATAGTATTTCTAGTAGGAGAGAAAAATACCCGAACTCAAGGCAAATTTATCCTAATTGTGCTGCCTTATTTATCACAGAATGTAAGTGTAAAAGGAACTACAGAAAAAGCTAACGTTTTCTCTCCATATATGAATGGAGTTGAATACATTTTGATTCATTGTCAAACTATTAATAAGATTTTAAAGGAATTGTTTTATCTAGATATACCTAATACTCTTTTGTTTGCCATTATATCACACATTTTGACATGCAATTTATGGTTTTAAATGGAATATTAATGATTTTTTAATTTATTTTTTTCTAAGAAAAAATTTATACTTTCCTTTGGGGGAAAGCATTACTTTTTTTTAGTAATATATAACCTAAGATAAAAGGTGCTTTTTCCATGTTTTGATATAAAAAGAAGCAACCATATGTAGATTTGACTAGTTAATTGCTCTTTATTATTGGACTACCTTAGGGCACATGGTTTAATTATTATGTTCATATTTGTAGACTTCATTTTTTATCATCAAAATTATTTAATATCAGAAGTTAAATATTTTTCTATGTATTTCTTCTTGCTATTACTTTAAAATAAAGAAGAAAAGAAAAGGCTACTGCATTTGTTGTTCATTGATTAACCAGTAATGTTATGTATAAATAATGTATCTGACAGTATGGCAGCCCACTTGGGACATTATGCCATTTACTACAAAATAGGATGCAACATACAACTGAGCAGTTAGAACAAATTAAACATCTTTCCTTGGTAACTTTAGCATTTTTATTAGGTGATAAACATCATAGTGAGAGGAAAGCAGATATAGTTATTTCAGTAATATTAACCTTAATCGAAAGCTAACTTGACATATAGCATAATACTTTTGCATTATAAAAGTTTGTCCAATAACAATGGAAACCAAATTTTCCAAGGTCATTATAAGACCATATCTGTAAAAATTAATGACTATCTTGTGTAAAATTTTATCTATAGCTACTGAATTTTATTATCAATATTGATGAAATACTTTAAAACATGGATCTAGTGTCTTATAAGCATGAAAAATGCCTAAGTATTTTCAATATTGTATTACTTTTCCCTTAACAAATATGTCCTATAGTGTTATTTGACTAATGTGAATTTCATTCCTTCAGGGCTGTGTTAATCTAAGCCCCCTAACTTTTTTAGAAGCATCCAAATAATAAATGAATTTAATTAGCAACCAACATTTATCTTCCCTCTTTTTCTTATTTTACTCCATTATTTACTCATGTGAATACAAAGATTAAAAAAAAAAAAAAAACAACCAAAAAAACCCTTTCCTTAAAGGAATTAACAATGAAGTGATCAAGAACAACTGTTGAAGTCCATTTAATATACAGAATGTGTTGTTATAACAAATATTGTTTTTCTTCATTTTACTCAAAAGTATTTACTGTGTATTTACCAGGTATCAGGCACTATTCTAGGATCTTTAGTATATGGCAGTGAACAAAACAAAGATTCTGACCCACATAGTACTTATAGTCTAACAGGTGGAAATAGTGCTTAAAAAAATAAGCAATAAATACATAACTTATTTTGCATGTTATTAGATAAAAAGCATGATTTTAAAAAATGTAGATGAATGTAAAGAGGGTGGGGGGAGTGGCAGTCACAAAAGGGGTCATCATGGTAGGCATCATTAGTGAGGGGATATTTAAGCAAAGATTGAAGGAGGTGAGGAGAAGTTAATTTTATCTGGGAGAAAAGTAAACCAGGTAGAGGGAACAACCAGCAAAATGCTTCTAAATTGAGATCCTGACATAACCAAGACTGGAAGGAAGTCAGTGTAGCTGGAACAGAGTAAGCAAGGCCAGAGGAAAATTCGGGGAGCAACTGGGATGCCACATTATGTAGGTCTCATTTGCCATTGCAAGGGTTTCAGCCTTTTAAAAAAACAGGGCGCCATTGCAAGATTGTAAGCATGGGATCAACATGATCTGACTTATGTTTTACAGGATCACTTTGTCTTCTGTATTTGGAATTCAAGGGTAAGAGAGAGAGAGAGAGTGAGACCAGGTAAGATATTATTATAACATTGTAACAAATCAGGCAAGAAATAATGGTGGTTCAAATCAGGATAGTGGCAGAGCAAAGGTGAAAAGTGATTAAATCCTAGAAATATTTTGAAGATAGACCTGAAAGAATGTCCTGATTCATTGGAAGTAAAGCATGAATGAGAGAATGGAATAAGGATAACTCCAAGATTTTTGTTTGTTTGTTTTTAATCTAAACAACTAAAGAATGGATTTGCCATGACAAGATAGATTAGGCTGGTGATTTTGGGGTTGGAGGAAATCCCAAATTCTGAACTTCACCTGCGAAGTTTGATTTGTCTACTATATGGCCTAGTGAATACATTAAGGAGGCAGTAAGATTTGCCAGTCTGGAAAGAGGTATGGAATGGAAATAAAAATTTGGAAGTTTTTGGTGGTATTTAAAACCATGAAATTGGGAATAGCAAAAGAGGGTATGTAGGTAGAAAAGAGATGAGTCCATATACTAGTAGACTAGTCTTAAAATGTCTGGGGAAAAGAACTAGCAAAGGAGAGAATAAGAAGGAAGGGACCATCGGAGTAGAAGGAAAACCATTTTAATTTACAGAAAGCCAAGGAAAGGAAGCGCAGCAAGGAAGGGGGAGTGCTTGGTTGTGTCAAATGCTGCATGCAAATAGTTCAGAGAGATGAGAGCTAAAAATTAGCCACCAGATTCAACAACACGGCCTTTAACCAGAGCAGTTTCATTAATGAAAGCCAGCGAGTGAGTGAGTAAAGATAGAATGGGAGAGAGAGATTGGAGAAAATAAAAACAGACTTTTTTCAAAGAGTTTTTCTTTGGGCAAAGCAGAGAAATGAGGTGGCATCTGAGGGCTGGGAAGAACAAGAGAATGGTGTATTTTTATAATAAGAGAATTTCTATCAGGACGTGTACTTGCTAATGGGAATGACTGAGTAGAGAACGGAATACCGATGATGAAGACAGGGAGGATTCCTGGAGTGTTGAGCTGGATGACGTGAAAGGGGTCAGACATAGGCACACGAGTGAGGCAGGCTTTAGGCAGAAGCAGGTAGCTCAGTCTGTGATAAGAGTGGGAAGCCGAGGGGGTGGGTACAGATGCCAGTCAGCGGTCAGCGTGGTAAAGCCTAAGAAAGTCTCCTTCCGATTGCTTCAATTTTCTCAGCAAAGTAGGAAACAATGGTCATATATTTTAGCCCCAGCTGTGAGTGCTTGCTCTTGGGGTTTAGAACAATCTACTGGTGTTGGCCAGGTGAAGAGGAGATGAGAGAGTGGTCAGCGGTGTTCACAGGTAGAGGAGAGCAGTCTGCAGAGCAATAGTCACTTAGATTTGCATAGAACTTTGTTACTCACAACATGCTGTTATATCTATTTTATCATTTATTCTCCACAACAGCCTTTCGAAAAAGTTATCAGTGCTTCCATTTCACATAACGGTAGAAGGTTCAGAGGATGTTGAACCTCCCCCCAAATAATTTGCCAATAAATAAGCAGTTGAAATCTGAATTTCTAGTAGGAATTCTTCTTAAAAGATCTATTAAAATGCTATCGTTTTAAAAGACATTGACCTTAGTATTATTTACCAGACAAGGGTCATTATTATAATAAAAATGATAAAAAAAAGTATTACAGTAGTACAATATTTGTTATTAATCATTTTTATTATTATTTTATTGATAGTGATTTCCTTGCCCAATATACTCCAATAGCTCTTGGGAATTTTACTTCTCAGTAAGAGAAACGACAAATGTAAAGAATGGCCATGATGAGACATTTTAAAGGGTTCTCCAGCATCTTGCTGCTAAACAGTTGATCTCAAGTTTACCAGGCTCTGAGGACTGAGAGGTGGCTGGCGAAGGACCAAGACAAAACAAATAAAGGAAGCCTGAGAAGGTAGCAGCGACGCAACTCGCATTTCTTCTGACTTTCTTTTGAATACACTGTTGATGACAAAACAGACGACTTTCCAATTTTTCTTCTTTATTTTTTCCTTCGTCCATTCTAGATCTTATTTAAGGAAGAGAGAGCCACAGCCATGCATGGAGTGGACATTGGTTACATAAGTCTCACCACAGGAAATAATTCAATAAATTTAATTCAGAACAGGAAGGCATTTCTCCCCCTAGTAGTGACTGGTACCCTTCCTTGTACTTAGCTAGGATATTCTTTACCATAAACAATCCCCGAATACTGAGCATTCTCATTAGTGTAATGTCCCACCGCTTGTAAAGCGCATTCATACCCATTCTGCCACTTCATTCTCAACACAGCACAGTAACCACAAGTTTAATTGGTTAGATTCTGAGTGATGGTTGTTGAGTGCGTGAAGGGACCACATCTGTCCTATTCATCAATGCATTGCTAGCTCAGAGCCTGATGCAGAAGAGAGGGTCATCCAACAGTAAGTAGGATTGCAGTAATCAGTCAAGCGTCATTCTATTTTATAAAGGACAAAACTAAGGCCCTACAAAGGTTTTAGAACTGGTAAGTGGCAGTTTGAAGTAAGGCCTGTGATCCTTAATCCAGCGTTATTTTCATACGTAGTGAATCTCAGGACCACTCTATGCCCTCATCCTTTCTGCAGAAGACTGAAAGCATAAGAAAGCAATATGAGAACTAGATATCTCTAGTTTAAACCATATTTAGAAAGAAGCTTGTGTGATAAGATATGGTATGATACCATAGATTAAATGACTGTACTCTGTTATACTTGTTGAAATGTAATTAAATAGATACAATTGACATAACCTTAAGGAACTTCTAAAACTCTCAGTTAATAGAATTGCCCCTATTTTAATCTCACAAAATAGGTATTTCTTTTTTAGATTAAACTACAGTGTGGTTCTGTGCTAATTATTATTTGGATTCTTTTAAAAATACATTTATAATTTTATATTTCATAAAGATAAAGAGCTAGCCTGTACCTATCAGAAAGAAGAATAGAAAAATATATGTGAATTATACTAAAATATATGTGAATTATATTAAAATATATGTGTTTCTACTTCTAGCCACAAAGGTAAATCCCTGCTAATGGCAACTTTTGAAAAATTGAAATCCCAATCGAGTCTAATTACTAGCTAAGGTATATTGGAACCATGAAACTGAAATGAAGACACCAAAATATCTGTGTTAAACAACCTCGTTAGAATAAATATGTTAACATAAGCATAGTGCGATACTCTTCTTTTTAAATAATGATTAAAATTTGGTGTTTTGTCAACATTCTTTCAACATTCCAGCTTGCATTTCATTGATCACCTATCGATAACTGACTTTGCTTAACATGGACTCTACATATGTGTGTCATCCTCAGGGTCAATGTGACTTCTCTGTGTCATGTTGTAGTTTCAGATCCTACCACTTGATGGCAGATATGGTAAAAGTCAGTTAAGGGGGAAAGCAAATCCAGAAGTGTACAGAACCCTGCTGAAATGCAGCCTGTAGACCTGTGCATCTCTACATCTTTCACTGCAGAGATTCAGAATTAAGAACCCACCCAGTGTGGAGAACAGTGTGGAGATGATGGGGTGGAGATGTGTGCCAGCCTGGAGCAATGCAAATCCAGGAGGACCAGGGGAGAAGTGGTGAAGGATGGAAGAAAGGAAAGGTGATGGAATTGGAAGAATAGGCCTTCAATTCACTTGTAGGTCATGATATGACATTCACAGTGAAATAATCAGCATTGGACATTCTGTGTCTTAGTTTTGTGATGGAGTGTCTTAGTTTTATGATGAGGGGAGAAACAATTTAGCTGCCAAATATTTATCTACAGCACTTTATCTCTCTCTCATGTACATATATGATAAATACATATACACAAACACACATATGAGATATACATATATAAATATGTTAGTCTCTCAGGATTGCTATAACAAATTATCACAAACTAGGTGACTTCAAACAATAGAAAGATATTTATTCTCTCACAGTTCTAGAAAAGCCAGAAATCCAAAATCAAGGTACCAGCAGGGTTGGTTCCTTTTGGAGGGAAACTCTATTCCATGCCTCCCTCCTAGCTTTTAGGAGCTGTCAGGAATCTCTGGTGATATTTTGCTGGTAGATACATCATTCTAACCTCTAAGTCTATCTTTACCTGGTCTCTTTCTTTCTGCATCTCTGTGTCTCAAATTTCCCTTATCCTTCTAAGGATACATGTCATTGAATTTAGGTCCTGCCTGCCCTAAATTCTGAATGATCTCTTCTCAAGATTTTTAACTTATATCTATAAAGGCCCTTTCTCAAAGAAGGTTATATTCACAGATTCTGAATTGGGGACCAAAATTCAACCCACTAATATATACATACAAACACACACACACACACACAGAATAATGTATATATTACTAATATACACTACTATATACAAACACACACATATACACACACATATATATTTATATATGCCAAAAAGAGGGCTACATCTTTTTTATAAAGTTTTATTATTATTTTTTATGTATTTTAGAACAGTTATAAATTTTGTAACATGTCATATCATAAAATTTTATGTCTGTATTTATTTACAGAGCTTCTTTATCAGTAAGAAAGTCTCCATTCTTTGAGGAGTTTAATAGTTTTTATTTATTTTGTTTCTTATACCAGTAGAATAACTTTTACTTGGTAAGATTAAAGATAGAGAAAAATGAAATGGAAATAGAAACATTTAAACTTGAGGTTTTCTTATTTATTTAAGAGCCTTTTACTCTATCCAGTTGTAAAAAGCAGCCTCTAAAATGACCCCCAATCAGACATTCATACCCTTGTGTAAGCTTCTCTTGAGTGTAGGCTGGGCCTACTGACTCACTTCTCATATCTGTGGATAACTGTTATTTTTAGAATGTGATAATGTTCAGAATTCATTTCATTCTAATCTTTCATTTTTATAAGTGAAAACATGGTAAACTTTGCTCACTTATATATACTAAGAAGTAGATGAAAATGGGTGTTTTCTTATAGCGATGTTCAGGACCAGCTAAATATTTATTGGGCCCAGTGAGAAGTAAAAATGTGGGCCCTTTGTTCTGAAAACAGGAGAGAAAAAAGATGGTAAAGTCATAAAACTATAGAGCTTTTTCATTTATTCCACAGTCTCTCTCTTGACTTCTTGCAAAGCTCTTTATTTTTCTTTAATGTCATTCTAAGCAAAGTCATTAAAATTTTAAATTATTAGCATGAGTTTTACTCTTCATTTTTATATTGTGCAATGACAATTTTATATGCAAATAGAAAAGCATTTAATTTATATGCTGAATCAATAAAATGATACAATTTGTGTTTTGTATCTCATACATACACATGTATTTTGTTCTTACTGGAATAGTGGAAAGGCTGCTCAAAATGAACTCAACTGTTTTTGTTTTGCTGTTTTGTTTTGATGTGCACACATTTTCTGACTTCGGCTTACTGATGAGTAAGGAAAGACTGAAAGGAAAAAAAAAAGATTGAAAGATTGAAAGGAACTGTAGGTTGCCTTAATTCCCTTTCCTTCGATGTCATCATTTTCAGCATAACTGGTTGGTCAAAATAGAAAGGAGTTGATATGATCGGGTCCCTTAGTCTCTTGCATTTGTTAGAATTTCCTTTTGTCGCCGCCTTTTTGCATTTGAAGCAAGTTCTGATTCAAATAAGTGTGGCCTGAAACCTAACAATGCCACTATTAATACACTTGTGGGTGTAACGCACACTTACTTTGTAGTTGCTTTGAGTCTTGCTGAACTCACTCATGTCAGGGGTCCAGCAGAATTCAGTGCTCACGGAGCACTGCGCACTCTATATGCAAAAGCGGCCACAAGGCACGGTAGACACAGGGCTTCCTGGTCGCCTCTGCCCTCATACCTGCTTCAGCGTCCCAGTGAACGTCTCTTATAAAAATCAAGGTCTAAAATAAAGTTATTAAAATTTTCAAGACATTAACAGCGGAGGCATTGAACCAAGCATGGGACACTTCTGAGCACAGGGTCCTGGGCAACTGTATGAGTTTTATACCCATGAAACTGACCTTGGTAGTATTACTCAACACTTGGAAAAATCCTCTTGAGGTATATGGCAAATAAATTACAGTAGCGATCATAAATACTTCTGATGATTTTTTTTAAAACTAACTAAACTGCAAACCTTCCTTAGATTTTGTCCAAAGCCAAGAATTCAGATCTACCTGGCTTGGAAAGGCTTTTTCACAGCAGTCATCAGAGCCATTTCCTTTCCGGCAGCACACACACACAAATGTCGTTCTTCCTGTTGTCCCTTTGCCGGATTCCCTGAGGGCTTTGCACAGGGAGACAATGCCCTCAGTAACTTTCATGACCCAGGAGAGATACACTCAACCTTTGTGACACTAGCTGAGGGGAACAGTGAAAGGGGAAGAACCTGCCTTCCTTTAAAGGCAATTTTAGGCAAATTAAGTGTAGAAAGCAGTATGTGTGGAAGCTGAGGATAAGGAAATCAATTCCCTTAAAACTATCTACCCCTTCGCTCCTGGAAGGTCTGTGTGATACCAGTTTGGTATACTTCCTCAGTTAGGAGTTTAGTAAAGGAAGTGATAAAATAAAAACTTCATAATTCATTCAAAAAGCCATAAAATTTTAACAAAATTTAAGTTGTACAAAAAGCTTCAGATTTTATCCAGAAAGTTTAAATACAATAAATCCTTGCTAGAGGAGCTAGATTTTTTTATTATTATTAAATTCAGAACAATGCAGATTCTGGGATTTTGTTGCCTATAACATAATTCCAGTGAGTATGGTTGAGGAAGTTAAATATGTATTAAATTCTCAGAAACAAAATAATCTTCTTCTTCTTCTTCTTCTTCTTCTTCTTCTTCTTCTTCTTCTTCTTCTTCTTCTTCTTCTTCTTCTTCTTCTTCTCCTCCTCCTCCTCCTCCTCCTCCTCCCCCCCCTTCCCCTCCCCCTCCCTTCCCCCTCCCCCTCCTCCTCCTCCTCTTTGGCTAATTAGTATAAATAGGACTTCTTTATCTTGTAGCCTCAGCTTGTTTGTTAATTGAGCACATTCTTTACATAGACCATCTATTTTAAAATTGTAAATTCAAAAAGTTTCTAAGTAAAGCCTTCTTGCCTTTAGAATTATCAAGGATACATATTCACTTATAGGTACTCACCCTCAACATTTTGTCTGCTTCTCCCTACCCCTGCCCCCATGGCTAAAATCTCATATAGTTGGGTTTAATTTACAATCTGTCCTATACTTTAAAGGACTATTATTTACTATTCTTCTGAAAAATTTTTTAAAATGCTTACATTAAATTCTTTCTAAATTTTGTTCCAATATTCTCTTGTTGATAAATTGCAAGTCTAAGTTTCTCAAGATAATATTCTATATAACATTAGATGAACTTCAAACTCAGTAATTCACAATTTATCACAGAGCTCATCTTTTAATTAACAAAGTAAGACTGACATCTACCATGTTCCAGATGCTTTGCAAAGCACCTGTATTGTTATACAATAGTAGCACCACTCAAAATTTTGATAACCTAGAATGTAGAGAGCTGGGATGACCTAAGAATGTTTGCAGTTTTTATGGACCATTATTTGTTCTTTGAGTCAATGAACAAGTTGAACGGCAGAAGCACATGGTAGAAAACTGTTTTTTTTTTTGTTTTTTGTTTTGTTTTGTTTTGTTTTTGCTCGTTCAGAATTTCCATCTTAATAAATATTTCTCAAGTGACAAAATCTATAAGCATAATCTCCTAAGAAAGAAATAAAAAAATTTCAAAATACCACCTTTTAGATATTTTTCTTTGTATTTTAGTGACTCAAATCTGTTCTTGGATGAAATATCTAAAAACCACCCTCATATTGACAATATGGGGGAAAACATTTTTTCCCACATTGATGAAATGGTTTGATTGTCATGTACTAGAAATGACCTCAACACGTAATTGATCCTGCCTTTTAATTATTGTCAGAAATAGTGGCATAGGATCAACTCTTCAAAACTCAAATCATAAGTTCTGGCAGATGTCCTCCAGCAGTTATTGGCTCGTATCCAACACTTCTATGTAACAGGTCAAATCATTCAGTTATCTATGAATACATTTGGCCAATTAATCTATCTTAAAGGTTCACCAGCAGTTACATTGTTTAAAATGAGATATGTTTTATAGATACTTTGTGTGAGGTGTTTTATGGCGGTGGTGGGAGAGGGTGGGGGTGGGGGAGTTAGTAACTACCACCTTGGAAATCATCTGTGCTATATGTCTATTCGTTGAAGCTGAGGCAGAAATATTTTTTGAGAAAATCTGAACCCTTCTCACAGTCACTCCTTTGGCCCACCTCCAAGCAAAGATGGCATGGCTAGTTTTCAAAGAATATATTTCAAGCCTATCCTCTGTTAGTCAAGTGTCAAGCATATAATTCCACTTTAAAACTGCGACAAAGAATTTTTATATTTTTCTTCTTTTTTTTTCTTCTGTCAAATAATATTAACCTTGAACTCTCTAGTGTCCAAATCTTCTCCAGGATTCATTTTAATAAATAATAGTCATGAAAGATATATGATCCACAGATTATTCTAGGTGTTTTAAGTTTTATTCTAGGGTCAGTTCAGCTACATATTTATAACACATTGTTTTGGGATAATAATGATTGCTTTTACTGAATATTCTCAAGAGAATGGCACTGACATCATTAGGGAACATAATAAAAAACATAATAAGAAACAACAATCATTAGCAAGGCTAACCCTAGGGATAGTGAGAACATTTTCACTTTTATCACACATAAAGAAGATCATATAACACTGTGTTTCCCTTACAGGAACTGTGTTTTCCTTACAGGAACTGTGATCAAATTTCCTTCTTTGTTTTGAGAATTAGCTCACCTCTAGCAACTAGAACTTTTGGTAATATTCTTGTATGAACCTTACTACTAGCTTTATTTTATTTTCTTCTTAATTACTTTTTGATTTTATTTTCTCATCTTTCTTTTTTTTATTTTATTCCGTTTTATGCACTTTAACAATCTGATAATATTTAAGTAAGTAAATTTTAAGTAAACTATTTTTTCAGAACTATACATGAAATTGTGAAGATTAATAAACACAAACCTCATTTAAATAGGAGCTGGGGGTACCTGTAGGTGAGCTCTGGTGTCCTACCGCTCATTGGCCAATTACTCCAAACAGGAAAAGACGTACTTTCCATGCCAACAGAAAGATATTTTTCTTCTCTACCACTCCGACAGGAAGAAGATCTCATCTGTCAACCACTCAGCCAATGAAAGACTGTTACAGCTCAGCCAATAAAAGGCCACTGCACTTCAAACTCCCAGTTTTCTCCAACGGATTCTTTGTTTACAACAGCTCCTCCGAACTTCCCTTTTTCTCCGTAAAAGAACATTTCTCTCCTTTGTTGTGTGTACTTGCATGTGGTTCACCATTAGAATGTATGTTCTCAGTTGCCATTCTTTGTTGCTCTTGAATAAACCCATTTTGCTGAAGAAATATCTGACCGTCTATACTTTTTTGAGGTCAACAAAATAAACAAAAGAGTTCAAGATTTCAGAAATGGAGCTATTTCCTCTATGATCAAATTCCTAAGTGTGATCAGAGGGTTGGATTGTTGGCAAAGAGTAGAGCTGAAAATCTTTAAAGGGTCAAGAAACATTGAGGCTGTGGCCTTGGCTTTGTTATACAGGAAACTGAAATTACGCAAGATGATAATGGCAGGTAGAATGGGAAGGAACAGGATGAATTAACTCAGTGTTTGAAGACCATTGCTGATTGTCAGCTGCCTGCGAAGTCCATACAAGAAAAATAAAATGGTCATAAATGCAGAGAGTCGTCCATGACTTAAGCAAGTCTCATGTGCGAGAAGATGGAAAAGTATTTTGAGAGAATATGTTTCGAATACAAGAATTTTCAAGAGATAATAGCGAAGGAATCATCATAGGTAATAAGTACAGGTGAGGAAGAACATATTAATTGGGAATGGGAGTTGGAAAGAAGACTAATGCTTGTGTGTGAAGGAGATGGAGATGCCACATTTGAGTAGGACTTAGATGATAAGGGTAGGAGGTCTGGATAGAACTAACTTGTGTCTGTTTCCAAATGGCACCAACCCAAGAGTAGCAGATCCTCGATCCTATGAGTTACTATCTTCTTAAGTCTTCACCAGCATATCCAAAGTTCTCTTTCCTATTAATCTGTGCCTGCAAAAGCAGTAGCATATGTGTTACTTTCACCAACTCCCTTAGGCTTCCCATTCTCTCCCATAAATTCACAAATTTAAAGTCAAAAACAAGGAGAACAATTAAACTTGTACTAAATGCAAACTTTGCAAACATAAAATATTTATGATGTCACTTTCGTGTGCATCCGCGCCTTCGCCCAGCCAGGCCCGTTGAGGCAGGCAGCGCCAGCAGGAGGGAGCTCTGTGCATCATCCAGGCTTGAGCCTCTCATGTTCTCTCGCCACGTGCTTCCCCTATTCCTCACCTCTAACTCCACTCCTGGGTTTATCTAGCTCCTGACCTTTTAGATTTCATCTTCCACTCCAGACTCTAAATTTATTCCTTTAGCTGATGAAAGATTTACTGTCTTTACTATGAACTTTTGTGTTTCCATCGCAAATACGATTTTATGCTGATCTTAGCTACATGTGCTCTGGACACACACACACATGAATAGCTGCCTTTCAGAGTGTATCTGCCACTGGGCATTGACCCAGCCACAGTGGTCAAAGTTAAACACTTCACCATTCTACAGACTCACAAAACAAGCCTCCTTCATCCTTAATGTAATCTTTTGTATTTAACATCATATTCCATCAATGCTCAGATCTTCTCTAAGTGAAGATTTGTTAATCTAATAATTCAATCTACCCAAATGTGTCATTTGTTTAAGTATGCTAATAAAATTTCTCCTCAAGGTTAAATATATTTTTAAATTAATTTTTCTCTGGATTTTGTCACACAAAAAACGTTCAAATTTATATTAAATGGCAGTGGGACAGGTAATTTGGTAGTAAACATGGTCTTTGGGGCTATTAAACCTTTCAGGATAGAGACCCACCCACTCCACATATTTGGCGAGTCCTTTGTTTTACCTGTTTCGCCATCTGTCATATTAGAGAACTGAAGTAATTCACAGGCAGGAAAGCAGGTAGACAGTCAAAATAACAATATGAGACACATGACTAGAAAGCAACAATATTGTTAAAATAGGTGCTGTATTCTTGCAAACATCATGTGAGTCTGAAAGTTGGGGAGTCTTTAGAGAAGTAACAATTAAACCAAACATGCCTATACATTTTATACAATTAACAAATTGTTAAAATAGGTGCTGTATTCTTGCAAACATCATGTGAGTCTGAAAGTTGGGGAGTCTTTAGAGAAGTAACAATTAAACCAAACATGCCTATACATTTTATACAATTAACAAATTGTTAAAATAGGTGCTGTATTCTTGCAAACATCATGTGAGTCTGAAAGTTGGGGAGTCTTTAGAGAAGTAACAATTAAACCAAACATGCCTATACATTTTATACAATTAACAAAGTAGTTAGTATTCATATCTGGAAGTTACAATGAGAAAACATTGTAAAACAAAAAAAAAATTTAAATAAACTGCTTAAATCACACAATCTGCTAAGAGTAACTATAATTTATTCTGCATCTACCATTGTAAGACTCAACTGCTTTAACTCATTTAAGTGTTATGTTTCTATGAGGTACTTATTTAGTTATCCCCCTTCACAAATAAATGAAGTAACAGAGAAATTAAATAACTTACCCATGACACACAGGTAATAAATAATAGGTCAGGGCTCAAAAGGAAGTTTCACTCAGAGGCTGCATTTAATCTTTCTACCAAGCCGCCTATTCGAGGGGCAACGAGAGTGGGGTACCTTCCCAAAGCAACCTCCTGCTCCTTCCAGCAAGAGGAAGACATAATAGCAGTACATCTGTTTATATATCTCCTTAGATAGGAAGCCCCACTATGAACTGCAAAAGGAAAGGTACCCTGTTGGTACTCAGATAAAATGCAGAAAAGAGTGAAAAATGACTACTAATAAAATTTAATCCCAGGAAATGCCAGTTGCCTGCTGTAAGTGTGTCTAACTCCTCGGTATCATTGAAAGATAAACACATAGCCTTCACAGGAAGCTATTTGGTTTGGGTAGCAATGATTTTTGACATTCAGGAAACTTGCAGTGCATAGAGAAACATAAAGAGCTTCTATTGTACTTCTCAGCAGTGATAAAATGTTCCATAAATAACTATTTCACTTTGTTTCCTTCTCAGTAAAATTATCTTTGCTGCTTCGATAGATTTTCTACTATTTAGGGCAACCTGTCCTAACCTCTGTTAGAAGAAAATGAGAAATACTCTATATACAAGATAAGACAAATCTAATAGTTGTGTTTGCAAACATCAAATAACAGTGGGCTCAAGAAGTGTGATATAAAGCTATCAATTAATTTTGTTGTAACTGTATGCACCTGTGAACAACTGCTTAATTAAAGAGGCAAACAGAAATCTCTTACAATAATACCTCACATTACTCGCACTTATGTGACTGTCAATTAGCTGGAGTGGATAAACACAATTGGAAGCATGCCATGTGGACTTCTGGTAAAGGAGAGAGAAAAAAAGACATAACCAGGAGGTGTGTGAATAGAGAAAGGAGAACCCACAGACAAATATGGACAATTCTCTATGGGATAAATATCCCTTTCAATCAAGGAAATGAAAGTAGATGCTTTATACTGAAAGGACCGAACTCCCTCAATCACTGCAACAAAGAAAACGAAGCTTTCATACACAAATATACATCAAAAGGAAAAAGAGCTGGAGCATCTGGGCTGCTTGCAAACACGAGTTCAGCACTGGTGCTTTATTTCTGTATAAAAGAAAGCAAGGCAAATCCCTGGGTTACTAGTCTCCCAAGATAATAATATTGTACCTCAAGGTCTTGGCCCACAATTTACTTTGTCCACAATTCTTTTGTTTTTCAAATACACACACACACACGCACACGTACACACACACTCTCACAACTTGGCAAAAGATTAAAGGAGAGAAGCTTAAAACTTGTGAGAAGAGTATGTCAGATTCCCTCTGGAAAAAGATGGATTATACAAGTTGGAAATTTCTAGTTGTCAGCTCTGGCTCTCCGATGATTTATTTTGCTAATTGAAGCAAAAGGACTATATGGAGTTATGAGATTGAAAATTGAACAGGCAACATTTGAATTATGATGAAATTATAGCCCACCACTAAAAGCCTCCTTCAACCTTTGTCATCAAAAAGGACGGTGAAATCATCACTGCTTTTCCAGGTACTCCTGAGAATAGTTTCAATGATTTCTCAAGAAACCAACAAAACGTGTTCTGTGTTGCTAGACAACAATCACTACAGCCCTCTGAACCCATAAAGGGATGGAAGATCCTAGAGGGATGGGGTTATACCTTATTCTTGGTTTCATGAGTGCCAAACATAGGACATAATGCTCAGTTAAATCAAACCTAAATAAAAATTACACTTCTTAAAAATCCCCTTCCCACATCCACTCAGTTCTTGAGCTTTGGAAGCAGAAACTAGGATTTATTTTATGAGAAAAAACACAAAAATTTAACTGGAAGAAAGCCAGGCTCACGTAACATAGCAGTTTGCTGCTAAGCCTTTGCTTATCCTGAGAAATAAATCTAAAAGAGAAACGATTTAAGAAATTGACCTTCTGCAGTTGTGGGACTTGTATATGCCGAAAATACTCATATGACTATACACCTTTCCTAACTTTAAAGTAAAGGCAAAGGCACATTTCTTTGCTTGTCTTTTGTTTACTTTTCTTTTTTCTTTTCTTTTCTTTTCTTTTCTTTTCTTTTCTTTTCTTTTCTTTTCTTTTCTTTTCTTTCTCTTCTCTTCTTTTCTTTTCTTTTTGTATTTTTTGGTTCCCTTCACCCATTTTGCCCACCCCCAACCCCTGCCCCAGATAACCACCAATTTGTTCTCAGTGTCTATAGCTCATTTAAAAAATTTCTTTTCTTTTTTCTTTTTATTTTTTTAGGTTCCATATATAAGTGAGATCAAATGACTTTTATCTTTTCCTGCTTGACTTCTTTTACTTAGTATAATGCCTTCAAGGTTCATCCATGTTGTCACAAGGGGCAAGATTCCATTCTTTATTATGGTTGAATAATATTCCATTGTGCGTGTGTGTGTGTGGGGGGGGTGCACATTTTCTTTATCCATTCACCTATTGATAGACATTTAGTTTGTTTTTATGTCTCGACGTTTGTAAATAATGCTGCAGCGAATATGAGGGTGCATCAGGTGTGAGGTGATATCTCATTGTGGTTTTGATTTTAAATCCTCTGATGGTTAGAGATGTTGAGCATCTTGTCATGTACCTATTGGCCATCTGTTTGCCTTCTTTGGAAAAATGTCTATTTTTCCAAAAATATCCTCCGTCCTTTTTTAATTGGATTGTTTCCTTTTTGTTTTGTTGTTGTTTATTTGATTTTTGCTGTTGAGTTTTATGAGTTCTTTATATATTTGGATATTAATCCCTAATCACACATATGATTTGCAAATATTTTCATTCACTTAGTAGGTTGCTTTTCATTTTGTTAATGAACCAAGGTACATTTCCAAGGCAAATATGAAGTAGTCTCTCAAAGTAATGCCTAAAATTACTTGCAGTTATGTATCTGTGATAATTGTGTCAAATTCAGCCCATCATCTATTTGTGTAAATAGTTTTGTTGGAATACTGCATACTCCTTTGTTTATGCATTCTCTGTGGCTACTTCACACTACAATGGCAAACTTGATTAGTTGCCACAGAGACAATACAACCTGCAAAGCCTATCGTATTTACTATCAGGCCCTTTGCAGAAAAAGGCTGGTGACCACTGATTCTGTTGATGTGATTATAGTAATTTTTTTTGTATGCTTACCAAATGTCAGGGACTGTGGTGTATCCCATTATCGCACTTATGTGGTTTATCTCATTAAATTGGCACAATGAATATACACAGTTAATTTAATTTTTATCTTCATTTTCACAGTTGAAGTTTGGAGAGGATCGGTAACTAGATAGTTGTTCACAGGTCATCCACTCTTAGAAACTTTCCTTGAGGCTGTGCCGTTGGGCTATTAGCTGAAGATTCAGTTTATTTCCCTGTTCTTTCAATAACAATCTATAATTACCTATGAGAAGTTGTCACATAGTTTCTATTGTTGATCTTTCGTCCTGCTACCTGCCCAATAGGCAGGCCTGTATCATGTTCATCTCAATCCTTTCATGTATCTTAATGATTGCTACATTGTAGGTGCCTTAAATTGTATGAATGAATGAATGCCCATATCTGTGTATGCTGGTGTATTAGTCCACTCGGGCTGCCATAACAAAATACCATATATAGGATGGCTTAAACACAGAAATTTATTTCCCCATAGTTCTGGAGGCTGGACAGTCTAAGGGCAAGTTTCTGACAGGCTCTGATTTCTGGTGAGGACCCTCGTTTTGGCTTGCAAAGAGATTCCTTCTCGCTGTGTCCTTAAATGGCAGAAAGGGAGCTCTAGTGTCTCGTCCTTTTCTTATAAGGGCACCAGTTTTATTAGATCAAGTCTCCACCTTTGTGATCTCTTCATCTTAATCCTCTCCTTAAAGGATTTAGTGCTTCAACATATGAATGAGGGTTTAGTGCTTCAACATATGAATTTGAGGGGGTACAATTTCATCCTAGCAGAAAATATGGCAGACCTTACTGGTTAGCTGCCCCAGTCTCTATTTTCAGTCCCCTTCTGACCTATTGTTTCTATCGTAAAGCTGCAAAAGTTAAAATTTTCAGTTGAAACTAGAGGACTCAACGTGACTGACATCTAACAAAGATTTAACATTGTTAGTTCAGCCTATTTTCCTTATTCCTTCTTCCTTCTTCCTGTGTAGAACCCAAACATGATAACTAAATGAACAGTAGGCTTCTTTCAGTCATAAGATTCAAAGCTACATGTTAAACATGAGAGAGCTGGAAGGGGGCTGGGTCCTCAAAGGTGTTGGTGATCTGCACACCTGTGTGGAACTTCCTGTATCTGGACTTCTTGGTACATAATACAATAATATTTGCAGCCAAATGCAGTCCTAATTGATTTAACTTGGCATAAAGGAAATGACTCCACCCTAGGTGTTAGAAGTACCAGCACCAATTCTACCACTAACTAGCTCTATGATATTGGGTAAGCCTTTTATAGCTGAGGAGCTGAGCTAGATAGCTGCTGGAGTGTCTTCCAGCTCTAAAATTATATTATTTGATGATTAATACAGTGAATACATCAGTAATGAGCCAGGTTATCCCAAATAATATATTAATATCCTTAAAGAAGAGGGTTACTGAAAGAGCTTATATGGGATCAATATTATTGTTTTTTGAATATTTTTAATCTCACCTATAAAGCTCTGTCGATGTGATGTTTTCTCTGTGAGGCTTATTTTAAATCTGTGATGATTTACTTTCTCAGAGAGAGAGGGATAATTTGCTTGAACTAGTAAGAACTGACAGAGAATGTCACAATCTCTCCCCTGTCCTGCTTGTGGATGATGCTGCACTCTCATATGTGTCCCTGTGACTCCAATTGACCCCTAAATATACTGTTAAGCACATATTTTAAACATGACAAGATAATCAATAAATCTCATAAATATTGATGTCTTACAGAGGAAATGCATCTTCTGCTTGGGATCAGCATATGGAGTGCGGCACCTTCCAGTCATTCTTCATAAGTCCTATAGAAAGTCATTGTCACATTATTTTTGCTTTCTTACTGTGTCATTATAGAGTGTTTCAAGGATGCCTGTCAGGCACTTGTACCAACAATGTTTTGAAGCCATGACATCATTTTGACACTAATTTCCATTTTTCCATCATTCCATAAGAAACCCCTAACATCTCTTATTTTACAGCAAGCTTTTTACTGTCTAAGAACCCAGGCATCAACTGTGAATATTGCTTCCATGAAAAAAAGAAAGTAAGGTTGATAGTCAACTGCTGTGCTAAGAATTAGAGTAATCTGTATGTATCCTGGTAATATGATATACAGTGATCGAATTGATCTCCCCACTTTAAGTCTCTCCCTAATGACACCCCCATTTTTCAATTCTTTAATAGCCACAAGCCCTAAGGAAGGAAATCCTTGGCCTCGCCAAGCACTTTTATTTTGGGGAATAACTCCAGTGTGAGTGAGATAAAACAGTGGAAGTCAGTGATTTTTCAGAGTATTTTACATTGTCACCCACCCCATCCAAGTCCGTCACACTTACAGTAAGTGGTTTCACTAAAATCCTTCAGTTTATTGATGCCTCCTTTATCCTTCATTGCATGTTTGCTCTGTTGTGATGGACTTAACGTAATATAACGTTTTCTACACCCTGCAGGGAACCAGGTTCTAGTCAAGGATTTGCGAGCTGTGCCTGTCCTTACTGCATAGACTCCCTGTGCCCAGATAGGTGACAAAACATTACAGTCCATAGTTTAAAAAAAAAAAAAAAAGTAGAATGGCTTTAATGAAAAAATAAAAATGAGTTCTTATCCTAATGCGACACTTTATTGTATAAGAGATAAGTTGAATAGATACTAAAGTCCTAAGAATAAGAGCTGAGGTAGGACATTAAAAAATTTTTTTGTGACAAAATTGAAAAATTCAGGGCTTTCTGATGCTTTAGCACAGCACCATCATAACATATGGACTCCGGAGCCAGATTCTCTGTGTTCAAACATTTGCCTTCTTGATTACTAGCTGTGTGACCTCAGGCAAGTTATTTTACCTATTGGTGCCTCATGTGAAAATGGGGATAATAATGGTAGTTTACAGAATAATGTTATTATAAGACTGAGTTAATACACTCAAAGTGTTTTAAACAATGCACAGCTCAGTGCTTATGTAATAAATATTAATTATAATAAATGAATTGTAATTTTTTTATCACTATTATGTGCGTTTGCTTGTTAGGGATAAATCACAGAGCACCAAATACTGTCAGTGAACTACAAAACAGCCTCTGGCCAACTCTTATTCCTATAGGTTGCGATGCGTCCACTTGGCTTGGCTGAACTAGAGTTCCCCAGATTCCCTTTCTGGTATATTTCCAGTTTGGATGGACTAAGAATGATATTCACTGAGAAGAGCTGGAAGACACAAGGGAGGCAGCATCCATTTTGTAGCACATAAAGCGTTATTCAATTATACATCAACCTAGGTGCTGCTAAGAAGGGATTTTATAGACATAATTAAAAGCCTCTAATCAATTGACCATAAGTTAATTGAATGGGTAGACCTGGCTTAATTTTATAATATCTTCATTCTGACCTTTCGTTATAATTTTTGCCAATAGCCATAATATGTTTTATTTTTTATTTTCTTACATTTACCCTATCTCTTATGGCCTCCTCACTACTGGAGCTCAACATTCAAATAAAGGGAAGTCTTTTAAAAGAGGGCATAGAGCTTCCCTGACTGAACCTGGACTCCAAGCTTTATCTCACGCTCCAGGGATTCCATTCTGCTAGTTATCTTTTCTCCTTGGCTGCTTGTCCGTGGGCTCCAAGTTTCAGTGTTTGGATTCTAACTTGGTCATGAACTTACTTTCCTGACTGCCTGCCCTACAGACTCCTGGCTTAGCCAGTCTCCACGTTTTTGTAATAAATCTACCTATTGAATGTCTATCATCTATCATCTATCTATCTATCTATCTATCTATCTATCTATCTATCATCTATCTATCTATTTATCTATCATCTATCTATCTATCTATCTATCTATCTATCTATCGTCTATCCACCTATTTATCCTCTATCATCTCTCATCTACTTACATAATCTATCTATCTAGTCTATTTGTAACCAGTTTTGTTTCTCTAGTTGAACCCTGACTGATAGGTTTATCAGGATAGAATTTTGGCCAAGAATACTACATATTTGAACCACTTTAAAATTTAAATTCATGCTTTGAGACAATTAATAGTGTGGATAACAATTGTAAAATCTATTGGAAAAATTGTGTAAAAGAAATAATGTAGTTGCCACATTAAATGCGACTTAAAATATAGTAATATCAATGGCTAATTATTTGAACATTGAGGACTGGTAGTGAGAAAGCCATTGAGAGAGGGATAAATGTAAGAAAATATAAATTTGAAGAAAATTATGGAATACTGGGTCAAAAAATTATAAGCGTAGGGCAGAATGCCGAGACAGTGAGATTTCAAGAAGATTAAAGTTTGACTAGAACAGAATTTAATGCAAATGCAAATAAGGCAAAAAGAAAAAAATAGCAAACTTTTGAAAAGTGTAACTATAAAGAGGTGGTGGTACAAAAATGACCAAGGGCATGTATAACATGGAAAATCCTAATAAAATGAATTCATATGATATGATACTTCTGTATTAAATGTTGAATGAAAAAAGTACAATTAAAAATAAATACATCTATACAGGTGTCTTTTTATTGATTTTTATAATTTTATTTTTTTTCCTTTTGCTTTAATTCAGTCAAATACTACCAAAATTTAAGTTACTCCCTGGAAATTAATTGAGTACTTTCAGAATCTGAATTAACTCTCAGTACAGGTTAGTAGAATTTACCATATTACAGCTTTAGTTTTATCCCTATGACCCTAGACATTAAAAGAACTTCTAAGTTAGTAAAATGTAAAAAAAAATTTTTTTAAAGTTCATTTTCTCCTTTCTGAGTATTTTGTGTGAAATCTGCTTGATGTCTTGCTGGGGGAGAATGATGCAAGCTTTAAATGCAACTTGGACAAGCTGAAAAAAAGTTCACTGCTGAATATATGAGGGGGAGAAAAGGAGAAGAAACATTTCAATGAAAAATACTTGGCTGGTATGCTTTGGAAGATAGCAGTCAAAGACAAAGGCTGATTAAACAGGAAAACGAGGTTAGATAATTATATTTTCTTTTCATTATAATTTTTTTTTATTTTAAATAGATATAACAATATTAAGAAAGTTTGGGAAAAATAACTCCCTATGACTCCAGGATGAAATTGTTATCATTTTCTTGCTTTGAATTTGATGCTGATTTTTTGACATATTATTTTAAATTTGGAGACAATAATATAATACTATTTCTTTCCCTCTGTATTCTTTAGTAAATAAAAAGAAGGACGATAGAAAATTTATTCTTGACTTGAACCCCTACACCTGGCTGACAGCAGCTGCCTCGTATGAAACCATGGGAATTATGGAGGAAAAAGCTGGCCCCCAAATGAGAATACTATAAATTTACCAACAGATGATAGTTATCTCTAATTGCCAGTCATTAGGACAACTTTCTTAACATCAAAGCATAGTTTTGCTTTACATACCAAAGGAAATACAACTTTAAGTCATTCACTGGAGCAAGTTTACACTCTGGTATGTGTGTTTTCCTTCAGTTGACTTTTTATCCTTTAGGTTAAATGATATATGTATTAAAATACAATAGAATGCAGCATGATGAGTTAGAGAGAATAGTAGGGTATTGAGAGTTATGAGTCCATTTTTAGTTGAAGAAAAGATTTTCTTGCCTTTTGAAGTGATACACAAGCAAATTGTCAAGAGGAACCCTCACTTGATAACAAAACTTAAAAACGATCTTAATCACACTGTTGCTGGGTCATTTGGCAAGATGACTGTGCAGGTGACAGTTTATCCTGTACTAGGATCTGTGGAGAAGATATAAAACAGTAATGGTATTAATGACCAGCCTTTGTATACAGCCTTATAATTTTAAAGGATTTTCATTCATTATCTAATTAACCTACAAAACACTGTACGAATTAGATATACTTAGCTGTAAACCTTAGATGAGAATTTACAAGTTGTGCAGTAAATAAATTAAACCTTCTACAAAGCAACAGACAAAGATAAATTATACATTAACTGATTTTGCTGGACAGATGGGGAGAAAGAGTCATACTATTGATCTGAAACACATGGAGAAAGGGAAGTATTATATTTAAGTTAGTTTGGCTGAAAAACAAGGCAAAGTACCTCAAAATGGCAGCTATCTGTACCTGTTTGGGTCTCTTTTTCTTTTGACCTCAATGCCAGGCTAACTTCTCCTTTGTGTTCCTAAGAGCTTGATACTAATTGATGGAATTGAATACAATTAATTCTAGACTAAATGGAATGAATACCATGTTTGTGAAGGTTGGCAAGTAGACTGACTAAAATAAAGAAACTTAAGGTGATAACGAGAAATTCAATTTGCAGAAAAAGAAAGAAAACAAACAAACAAACAAAAGAAATGCAATTTGCTTATTCAGTCACTTAGCAAATATTTATTGAGCACATATCATGTACCAGGTACTTTCCTGCATAGTGAAGAGACAGAATTGAATGAGAAAATCAGGGGCTCTGCCTTCCTTGAGACATCATCTGGTGGAGCTGGCACAAGGCAAGTACTCAATAAATGTTACAATAAAAGTGTCTTTAAGAAAAGAGTTTATAAAAGCATAACATAAGGTAGGCCAGAGCAGAAGCGTGTAAGAATAAAGTTGTAAAAAAGAAAGTAGTTAAAAAAGATGTTAAGATTTTCTAGTGTTAACTTTTAATATCCATTCAAATATTTAGCCTGAAGACCTAGATGTAATTAGTATGTTAGTAACGAAGGATGAATGGATGTTAACTAGATTCAGTCTAGGGATCATATCTCAATATATACAAATAACAAATCCTTATGTCGTATCCCTGAAACTAACAAAATGTTTTATGTCAATTATAGTTCAATTAAAAAAAAGAAAATTTTTTAACAAAAAGGAAATGGAGAAGATGAGAGAATTATTTGTGGGAAGAGGGAAAGTGAACTAGGAATGCCTTTTCACACAGTAAGTTTCTCTGCGATAAGCAAATAGGTATGTGGGAGGAGAGGAAAGGTTAGAGAACCAGTATATAAAGCAATATTAAATTTAAATATCACAGACAAAAGAAAATCCCTTCAGACCATCAAGAAAATAATCAAATAAAGCAAAAAGAAAACACTTTTCACTGAAATACGTATTTTTTCGAAAAAGCTCATTTTGCCGCTTGAGTACAAAGCATTTACCTTGTAAATATACTTACTTGATTTCTTTTGCAAATAGTAAATAGTAAAAGCCAGAAGGCCAAATACGGATATCTTGTTTCTTGGAGATTCTTTGTCTTTGTTAATTAAGAAGTTAAGACAGATAATGAAACTCAATTTTCTACATCCCCATGCAAGTAAGTGTGAAAACATTTGGGCCACTGGATGTATTGAACAGGATCTGTTGCTTATTATTCACCAAGGGAAAATTCCATTTTAAATATTGATTTACGCAGCCCAGTTCTGATTGCTGCCTCTGAATTATCACTGCTTCCATAGTCAAGACACTGAGTTATGTGACTTAGAACCACGAAGAAGCAAAATCTCCATTTTGCAGGGACACAAGAAGTGCCACTGCCAATGCAGGTCAATCAAGTTATAATGGGCTCTAATTAGCACTCTGCGAGCTGTTAAATTCTTTACCTGCAGCTGAACAGCAGTTAAAAAGGTGTGAAATTTTTTCTTTCCTTTGAAAACATCACAGAGTTTACATTTCCACCCCCAGTCTCTTATATCTCAATGTCCATAGAACCAAAAAGTAGAAAGACGAAAAGTGGTTAAGATTCAAAAGGTTGTTATTATATTTTAATCTTTTGGGATCATAGGATACTTACTTGGCTTCTGTCCCTCAGTTTTCAGGTCTGTAAAATGGGATGGGAACAAACCACCTACCTTGCAGAAGCATTGTGAGGAATAATTATTTAATGTTCATAGCGCTCTTTGAAGATGAAGAAAATGATTCATGTGCTAAGTGTATAATCACCAACCTAAGCCCAGACAGAAATATCAGAAAAAATAAAGGTAGCTTTGAGTGAAAACTTATTCTTGATGCCTGTAGTTCATATTTCTGACACTAACTCAAATTCCACAAAATTAAAAATTTAAGGCAAAATTACAAAGAGAAAACTGCTTATACAGCTTCATCTCATACTCCTTCTGAGTCTTAACTAGATATCATAAAGCAATCTGAGCTTGAATTGGAAGAGTATTTCTCAAATAATATTCATTTCTTACTCAGCAACATGGAGAAATTAATTTAGTACACGCAGGTGTAAGTGTAATTGTGCATGAAGAATTACTTACAAAGAAAGCAAAATGATCCATATTTGTGTTTGGTGACTCTTTTCACTTCCTTTTTTATATCGTATAATTACAATCTTAGAAAATTTAAGTCATATTGTGTTTCTTCTGGTGTCTATTTCAACTTGGAAAAACTTACACATTAAAATTGTCATTGATAAATATGTACATGTCCATTAAATGCTTTAAACTTTAATAGATCCTGTTTGGAACAAAATAAGAAAAGAAAAACAGTGTCTCAACTTTCATGGAACTCAAATTTAATTAAGAGACAATACAAATACAACGAAGAATGTTCAAACTTGCCATATACTGAAAATAATACATAATCTCAGAGGAAAATGATATTGGCCAGGAGAGGAGGAAAGAAAATGAATTTTCCCATCTGTGTTTATATTATTTATCCTATGGATATATCTATCTATTGATCAATTGACTGATAGATACATAATTTCCCTATAAGTGCTAAGATTTTTTAAAAAGCATCCATGAAAAATATACTACTATAGAAAAATAAGTAATTGAAAACCCAATACATGAAAATAGAGGACTATTCAGAACAGAAAGTGCCAGGTCAGGAGGGTTTATGTCCTGTGATCCTGTTACTAGCAGCCTGGGTTTTACATAAAGTATCAGTTTCTATGAATTAATAATTTCCACATATGTATTCTCCCACCCAGGCTCCTGTCCTGAACTGCAGATCTGTATCCAAATGTTTATGGGTCACCTTCAAATAGAAGTCCTGCAGGTGCTTCAAATTCATTTGTCTGAAACTGAACATAATAAATTCCCTGCCTGACGTCCTCGTGCTGTTTCTTATCTCAGTTAATGGATCTGCTGCTCCCCTGGAGTGCTGCATCAGAACTCCAGAGCTTCATCGCTGACCCCACAACTCACATCTCACCCATCATCAAGTCATATCAGTGTTCCTTCCTAAATATTGCTTAAATTTGTCCACGTGACTTCATCCTCCCATCCTAGTTAATGCCACTGTCATCGTTTGGGTGTTTCACTGGAATGTCTTAATCGAGAGTGAGAGAAATTACTTCAACTTTCTTAAGGAAAGTTTGTGAGTTTATGAAGATTTAAAGTACTTAGAATCACAGAGCAGGCTGAATAATTTGGCTTGAGAAAGAACAAGAAGTTAGACTGAGGTTGCAGGAATAAATGATGACTCTGTTCATTTGAGTGAACATCAAAATTTTGGAATATTTTGTCAGTTATCTCAGGAGTAAAACTACATAAATCGAATATGTGATTTTCTTATCTTGAGCCCTTGTCCAACCCTTGGCCACGCCTGGGTGCAACACCTTGAGGAGACATTAGATGCTGAATAGAGAGCTACTTTAAAGTGTGATAACTCTTGGAAACAGATTTAGAAGGGAGTTATCACACCTTACAGTAGCTCACCTGTTCCCCTCCCTCCCACTCTGCACACAGCCAGAGACACCTTCCTGAAACACAAATGTAAATGGAATAATGATATCCCACTTAAAACCCTCCAATGGCCACCTATTTATCTCAGGAAAAAAGTCCTCATAGCTTCTTGAACGGACCCCTCCTTAAAAACCCAACAAAAACTTCACTTTTTGCCATTCTAATTCCTCCCTTCTCATATACTCACATGAGTTCCACACACTGAAATATTTGAAAACCACTCTATTCTTTTTTTTCCTTTGGATCTTTCAAAAATACTCTGGATCTATTATTTTACTCTTCATAAAATAGTCTTCAATCTCCTCTTTTCCCTTCTCACGTGACTTATGTCACCTCTCCCAGCATCAGCCTGTGTTAAAACCTCGGGTGTACTTGTTTCATTGCTTCCTTCATGTGGGAGATTGAACAGTGTCCTCCAAATACTCTTCTGCATTCAGGACTTCAGAATGTAATCTTTCCTGGAAATAGGATCTTTGTAGATTTAATTAGTTAAGAATCTGGAGAGGACTTCATCATGGATTTAGAGTGAGGCCTACCTACAATGACTGGTGTACCTATAAGAACAGGAGACACAGAGACAGAGGGAGGATGGAGATGAATGGAATAACAAAGGTCACGTGCAGATAGAGGCAGAGATTGAATCTATGCTGCCACAAGCCAAGGATGCCTGGGGTTACTAGACACTGAAAGATCTTCCCCTAGAGACTTTGGATGGAGCATGGCCCTGCTGACAGCTTGATTTCAGATTTCTGGCCTGCAGAACCATGAGAAAATAAATTTCTGTTGTTTTAAGTTATCAAGGTTGAAGTAATTTTTTATGATAGCCTCAAGATACGAATATAGTTGACAGTGTACTCTGTGAGGGACAGGAAATACATTTATTTAGTTTGTTTTTGTATTCCAAGAGCTTAGCATAATGCCTGTTACATAAGAGCTTTCATAAATATTTGGAGAACGAGTGAATAAATGCAGGTCGGCCATGTCTCCACCACATCTGTAGTACGCTAAGTCTTGGATCTGTTCCAACCCATCTCCATCTCTACAGTGGGTGTTGTCTCTCTGTTTTAGTAATCTACAGATAGAGTGGATTACTACTTACTAATGGCACCTAATCCTGAAGTAAAGTGGTACTTTGGGATTATTTAAGTTAAAATTTATGTGGGAGAATATACTCTTTAAACAAGATTTATATTTTATCTGAGGAAAAAAAAAAGCCTTAAGCTAAAAGATAAATCTCTTAAAAAGGACCCCTCATACACTGCTGGTGGGACTGAAAATTGGTACAGCCACTATGGAAAACAATATGGAGGTTCCTCAAAAAACAAAGAATTGATCTACCATATGATCCAGCATTCCCACTGCTGGGCATTTACCTCAAAGATTTGAAAACCCATGTCCAAAAAAATATTTGCACACTGATGTTCATAGCAGCATCATTCCCAGTGGCCAGGACATGAAAGTAATCAAAGTGTCCTACAATAGATGATTGGCTAAAGAAGCTGTGGCACATATATACAATGGAATATTACTCAGCCATAAGAAGAGATGAAATATTGCCATTTGCGACAATCTAGATGGACCTCGAGATAATCACGCTAAGCTAAATAAGCCAGAGAGAAAAAGCTGAAAATCACATGATATCACTTCTACATGGTATGTAAACCTAAAAGCAACAAATGAACAAGACAAACAAACAGAGACTCATGGACATGGATAATGGACTAGTGGTTACCAGCGGGTAGGGGATGGGAGAGGAGGGGGCAGGTGGAAGGGGTAAAGGGGGTCAAATATAGGGAGGTAGGGATAGGGTGAATTGGGTAAAGGGGATCAAATATATGGTAGCTGAAGGAAACTAGACTTTGGGTGGTAAACACAGAATAGAATATATAGATGTCAAATTATAATGTACATCTAAAAATGATATAATTGTATTAATCAATATTACCCCAATAAACAATAAAAATAATAAATAAATGAAAATAAATAAATAAATATAATGTAAAATAAAATAAAATAAAATAAAATAAATCTCTTGCTGTAGGAGTTCACATCTCAGTAGAAAATATAGGAAGTAATGTCTAGGCAAAGAAGATGAACTTGGGTTTCTGAAATAAAGTCAGTGTCTTCAGATTCTATAGATTACATGAACTTATCTGACCCCAATCTTTTGCACATCGATATTTTAGCTAAAAATTTTAAGATTTTACCAAGCAAACACAAATATCTCAAATTTTAGAATATCATCTTCTGGGTGAAAAAAAGTATTAATTTGATTAAATGTAAATAAACAGAAAACAGTGCCAATCTAATCTCAAACACAAAGGTAAATAAATGATTATAGACTCTGCCCTGGAACCAAACAGATCCTTTATTTCAAATGCCTCTTCGCATTTGACAATATCAGACATGGGCAATATTGATTAAATCAGACTGCTTTCAATGATCATATACTAAATGGAAATCAGTTCATTTTAAAGCAACAATCACATAAACAAACCAAAATAATGAAGACTTGAATATGGGTGCAGATTTTCTTGCCCTTTTGGGGCCACACATGCATACACGCACAAATACACACACACACACACACACACATACACTAAATGTTATAAAAAGGCATTTCACTCTATGCACATTAGTTAGGATTGAAAAAGGGGCTGAACTTCCAGGGTTATTAAGAGCTCTTTTCTCACCAGCTCCATCAGTCATTGTCCAATCTCACAAATGGAATAACAAAACCTTATGAAGGCATTAGCACTCACCCTGAAGAGCTATATACTATCTGTCTTAATATTCCAATTTCGAAAATTTCTTAGATGACACATTTTAAGATTGCCTTTCATGAAGAGTATATGTTGAAGCCCTCTAGCACTTCCTAAAAAAAATTAAATGTCTTGTTGCTTATTATTATACATAAGAAAAGGCTGAAAATTGCAAAAGTTGGCATTTAGAAATGTAGTCCATAATATGCAGGCAACAGACTCTTTCTAACTGCGTAGAAGTGTTTTATAAATTCTATAAGTTAATGACATACTTAAATATAAAGACATAGACTTTACTTGCCTGCCCTATGTCAAAAACAAGATTCTTGGAACTTGAACTATATAATATGATTAAAAAGTAAAATAAAAATTGGGAGAAAAAGAAAATATAAATTTTATTTCTGATCACACCTTTTGAAAATAAGAGGTATTATTTATCATTCACTTGTTTTTCAAGATTTGCTTCATTTAAGAAACTTAAAGTGTATTACTGATGACTGAAAGAAAGCAGATTGACCTAGGAAATTGATTAAGTGCTTGGAAGTATTACAAAGGAATAATGTTTCATATGTACTCAGCTAACAAAATGAGCAAGTTGTAAGGCACTGAGCAATGATATTCTGCCTTTGCCCAAGCAACCCGTAGCTACAGACTTCCTGAGGGAGATTGGGAACAGAAAGGGTATGTGAGCCTTTTTCAGATTCTGGCTGCAGCAATGAAGACATCTCCCCCTTGTATGACTCTCTCCTGTTTTTGGTATGTCACAGGAATATTTCTGAGCTCATTAGGCAAATGAGCTGAAAATAGAATGAAGTCCAAAGAGAGAGTGTTCTTTTGAGTTGATCTATGAGACAATTACTCAAGGATGCTACCACATTTCACTGGGAGATATATGGTAGCCATAATTTGGACAATCTCTCTCCATTTTTAGACCCTGTCCTTTCCCAGCTCTGATGACTGCTCACATACCCTAGGCTGCCCCTCTACTAGATTTCACTTTGTACGAAAGATAGTTTTCTTGGCATGGCACCTTAGCCCCCCTTATGTTTACTATTTGATATACTGTCCTTAATTGGTTTACAAAGGAAAATTTCTGGATAATTCAGATGACTTACCAGTATTTAATACTCAATAATTCACACTCGTAAACAATATTTTCATAGTAATTCTGGTTTGGAGCATCAGCTCTAGTTCTCAGAGTAATTCATTAACATAAGTGCATGTCCGGCTTGATGTGATTTCTAAGACATCCTAAGGATTACATCCAATAAGTAGTTAGATTTTTAAGTTTAAGATTTAGTGAAGTGGTCAATATTGGCAATATAGATCTGAGTATAGGTGGTAGTTAAAAACCATGAGAGCTGATGCAATCGCCAAAATATACATGTCAAATAAAGATGATAATAGACCAAGAGCAACCATCAGGAAACAAAAGAGGGAGCATGGTACTTGGGCCAGTTGAATGTTGGTTTAAATTCCAGTCAAAGTTTTTGTTTCTCTAATCACTTAACCTAATAAAAGATTCTGCTTTGGAAACAGCGCCTGTTTTCTAGTTTTAACTGAAAGATCCTGATTTATCTTTCCCTACTATAGTTTATTGGCCCAGGAATAAACAACTCCCTCAAGAAACTTGATCTAGAGGTTGAACTGAGCTTAGCCAGATTTTCTCTAGAGAACCGAACTAAGTGAACCAGAAATTGTGGTCTTCAATTAACTGTCAACCTCCCCGGTCCCTGCTTTCATAACCAGAACTGACCCTTTCAAAGCATTCAGAACATTGCCTGGAATGAAGTAGATGCTCAATAAAAAGGAGCATTTATTTTGATTGTTTCTGTAACCAAGCTCATCACTCCATCTCTACCAAATCTTTTCTCCCTTCTAATTCTCCCATCTCAGGTAACTTGCTGTCATTCACTCAGATGCCCACCCATGAAACTTGGGAGTCGCCCTGAATCTTTCCTCTCTACTATCCCATCCATCCTACCAATTGTACCTATTTCTTAAATTTTTGCATACCTAGCTATCACCATCTTTGCTGTTCTAAAAGTACAAAAGGAAAATAGACATTTCTGAGAAGAAAACAACAGTAGCAGCGACAATGTCATTGAGAGCAGAGGTGAGGAAGGCAGAGGTGACAAACAGAGTGGAAGGCAGCTTGGCAGAGCCGGGGAGATGTTGTGCCTGCAGGCGATAACCGCGACTGTGGTTTTGCAGATGGGTTAGATGAGCACAGCTTGATCAAGCTCTGGATGTACATAAGGAACGTCAGGCAACTGAACATGAGCCTGATGGGGGAGGAGGTGAGAGTATCGACAAATAATATGATACCTTAAAAAAAAAAAGTCCTGACTTTGGGAATCTTAGTTTCATTTTCTTGGCATAATTTTCATTTTAGTATTATAGACGCCATCATATCTCGTGCTTAGAATTATGCTGTCTCTTTTTAATTATTGGACAAGCATAGTGAAGGAAAACAAATAAACTCTCCCTTGGTTCTCTCCTCACCACTGAAACATTGTAATTTCAAGAGAAACTTAGCACATGCTAAATGGAAACAAAAGGAAAATGATTAGAGAAAATACAAACATTTTCATCACAATTATTTTTCCAAATTCTAGGGATTTGATGCAACAGTTATTAAACCGAGGAGTCAAAATATGGATAGCTTGCTTTCTCTCCCCACCACAGCCTATCTCCTCTTGGGAGATACAATCTTATTTCCTTTGCCTAGGATCAATCTCCCAGACAAATTGAATCCCCTTCATTTTTCCCCGCTTAAGAAAAAAATACAAATTCCGAGACACTATTTCTGGTCTTTCCATTTTTTTCCTGATTCCAGCTCCTGACACTTCCAAGGGATAATAAGCAGGAGGATTCCTATGACTCATGCCATAAATGATGCTGCTTTTCCCAGATCAAGAAGAATGTTGAAGGCCCAATATCCTTCACATTAGGTGGAGCCATTAGGTAGTGAGTCAGACATGAGTGACAGGGGGAATGAAGGAATATGGGCCCATCCTAGAGATCACCCGAAGACCACCTCCATTGTAGTAGAATTCTGGGTACACACATGCGCACTAGGCAAAGAGTTATATAGCAGCCAAGTGTCAATCAAAGTGATCCCACTTTCCAATCACCTAGGAATGCCTTTGGAACCACCCCATCATGGCCCAGATAAAATGCAGACATTCCTGCTTCTGGGCCCTTTTTTGTGTTGATTATTGTGGCTGTTGTTGTTACAGTGCTGTTACAGCTCTTCACTGAAATCACGTCGTTCCTTGGGACATGCTTTGTGTTTCAAAAATATATTTTTAACAAATATTTTCTAAATCTCATTGACCTGTGATTCTTCACTACGTCAATGAGGAAGAACCGAGGGAAAATGCTAACTACACTTCCGCGGTTATCCTTTCCCGCCTTGCCCTCCAGTCAACGCCAGACTCTGATCGGCCCCACGGGTAACAGAGCCTCTTCCAGTTTCTCTGTTTCAAAATATGAATATAACACAGCTTTAATGTTGTAATATTCATAGAGGCTAATTAAACAAAAAAAATCACACAGATACAGCATCTTCCCAAACACTTCTAAGACCTGCAGTTGGATCATTTCCATTAAATCATACTGTAGCAAAGTACATGTTATAGTTGAAAGTAACCTTAAAACCTAGTTGGTCTCATATACTTATGACAAAATTAAGAATTCTCAAATCCAAGAAGTTGGGTTCACCTTATCCCAGGATATCCTACTTCTACTAACTGGCGCTTGGACCATATCTTTAGCATCCAATAGAGAGTCGTGAGGAACCCAGATCTGTTGACGGCTTATATTCTAGGCTCTTTCAACTCATTTCTTTTCCGTTTCTCCATTATTATAGCCTTATTACATCTTTGTCTTTTATTTACGGATTGTCATTTACCACTTGAAATCTAGTTCTCTAATGCAAACCTTTTACTTTTATTTAGCTGTGGTTTTTGTCCTGGCCCTTGGCTGCCCTGATACTGCTCTTATTGTGGATCTAGTTCTTGTGTCGATGTGAGTCAAGTGCTCCTATGGCATACTCCTTCATGTAATCCAGTGTCTTCCAAATCTAATTTCAGAATTAGGTATATTTATTTTTGTATTTACTAACTGTGAGAGGAAAGAAAGAGCTTAAGATAATTGGAATAAAACTTTATTAAATTTGACTATGCTGTTATCTTTTATTTAAAGAAAGTCAGTATTGCATAGCAATTAAGAACACAAGCTCAGTGTGAAATATATATTTGGTACATTAGGAAATATGTATTTGGTCTTTAGCTCTCTTTCCTGGCACAAGGCTCCTAAAACCCTTGGGACATCCAAATGATGAGTGTCCTTTGTACACTAATCAGATAACTAGTGGCTGGTGGCTAGGGCCACGATTACAGAATCTGAAATTTCAGGCCCACTGTTGACTTCCAGGAGTGGCAAGTGTCTGAGGCTTGAGTTAATCACCAATGGTCAATGACTCAATCCCTCGTAACTACATAATGAAACCTCCATAAAGACCCCTAAGCAATTGGGGTTCAAAGAGCTTCCACACTGATGAACACGTTGAGGCGCTGGGAGGGTGTTGCATCTGAAGAAAGCATGGATGCTCCACGCCCCTCCCCCAGTCCCTGTACCATCCCTTCCATTTGGCCATTCCTTAGTGATCCTTTATAATAAACTGATAACAGTAACTAAACCACTGTCCTGAGTTATGTGAGTCATTCTAGCAAATTATCGAACCTTGGGAGAGGGATCCCCCAATTTCTAGCCAAGTGGTACAGAAATGTGGGTAACTTGGGAACTTAATTCTTGCAACTGGTGTGTGAAGTGGGGGCTGTCTGACTCTGCCTTGAAACCTACGGAACCTGAGGCTCACCCTGGGTGGTTAGCATCAGAATTAAATGGAATTCTGATTGGTGAAAGGAAAAAATCCATACATTTGGGGTCAGACCTGTTGTGAGTGAAAACAGCTTACCTAGACAGAGGTTAAAATGTGGTTTCCACCAATCATCAGCTATGTGGCCTCAGACATTACTTAATCTCAACTATGCCCTTTCTGTAAAAAAGGGATGACAAAAATAGTAGTGCCTACCTCATAGGGTTGTGAAGATGACATATATTAATATATAAAAATTATTTAAAGCATTGCCTGATTTTTAATAAATATCATTTATAAAACCTTCACGTTTCTATTTCTGTTATATTATTGTTGTTGTTGTTGTTGTTGTTATTGTTAAGCTACTGTTGCTTCTTACAACTTAGAACTTCTATCTGATTTTTTTTTCTAAAAAGTATTTTTAAAAATTTTCTTTAGCGAGGGCTTGATTGTAGAATGCTCTCATTTTTGGTTTGTCTGAAAATATCTTTATTTTATCCTATTTTATTTAAAAAATATTTTCACTTGGAATAGATTTCTAGGTTGGTCTTTATTTTCTCTTATTGTATCGAAAATATTATTTCAGCCTTCTGACTTGATGCTGTTGAGAAGTTCCTGCTTTGAGAGTCCATACTTTTCTCTTCTAGATTGTCTCTTTATTCTTGGTATTATTCATCATCACTCTGTTGCATCTGGATGTGCATTTTTTTTTTTTTACTCACCCTGGGATTAGCTGAACTTCTTGAATCTTCATCAGATATGAAAAGTTCTCATTCATTATCTCTTCATTACCTATGTTCTAGTCTGCCTTATCCTGACGAAAATCTGAGTAGATATATGGTAAACTCTTAAACTTGATCATTAATGCCTTTTAACCTCCTTCATATTTTTTTCCTTATATTCTCTGTGCTGCATCCTGAAAAATTTTTTGAACTTCTCTTTCAATCTAGCAAATTTCACTCCTGTGTCTAATCTGCTACGAAACTCAAACACTGACTTTTTAGTTTCAGTTATCACTTTTTTTCTATTTTGAGAATTCTATTTGTCCTTTGAAATCTGTAGCTCAAAGATTTTATTTTTTAAGTTTACTGTAGATATTTTAATCTTTTATTTTATAATATAATAAGCATAATTATTACAATGTATAAAATCTTTGTGAGATTTATTCTGCTGCCTTTATTTTTCCCTGCTGATTCTTAATCTCCATGTCATGCTCCCTGCCTTAGAGTATCTTTTATAGGGAGCTTTTTTTCTTAGAAAATTATTGTGAGGATTCTTTGAAACCTTGGATGAAGATTTATTTCTTTATAGATTTTTTTTTTTCAAGATAGCCATGGGTACTATCAATCATATTTATTTAAGTAAAATTTACAGCTTGAGGTGTTTTGTTTTTGTTTTTTGTTTTTGTTTTTGTTTTGATCATCTAGATGTGTAATGGCTTGAGACTTCAAACTCCTTTGAGGGCTCCTGTGTGATTAGAACTTCTGAGGAATAATCTTACTTCTTCTCACTCTCCCCTCTTGCCCTGCTCTGCTCAGCTGCAAAGAAAATTTCCTTGATGTCTTTTGGGAAGAGGGTTTATTTCAGGTTTAACTTACCTCCTGAGGACGTAGTCTGTTAGAGTTCCAACTTTGTCAGGTGAAAGTCTCTTATTAGAGTACCGCCTTGGGAGGGTCTTGGGCTTTGATTTTTGACCCCACATGCAAGAGGCTGTGAAAAACACAGTTCAAGTGTCTGCTTAGATGAATGTCAATGGTGGAAAAAGAGATGAGTTATGATAAAGTGTTGAGGATCGGGGGCAAAGAAGGAGGATCTATCTACTTATCTAGGTTCCTGTTTCACTTATTTTCGGCCCGATGTCTTATAATGTTGTCATCTTTTCAATGATTAAAAGAAGCTTATAAAATATGTTATACAGATATTTTATTTTTTTCACCAGGAAGGAGGGTTGCTATCATCCAGGAGGGAGAATCCTAGCCTATCAAATTATAGGACACATTAGTCGTCTCAAGTACTATTAGCAAAATCAAACATCTCTCAGAATTTATATTGCATTTTTAAATTTTATATTTTAATTTCTGCAGAGCCTAACTCATTGTAAACATTTAACAAATATCTGTTGACTAAAATCGTTTACTGATTTATATATTCATTAGAAGTCAAATGATGTAGCTTTCTCACAAGGGCATAATTTTAGAAGTGTGTTCTTAGAGAAATGATTGAACAAGATAAGATTAAGACATTGAGAGACCTAAACACTGAAAAATATTTGGTGTCCCCTTCTAATGGGACTTTAAATAAAAACAATTCTAAACCATTAAAATAACCTCGAAGACTACTCCAATGCATTTAAAGAAAGCAAAAATAAAACCGGAATATGTGCAACTATTTTCTAATGGTTTATCCTTGCATTTTCCCACCTTGGATGGTGCTTTTTAGCACGTGCTCATTTGGCCTACTTGATTTGAGGCTTCCAAAATAAGCCCCACTGTTAAGAATCATTTTCCAAAATAATTTTTTTCACATCTCACTTATTTCCGTGATATGTACCCTCTTCGCCCCTAGCTAAATTCGATGTTAGCTTTACCACCATTGTAGTTGGATTCTTTTATGTATCCCACATATATTTCATGTTTTTAACTCTGCTTTCCAGTATTTTGATCCTGGCCATGTCCTGGTTTTTCCAGTGTTAGATTTACTATCTCATATTAACTGCAAACTCATCTTTGTTTTTTGTTTGTTTGTTTGTTTTTGTTTTTATGGTTTTCTGCTTCCATTTTAAAACTAAGAGCATATAACAGCAATATTATTCTGTTTGGCTAAATTTGAAAATATGCAATAAATCGAAGCAATGTCTTTGTGAAATTATTATATTGTCTTAATCTTACTGATTAAGACATTTCATAGCGTGGACTTGCCAACATGATGATGCTTCCTGGGTATTTAAAAAGTTATCGAATCCTCAGCTTATGTTACCAAGTTGCAATGAAAATTAAATTTGGCGTCTGTTGCTCTTGTTTGCTCAGCTTTCTACAAATTCTTGTGGTAGCAATGGAACTTTCAAATTCAGTCTTGTCCAACTACTCCTCTCAATTTTAGTTAAGGAATAAGTCGATCAAACTCTTTCCTAGGAATCTTAATTTCTAGTGAAATTACAAATGATTAAATGTATTCAATTACTAGTTTGTAAAAGAAACTATACATAAGTTCCCGACTGGGATCCCCAAAGCTGCTTATCTAATTCCTTTCAATACTCAGTCGTTAAGCCTTTCCTTTTAGTATATGAGTGACCCAGTATCTTTTCAATAAAGCCCTTTTCATTTTTTTTTCTGTCGCATGCAACCAAAGACTTTTAGCTGAAACAAAGAGTTTTTCATTAATTTTTACCATTGACATATCTCCATTGAGTGTTAGAACTATGTTTAATCTCCAAATGCCAATGAGCATTGAAAATAGTGTCACATTTGGAAACAGGTCAATATATATATTGACAAAGGAGACTTTTAGTTATCTCAGAAGTCAAGATATTTTAAGATCACTTCTATACTTTGCCTATGTAATGTATATATAGACAATGATCGGAAGTCTCATTGGGGTCCTTCTTTATAGATAATGCTACATTCATAATTATATAATCATGTATGCAATGATGAATTAATATGTGGTACAGTGCAAGATTTGTTTCTAGGCTTTTGAAAGTCCTGTATTATCAACAATATGTCAGATTATGTTATTTATTCTCCATAAGCATAGAAGAAATAGAAGTTATTGTAATGCAAAAGATTAGCAGATTTACTTAAAAATTAATTCTGAATATCAAAAGAAAATATTCAAACCTTTTGATTTAGTATTTTCTTGAAAATCTAGTCTCTGATCACATTTCCAAATATTAGGCAGAGTTTTCAAACATCACAAATATTGAACAATAGGGGTGGGTAGCCATTCAATAGAATATTGCACAGCCACTCAAAATGCTCATATTCTGCCGTAGAGATTCAGGAGACAGCTGGAGTTTGCATTCTAACCCCATTACTTTCTTGAAAGAGCTTAGGTAAGTTACTTGACCAATCTGTGCCTCATTGCTCTCATTTGTAAAATGTAGTTAACAATAATGTATATAATATTATGTTATGAGACTTAAATGTGTTACTACACATAAAATTATTAAAATAGTGTCTGGCACAAGTCTTTACTATACATAAAATTATTAAAATAGTGCCTGGCACACATGTAAGGAGGATATAAAATTGTATATGTTGTGTAATCAAAACTTTTTTAAAACAAGAAATAGAATACAGTTGAAACCCTTGAGAGAATAATTAAAGCTTCACAGTTGTTTAATGAGATAGTGGAATTGGGGCTAGTTTTTTCCACTAAATTTCTTTGTTGGTTAAAAACAGACATTTTATATTAAAAAATAATCCTTCAAAAATAAAGCTTCCCTGAATCACTTCTATACTAATTAAATCACTTTTATACTAATCATCTGATTAACTGCACAAAATTACATATATGCTCATGTAACTTCGTTGAGAGTTAAATGGATGTCAATCAAAGAAACTGAGAAGTAATGCCATTCTTAATATGTCAAAACAACTTTCCTTTTTAGGAAATAATTATTTATGGGAAAAGCATTTTGTTATTATTCCCCAGAGTAATTATGTCCTTTTGTCCATTTTATACTCAGTTCCTACTTTTACGTGCAGGCATTGATAAAAATCAATGCTTGATAACTTCAAGTTAATTTTAATACAAAAAAACATGTTAAAGAGTATAGCACATGCCAGGCTACTCAGCATAACTTAACAAAGATAACACTTCTTTGGGAAAAAGACCAATCATCTTTGGTCAAGATCCATGTTAATTTTCAGAGAAGCTTTTAAGAGAAAGATTTTCCGATTTGGAAAACACTTCAAAAGAACTTAAAGTGCTCTCAGGTCTAGTTGAAACCTCATTTGCAATGATCAGAGCTGTGTACCAGCTATGTTTTCTGATAATGGGTTCTGCATTAATTTCTGTTGTTTCAGGAACTTATGTAGATAAAGCTCATCTAAGCTTGTCAGTCTTATCACTCTGAGATGGTTAGACGGTTAGATGCAGACTAATTGAGATGGCTTAGGATGGGCTGTAGGAGGAGTAAGTTCTACACAACTTAACAATAAAAATAGCTGCCATTCACTGAGTGCTTAGGTGTCCAGTATCTACCTAGTGTGATTGGTTTGAAATTAAAATCTCCAATAAAGCTTTACTAATAGTCTTTGTTTCAATCAGTTTGCCCCCAAACTTCTGAAGGACCAAGAAGAAAGGCACGGATGACATGTTTTTCAAAGATTGTTTACATCTTCCCTACTTTCTCTTCTCACAAAGAAACATTAATAAGAGAGAGAGAGATCAGGGAGTAGGATACTTATTGTGATCCTTGCTCAAGGGCTGAGATTCTAATAGATTAAAGGGGCTCATAGGAGAATTACCTAGGAAGTTGACAATGTCAACCACCATCTCCCTGTTACTATCCTCTGGAAGATGGGATAGTAGAGTATAGCTGATCTTGAACAACATGGATTTGGGGTGTAGCCCCCGCACAGTTGAAAATCTGAGTATAACTTCGACTTTCTCAAAATTTAGCTTCCCTCAGAATCCATGCATAGCTGGTTCCAAGACTCCCCATGGCTATCAAAGTAGCAGATGCTCGTCTCTATGTAAAAAGGAGTAGGTTAATGTAGCTCTCTGCATCCACAGACTCCTAACGGCATATCAAAAACGGTACAGGTATTTATTGAAAAAATAATCTACATGTAGGTGGACCCACAGAGTTCAAACCTGTGTCGTTCAAGAGCCAACTGTTCTTCATACCAATGATGTGGGCTGAAACTCGGGGTCCTTACCTCATGTGCGCCTCTTTTCTTCTATGTGCCTCGAATCATATATTCTGATCATTTTTTGTTTTTATTTCAAAACCACTTCTGTGTCAATTATGTAATAAGAATAAGACTAATAACTTCTGTATATCTGCCTGATAGCTCAGTCCCTTCCTAGGGGCGGGAAGTGCTAAAGAAAGCTAGTGTTCATTATATTTCTAAAATTACGGTCCTGCTCTTTTATTTCTGATCTTACTTCACTCATTTCCTATAAAGGGTCTTTCCCTTCACCACAAAATCCTATTCCTATCTTGTTGAGTGACATCTCCTAAATATAATCCAAACTAAATGTAAGCTGCTTTTCTAGATTCCCATTAATATCATTGGCTCACTGATCCCCAATCTTGAATCATCTTTTATCATTTCAGTTATTTGCATAAAAAAATGCCTGAACAATACTAGTCCCATTGATCTCCTTGCTTTTGTACTAAATAAAGCTTCATTTTTCAGCCCCTTAATTTAAATCAGTCTTTCTGTATTATCAAGCTGATCTAAGGTAGCATCTTAGCTCTTCATCAGCAATTTGCAATCAGCTAAACTTCAAATCCTGACACTTGGAATTAATGTACTATCATATGATAAATGGAATTTTGCAATAAATTTAAAGAAATGGAACTTAATGTATCTTAATAGTGTCTCTTAAATCTATACCTTCAATTGTTAATATGCCACATCACTGAGGAAATTATTTCAGTGATTAATTTTATATCTTCTAACTCAATTTTAATTTGTTAAAATCCATAAATAAGACTCTTTTAAAAAATATGAATAACAGTCTCTGAAGTAGTCATGCATTCCTTTTAAATCAGAATACAATTATTATTGAAATTTGTGCAAGTAATTTAGAGTACATACATTTAAACAAATTAAATATATTCATTATAGGAAATACTGAGTTATTTTATACCCTTCAGTAGAAATTTTGTTAATTGATCTCCACTTAACCAATTCCCAAAGTAACAGAATTAATGCTGGCTAATTTAAAGAGAAAAGCAATTTATTGGAAGTATATCAAATAAAAACTTGAATAGCCTGGCTCTGCAACTATGCAGGAAAGGGAAGCTTGAAAGCCAGTCAACCAAACTAGAAAAGCATTTCAGACATTTGAAACTGGACACTTCTGCTGTTGGGCATTTGTGTAGACACTGATGCTCAACACCTGTATCTTCTACGTCCAGGCTCTAAATACTGCAGTCTTCACTGCAAGCAGTTTCTCGGTTATCCTCAGTCTTATTATCAGTTTTCTAAAAACTAAAGTTTGGAGAAGGAGAAATCAATGATCTGCCTCTGAGTCACTTTTGTGCTGGCTCCCAGAAGAGAAGGAGAGACTGGAGCCTCCTCTTTGGCTTTGAGTGGGAGAATTAGAGGGAGGAACTTATCCTTTTCAAAAGATTTACAGAAAAGGTGTTTTCTCCAAAGAAGAAAAGCATTTGGATGTTGAGTTACAAAAATGGCAGAAGTCTATCTAAGTAGCTACACTTATTTACTTTATTTGTTTTCCTTCGAATTAAATCTTCTTTATACACAAGGGATTTAAGTTTTTAAAAATTATAATCATAAATTATTTATATTTCTATATTAGTTCTCTGGATAGAGAGAAAGGGTTTTACATATATACATATAGAAAAGGAAATTTAAGGTAAAAATAAGTTTGCAAATCCACTTCAAGAACCATTTAAATGAGATAAATTATGCTTCTGTTACTGATTATCAGGTAATTCAGAACATTTCGTTAATTTTTCTAAAAAAAATATGTTTTAAAATTTACTTGGAAGCATCAGAGGAGTCACAGGACAGTGAGGAAAAAGCATTTGAGAGCCAATGGAAGGACAGAGGCTTGAGAGAGGAAGTAATACTGGCATTAAGGTCGCATTTATCCAGATAGTATTTGGTAAATGAGAGGGGCTTATTTGAGGCAGAGAAACTGAGCAATAATTTTGAAAGCTTGTGGAATTATACGTCAAAAACGGATTGTGGATAAACCCCAATCACATTGACTTGGGAATTTTAAAAGACTCCTCTCTAATTGCAAAGATAAACCAAAAAAGATAGACTTTTACAGGAAGTGTGGTTCAGCTTCACATTATTTCTATACAAGAAATGTGCTCAGGGGGATCCAGATAGCTTGTTGTCACATGGCTATTACCAAATCAAACATGAATGATCTCTGGAAGATTCTCGTAGGCCTCAGAGTATTTCTACATGTAAATTTTGTCAACACAACATTTGTCACAGAATAAATAATAATAATAATAATAAGGAACACAAAGGGACAAAACACTTTAAATTAAAATTAAAATTAAATTAAAACTAGCAGAAATGAGAAATAGTAAAAGCATCCCTTTAGAGTCTTCAAATATTGAAATAATCAAACATAGACTTTAAAACCACCATATTTTCTATATGCAAAAAAAAAAAAAAAGAAAAATTTTTTTTTTTCAGCAGAGTAATGGAAAAAATAAAAAAGAAATAAAATCTAGGATTTAACTTTAAAATAAGAACTTGATGGATAAGTTTAAGAGCATACTAGGCAACATTTAAGAGAAAATTAGATTGGAGATAGGTTAAAAGAAAATATCAGCAAATAGGACAGAGAGACAAAAAGATGAAAAATACAAAAGATAGAGTAAGAGACAAAAAAGATAGGAGTAAGAAGCACAAAAAGAAAGGGGACAGAGGAAAAGACAAAAGCAATATTTGATGGGATAACGACTAAGAACTTTCAAAAACTAATGAGGGACTTTAAGCCATAGATTCAAACCAAATCAGAATACAATAAAAGACACCCACGCCTATTACACGTTACAGTAAAACTTTCAAAATCTAATGCCAAAAAGTAACTTAAAAACAATAAAATAAGATAACCTGAAAACAAGCCACAATTTGATAGTCAATTGATTTCTCAATTAAAAAAAATGAAATTATATGTTTAAAGTGATAAAAGAAAAGTTTAAAGATGCATCTAAAAGGAGATAAAACTTTAACATATGAATAAATCTAATTTGATTGTTGGTATTAATAACTTCTTATGGGCTTAAAACAAAATTTTTAATAAATGATAACAATAGTTTATAAGCTAGGGGTAGATAAATAGGCTAAAGGTATTCTGAAATCCTTGCATTATGTTAAAACAGGAGAAAATTATAAATAATTTTATCCTTTACAATACAAAAATCGTATTCTATAATTTCTAAGAAAACCGCCACAATAGTTGTAAGGAATATATAACTTCTGAGAAAATGAGAAGAGAATGGTGGATGAAGTAGTAAGAAAAAAATTAGTCTAAAAGAAAGCAAAAGAGACATAGCATGGGTGGAAAAGTAAAAATCACTGAGTATGATGATTTAACTTCAATTATATCAATAATTAT
This sequence comes from Rousettus aegyptiacus, assembly GCF_014176215.1. Lineage (NCBI taxonomy): Eukaryota > Metazoa > Chordata > Mammalia > Chiroptera > Pteropodidae > Rousettus > Rousettus aegyptiacus. The sequence continues at coordinate 76,332,976 of NW_023416286.1, forward strand.
ATTAAATATACATTGCTCTAAATCCTCTAATTAATGATAAAGAGAGTCATAGCAGAACAAATCTCAAACCCAACCATGTGCTACTTGCAGAGACAAGTCTGAAATAAAAGAACAAAAATATTTAAATACAAAAGATAGAAAAGTTATATGATGCAGAATTCAAATAAAAACTGGAGTAGCTATATTAATATCAAAGGGGACTTTTAAAAAAATCAATGATAGAGGCATTTTATGATAACACAATATGAAAGTCACTAAGAAAATATGATATATCTATTTTTTATAAGTCTAGTAACATAACCCAAATGACAAAATTAATGGGATACAATGAGAAATGGAAAAATTCAAAATTATAAGTTTTTTTAAAAAATAAAATTGTCTCAGTAACTGATTTAATAAGCAGGCATGTATCAGTGAGGTCTAGAAAGTTCAAACAATTTAAACAAGAACAGCAAACCTGACCTAATGGATATCTATAGAACCTAGCATCTAATAGCTATAGGTAATACATTGTTTTCAGGCATATGGAACATTTTTAAAAATTGGCTATTATTTTGCAATAAAGCTAATCTCAGCAAAATATTCAATTTGTTTTCTGATAGAGTAAATTTAATCTACTAACTTTTTTTAAACAGAAAGTTACTCGAGTATCTCAGATGTTCAGAAATCAAGAAATATTCTTATAACAAATTTTATGAATTCCATAAGAAAGTCACAATGTACATTAGGAAATAAAAACATCAAATCTTGGATGATGCAGCTAAAGTTTAGAGGGACACTGATAATTTTAAATGTGTGTATTAGAAATGAATAATTATACAAGCAAGAAAAGCATAATAAAGGAATGTGAACAACTTTATGCTAATAAAATCAAAAATATGTTTAAAATGTACTAATTGTTATAAAAACACAATTTATTAAAAGTAGCAAAAGTATATTAAAGATATGACATATTAAATATGTAGGTAAACATTGTTTACTAAGAAAATTCTAGGTCCAAATGGCTTCATGTTAAATACTACAAAATATTTAATAAAGAAATTTTGTCAATCATACAAAACATTTTCCGCAAGATAGAAAAGAATTTTACAGAGAAAATATTCCCCAACTTTATATGAGGCTAGTATAATTCTGATCACAAATCTGAGGACAATAAAAGAAGGAAATTTTCACTTAACAAAAAAGCAAAACTACTAAACAATATATTAACAAACCCCATCCAGAAACATATAGAAAAGATAATATATTAAGACCAAGTTGTGTTTATTCCTGGAATGTAATGTTGATTTAACATTTATCTCAGCATAGTAATAGAATAAAGGAAAAAATCAATAGGTTGTTGTGATAAATGCAGAAACATACCTGACAAAATTAAAAAATCATTCATGGTAAAAATTCATAAGAATCAAAGGAAATTTTCTTGATCTGGTAAAATATGTACCTACATAAACCCTAGAGTAACCACACTTTGTAAACAAATATAGGAAGATTTCCTTTTGAAACGAATATTGAGGACAAAATAAAAATGTCCATTATCATCATTCAGTTATATTCAACATTGTCCTAGATATTTCCATCAGGGAAGTTAAGCCAGATAAAGCAATAAAATATAAATGGTGTAGAGAGGAAGACATAAAATTGTCATTTTAATATGATGATTATATTTGTAGAAAATCCAAAAGATTATAGAGATAAATTATTAGAATTAATAAGTGAGTTTAGCAAGACAAAGTCATATAAAAATCAATTGCATTGCTATAAATCAACAACAAATGGAATATAAAAATTTAAAATATAGATATAATTTATAAACTTTCAAGCACCTAGGAACAAAATATGTGCAAGACCTTTATACAGGAAACTATAAATATTATTAGAGAAATTAAATAGAAAGATATGCCTTGTCTAGATCCTTGCTATCCAAAGTGTAGTCCACTGACCAGCAGCATCAGCACTATCTGGGAGCTTGTAAGAAAATCAGAATCTTGGGCTCTGTCCCAAACTTACTAAATCAGAAATTGTATTTTAACAAGATCTTCTTGTGAACTATATGCATATCTGAAAGTCTGAGAACCACAGGTCTAAAAAATCCAATATAAAATGATCTCAGCTCTCTCTACTCTGATATATGGCTTTGTGCAATCGCAATGAAAATTCTAATAGATGTCTATGCAAGTGTGTGTATGTGTATCTGAAAGTTGATAAATTGATTCTAAAATGTATATAAAAGTGCCAAAGGACAAGAAGGACTGAGATATTCTCGAAGAACAAGACAGAGAATTTGCTATACTAGTTACAGTTCAGTCAGAGAAGTGGAAGTACTAAGAAATGTAGATACAGATACATACAAACAGATATAAGCAGGTGTGTGTGTGTGTGTGTGTGTGTGTGTGTGTGTGTGTGTGTGTGTGTGTGTGTGTCTGTCTTTGCATGTGATGTTGGAGCCTGAGGTCTGCAGAGCAGACAGTTGGTAGAGAAAAGTGATGTAAAATGAGATAGAGTAAGGGAGCCCTAGAGCATAGGTGGGATTCCACAAACATAAAATAATATCTGTGTCTGTGTCAGCTGACACTGCTTTCAACCCTGATAAAATGGGAATCCTACAGGAGAAGCAGGCACCCTTACTCATGGACCCAAACACATATGTGACCCCTGCTGCCTCACGCCACAGTGAGCCAGAGCTGCTGTCTGGCGATGCTGCCTTGGCCTTCTAAGCATAAGAAATAATATGGCTGCTCCTTCATTCCACCCGTCAAATCTCACCCCAAATGCCTCTTGTGGCCCACACAGGAACCTGAAACACACAGGAACCTGAAACACACAGGAAAGAGGATGCCAGAAAACATTTTAGCCTAGCTGAGTTGACACATTACAAAGCTGTTGCTAGGCAGGTATAGTTGCAAAGGTAAGTAAGACCAGTAAGCCAAATGGAAGAGAACTGGGAGCCAAGAAACAGACCCACATATGTATATGTTCTTGGTTTACAATAAAGGTGACTAAATTGAAAGTATACACATCTGAATTTTCTAGATTAAGTCTCTCTTCACCTCGACTTTCATTCCTCTTCCTTTTCATTCTGAAAGGAGACTTCTTTCGATGCTGCATCTTCCCCTGGACTCTAGAAATATCTCTATTAATGCACCTTTCATAACTAAAACTTACCTCCAAGTCAAAGGTCATTTTGACCTTTTAAATATAATGTGAAACTCCAGTCCCTCTTTGTTGGAGAAGGGAGAAATTGGGATATGACCTCGTTGTCCAACAATTGTTCTTATGAGACTCTGGGCAGGAAAAGGGAATTCCCTTTCTCTTTTCTTTGATACAAGATGGCAGCCCCTCCCCCCAAGGTGAAGCTTCCACATCAGCTATCTTCTGAAGGCCTACTTTCAATGTTCTTAATGCAGAAAGAGGTCGGAAACTCAAAATCTCAACTCTAACCAAGGTCAAAAGGGCAATAGATATTATTTTTATATCATTCTCTTTGAAAGGAGGATGGTAGAATGAGTTATAATGCAGCTCCTTAGTACATGATTTACACGTGCTGAAAGTCACATACGTTCTCTGACGCTAAGGAAGGCTGTAGAGACCGCTACTGCCTCAGTTTCCTCAGTCCCCTGAGCACAGCTTTACTAGAAGGGTTGTTGTTTTATTTGTGTCACACGGCTCATTTTCTTATCCTGCTTAGGATTCTCATCACTCTTTTCTTAATCTTTTCAAATTGCGAAATACACTAAAATAAAAAACTTTCTGTTCAAACTAATTTTTTATCTGAACTCACACACCAGCCAGATGCATTCTGTCACACTGTACTAGTATATGCTGTTTGATGTTGTGCATCATAGTATTTTTTAAATTATTCACATATTGAATTTAAATCTATGCAATAATATGAAGTAGGGAAAACGCTCTCTTAGTTTGCTTTTTTGCTTCTATTTACCTATATCGCTTTTTAATTCAAATGGCAAATCTCCAATTTTGAAATTTTATGCTAGCTTCTGAAATCCAAGGAAGGTGAGCGTTGTTATTTTCATTGTTTGGGAAACAAAAATGTACCTCTGATAATTTTTGTCTTTGATTACTGCTTCTTCAAAGGATTTAAACCAGAATGAAAGCCTTTGAAATCTTCAGAGATAAGGAGACATGAGAGTTATTCTGTATGCACTGGATAAACAGATGTCTTAGCTTTTCAAACCAAACCTAAAAAATATAATCACAAGCTTCATCAGAAACAGAGGATGATTTTTGCAGATGTATGGTATTTTATATTTTATTAATGTAAAATAGAAGAAATAATGTCGTTTTATTCCTTTTTCTTGTCTGAGAATTTAGTTTCAATTAACATTTCAGAAAAAAAAATATTTCTTTAATCTCAGAAAGCAAGATACGTTCCATAGGAGGGAAAATAAATCTCTTTTCTTTGTCATTTTGGGTACAAATAAGCACCATTAGAAACATATCTACAAATTGCTTAGGAAGTTGAGATCTTAATTGAGAAATTCCAAATTAATAAAAGCCAAATTTCATTCATTTACTCAATGGACCAAATCTTGTAATCAAATTTATTTTGAAACACCCATTGACTTCAGTGAGGGTTTCTCATATGGAATAATTGTAGAATTAAGCTCGATGCCGCTAACGGAAAACACACACACACACACACACACACACACACACACACACACACACACTAATAGACTCTGCAGTCGGCAACGGAGGGTCTAAACTGTACAACCTTGTCTTTGGATGTCAATGGGGTAGTCACTCACTGACTCACAGCAGTTACAGAAGTGAACCTAATGATGCAAAGAACAAATAATCTCTATCCATTATGCTTTCAGCTTTTCCAAGATAAAAGTACTTCTTATTTATACACTTATGAGGGTAAAAGAGGATAAAAGAATCAAGGAAACCAGAATGTTTCCTTATGCCAAACAAACATGGGTAATTTTGAAGTTTAAATCTTAAGTGAAGATTCAAACAACAAAACTTGCAATTCAGGCACCTAATTAAATACCCACTTTACTACAGCTCAGCTATTTTTTGAGAACACTACCAAGAGTTATCCCATTGGATAAATTCTAATTCTTTTAGTGACAGTAAAGAAAAAATGGAGCCAACCTACCTAAAGGTATACTCCAAGAGGCAGGGTTTAGTTTTGTCCAACACTGTGTCCCGACAAAGTCTTAGTGCTTGCTTGACTAGGACCATAATAAACCTGAAGACATTAATTTTGAAATTTTAATATGGTGATGAGATAAATACGATGTTGACAACAATGTGCTATAGAGAACAAAACTGGCCCTCAAAAATTGCCTCATAGACTGTTAAAAACCGAAATGTACATTAGAGTTAACTTGGTATTTTTTCTTTCTTTTAACCAGTAACCAGAAAGTGATGCTTAACAAGGGGTTAAGTAACTCAGGAAAGGTCTCACATTCTTCAGGGGTAGAGTCTGGCTCTGTTGCAGCTCCTGTGATATGCCTCTAAGGGTTTATTCTTCTTCCCTCACTGACTTCCCATGTGCCAGTGAGAACAGTTGCTGGTAGCTTGTCCCGTGGTTGATTCAGATACTACATGGGGCCCTGAAAATTCCATCTCTTCTCCAATCTAACAACTAGATCAATGTGATGTTAGGGGCAAAGGAAACGCGCCGCTATCTCTTCTCTCTCAAGATACTGCCCTATGAGCAAGTGCAAATTAAAGCAGCAATGCCGTCCGAACTCTTTGATGTGTTTATGTGGTACGTGAATGTACGTGCGTGGATAAGTTCTGCTGACCACTATGAATAATTATACATTGTAAGGCAGAATTGAAATGTTTAAGCCTAAATATACTCATTATGATTTCTACTGCTCTTCTGTGGGTGAGAAAATCGTGACAAGTGTGTCTTAACAGATTGATCCCTGTTTTTCTCTCTTCATCTTCTGAAGTGAAATAGCCAAAAATAAAAATGTGAGACATCTCATATACAACTGGCGGAAAAGAACCTTAAAAATTACTTTTTATATGTAATTATTGATTTTTCATTTTAATTATTAGCATTTAATAATAGCCATTATTCTACTAGTATAATGTGGAGAGGGTCCCTCGCATTAACTGGGTGAGGAATCTTTTCCTTTATTATTGTTTACTCCTCTCAGATCAATTCATTGGCTATTGCAAACCCCATTCTGCTCGGTGGTGGAAATATTAATTCGATCAACTCAAAGTAAACAGTTAAGTTAGGATGTGTTTATTCGTTTTAGCTGCAACTTCAAAATTTTTCTACATCCTCACTTCCCTGCACTGTTTCATTGACGTTCCAAGGAGTTTATATAGAATCAAAGCTCAATATTCTGAGGATCTAACATATAATATGGTGACCATAGTTAATAGTACTGCCTTGTATACGTGAAAGTTAGTAAGACAATATACCTTAAATGTTCTCATCATCATTACAACAAAGTGGTAATTGTCTGAGGTGAAGGATATATTAATGACTCCTATTGTGGTGATCCTTTCACAATGTGTACGTATATCAAATCGTCATGTTGTACACCTTAAACTGACACAATGTTATGTGTCAATTAGATTCCAATAAAGCTAGATAAAAACAAAAAAGCTTACTATAGTCATCACCTTTTATACTTGTATCTGTTGAACTCTGCTGAATTCTTTCTTCTTGATGCATAACAAATTACCACAAACTTGGATACTTTAAACAGCACCCATCTCATTATTCTATAGATCAGAAGACCAGGTGTGCCTCACTGGGTTCTCTTTTTAGGGTCTTACCAGACCAAAATTAAGGTATCAGCCCGACTGGACATTTATCTAGTGTCCCTGAGGGAGAACCCACTTCCTAGCTCATTCAGGTTGTTGGCAGAATCCAGTTTCTTTTCTTGTGGCTGTAGGGCCGAGGCCCTCTGTTTCCTTGTTGGTGATAGGCCAGGGATTACTCTGAGCTCTTGGAATCATTCTTCAGTCCTTGCCTATGTCTTCATTCATTTTCCAGCCAGCAGTGCGCATTGTTCGTGCTTCAAATCTCTCTGACTTACACTTCTGCTACCAGCTGAAGAAAACTGCTTATAAAAGGCTCATATAATTAGATTAGGGCCGTTCATTTGTTATGGTAAAAGATACAAGAACCTAACTGAAGATGGCTACCCAGAACAAGTATTCCTAGTCAAAGGGGCAAATTTCTCTAACCTTCAAGTACTTAAAATGAAACTCGGAAGTCCTTTTAAGTATCTTCTTTTGCTATTCTTAGGGAATATGCTTCTTGGTTAGTCCTAATTGTTCAGAAGATGTTGATTGTGAGCCTACCTGCTATCCAGATGTAAGTAACAGTAACCATCTCAGGACATTCTTGAGTGCATCCGATGAGACTGGGTGAAAGTCGCAAGCCTGTTCATGCTCTTATGTCTTCATATCTAGCAATTTTTATTTAATGCTGAAAACTATAGATAATACACTATTGAAGTCCTTGATTCTGCCATATTCTGCTGGAGAATTTTGACTTGTTTCATCAAACAGTTCAATTACTGCCTCATCATCTTGAGTTTGTGCTAGACTGGTTTTGAACCATGTTAGTGTGACTCTGTGAAAAGTTCAATTTTTTCCTCAAGCCTCTCCAATCTGGTAGGACTCAATCACTAAACTGCCTCCCTGTGGAACTTGTTAGGGTGTGGATTTAAGCTCTGCTAAAGTGAATTGAGAGGTCTTCCTCTAGAATAGGCTCTTACCTCTAAGGCAGGGTCCTTCTGGTGTCTCATTTGGGTACCTGATTTGCTAATAAAGTGTTAACATTATCTCTCTACTCTGGTGGGACCAGAGCTCCATCATTACTGGTATTGGCGCTGCTCCATCTCTGCTGTCTCCTTTGCTCCACTCTCAACCTCATAGGAGCTGCTACCCAGTAACTTTTTCCCTGCTCATGTACAACCCAGCCCTCAGACACAGACTCATAGGAGGTTCCACATTAATTCAGCAAATATTTTTTTATTGCAACTGTTTGTTTTTCAAGAACTATGATGGTTTGTATAATTCATATTTTTTACTAATAGTTCTCTTTAAAAATATTATTTTATGTATTAAAAATAAATCTTTCTCTTTTACTCCTCAAAGTTTACATTTATATATTTTAGTAATTTATTGCTTAAAACATTACTTATTGTCCACTAAAAATATACCAGACATTGCTGTCTGCTGCGAATATAATGTGACTGAAACACAATAAACTGATAAGAAAATGAAATTTATTCCATAACATTTTTGTATAAATAGGTGTTATCAAACTCGGTACCTATTATGAATTCAGCCTTATTTAGATATGATATCCTATCATCAAAAAAGTTGCAATCTAAAATGAGATATGACTTTAAAATTACAAGGAACAATTAAAAAACAGTAAGAGTTTATAAATAAACACATGTGTATGAATATACATGAAGAATATACATATATTCTTCAAAAAAAGGGGATATCCTGAATATTATCTAAAAATTTTACATGTATATGCAAACTATTTGAACCTCGCATGTCAATGAACCTGATTCAAATTTTGGCAAGATACAGTCTTCTGTGGTTTCAAATGCTTTCTGGTAGCAAGTCATGACGGAAATACCACCGGGGCAGCTTTTCTTGTTCCAGTGCCTGCAGAATTTGGAATTGAGAAGATGTAAGAAAAACAAACAGAGAGGAGTACGCACATGTGCCTGTGCAAGCAACCGCGCCGAAGTATGTGCTGCTTTGTTATTTGGTCTCCAGGACTCTGGTCGATGTTTGCTGCTCTCATAGATGCTGGGTCTTCCCCTAAATAGTGTCTTTTCTGTGAATAATTCTGGTTTCAAAGACAGTCATAAAATCTAAAACTGTATTCCAAATAGTTCCCCCCCACCCCTCTGGCAGCCATAACACTAAAACTTTGTGCTAGATTTGTAAACACTGGGTGTTAATTTATGTGTATTTTGCATGCATGTGTGTATGCCTGCATATGTGTGTATGTGCTTGTTAAGAACTAATTACTAGCTTTCATGTAGAGAGGAATGTTGCCAAATAAATAAGCATATAAATTCCTATTTATTGAAAATGTAACTATTATAGCAACATAAAAAATCAATGTTTGTCCAATTATTTTCGGCAGGCAGTATCATGCAATGCAGCATAGTTTCTCATTAGATTAAATCAAACTGTTCTTAAATACCATTTTACCAGCTGTTACTGGAGAAAGGGTGAACAGGAACAGTTTGTAGTAGCAAAAATGTAGCTCTTTGGCAAATGGCCTTGCCAACATTCCTACAGCTGTGTATATTGTTTATCAAAAACAAATGCCCTTAGTGGTTTTTCTTAATTTTTATTGAAGTGTAATTTTTTTCCACAATAATTCATATGTTTCTTAGGGAAAAAAATGTTGCCAAAACATGTAAAGTCAAATTCAAAATATAATTGCAAATATTTTAGGCTTTAGTTCAAAATAAAATGCAAGAATTAGATCACTAAAAGGTAGATGTATCATAATAGAGTCAAATGGATTTCCCAATTGCCCCAAGTAGATATTTATATTTCGGCTTTTAAAAAATACTCTACATTTTCAATGTAGTCTAAACTGGAGTCTAACCAAGCAGCTATTAACAAGGCTTCTTAAACACTCTCCCAATTTGATATTGAAAAAACATAGTGTCCAACTTTTTGCCTTATTTCCAAGTTTTAAACATTTCTTAACTCAAGTCAAATTTTTTTTCTACGATAAGAAACTGAGTGACCCAGAGGCTGAAGATTCTTAACCAAGATTAGAGAATTATTAGTAAGCAGAAGCAACAGGCCACACAAATTCCAAAGACACCATTTACATTATGTAAATAGAGTTTCGTTACAGGAGTATGGACTGCAGAATCTGTCTTCAACACCAGTTCACTTTTGACCGTATCCTGCTGAACAACAAGGTTTTTATAAGTTATAAAGCACAAGAGAAATACAGTGTTAACGTTCTAAGCCATAACAAAAGAGAAATTTTAATGTTGGTTTTCAGGAAGACATTACGAAAACCATTTAGATTTCAAACAACCTATAAGTCAACTCGAGTATGTAATTTTATATTAGATTATATAAAAAAGTAATTATTTTCTCAACTTATCATCAGCCTCCTCTTATAATCTTCCACTAACATTTTACTTTTTTTTATGAACAGCATATACATACACATGTGCGTGCACACAATAGTATTTTGGGAAATATAAGAAAGTGTTGGGCTAAATAGAAAGTTAGTTTATATTGTTCTTCCTCATATGCTTCATTCTCAGATAGATGATTAGATATTTTTTCAACATATTAAAATTACTGTTTCTTCTATGTTTCACCATGAATTTCACTGCACACTTGAACTCTGAGTTAAATCATTCCAATTATTGCATTGAGGATTTTTAAAGAAAACAGAAATTAGGAAAATCTGACCAATTGCTATCTTTTTAGAATAAGTGATAATACTCTTGTTTTCTTTGGCAGCAAATGAATGTTTCACAGATTTTCTTAATTATGGAATACAGTAATTGGAGGTCACAAACCAGTGGCTTGAGAGGAGATCCTAGTTTACAGCTTTTTAAAAAATTTTTTTGCATTTATTACAAATGAGTCTATACAATATAAATCATCTCTGCCAATGTTGATGTACATTAATATTCAGTTGGAACCGAGAAATAACTGTCCTGTAGATGGGCATAAATGTCCTCCTTTACCAGTCACCACCACTCCTTGATGTCTTTGCCAGCCTGCTTCATGCACTTACCTGCCAGATCATTATAGGCAATAACTTTTGAAACCCCTGGTAAATAGAGAGTGGCTAGAAACATTACTTCAGGAGCCAGAGCAGGACTACAAAATATCGGCTTCTATGTGGATGTTGAGGTCATATGTGAATGAATCCATAATTCATTCTTTTAATATTGTTTTAATTAATCTTTTTGCGTCCATGCTCAAAATACATCGATGGCTCTGAAATTGCTCCTTAGGATTCTGCTTAACTTTTTAGTGTACACTCTTGCTACTGATACTCACTACCTTTTCACAGCTCTTGCACAAAAGCTAAATGAAATGACTTGCATCTATGTCCCTGCATTGACTGTAGGAGGCAGGAAGGCAGTATCCATGTCTTTTTTAACTATTATATCTTCAGTGCCTAATAATGCCCTGGTTAAATAAAAGGCATTTGATAATTTAGTAAACAAGAAATAGACAAATTAATTGGGGGAATTTTGAGTATTTGCGGTTTTCTGGGGCAGGAAGGGAGTAGATAATTAATGTTCAACAACTCTGCAATGAGGGGCAGAGAGAAGGTAAAAATGTTCTATCATTATTATGGTCTCTGACTCTTGTCCTACTTGGGCCTACTAATCTGGACCTCTCTGAGTCAGGGGCTTTTATATCGTTCCAAACTATCTCCAGTATACCAAGCCCTTGGAATAACAATCTAATTCCTCGTGAGTATCACTTTGGTTCTTTATCTTTCTTTTGTCCCTGAACACTGCCTGTCACAGTGTCCCTTAACCTCATGCCTCAGCATACCTCTAACTCAGCATCATGGAAAATGACTGTTTGCCTTGGAGAGAAGGAGCATAGAACCATTCTATGTGTGGCTTCCCACCCTTGTTTGCCCTTAAATTCTTTTACATTCCTTAATCTTTCTCCCTAACCTACTCCAATCAATGTCTATTTCTCTTTACCAGTGATTTCAGAGGTAGAACCATGTGTTCACTATTTGAAAGTTTAAATTTGAGTTTTTCATTTTAATTAAGAATTAAGGTAAGTAGGCTTGTTTGAATGACCACCTTATAACTAGATTACTGCCAAACTGTCTACATTTCAGTTTGTTTACTATGTTATCTATTGCAAATAACACTGCATTGCTAATCCCAAACCAATGAAAAAAATAACAAAAACAGAATAAATACGTAGAAGATCCTGTTAACACAAGTGAAGTCTAAATAACATTACAGAAAGAATGCCATATAATAATTATTTTTGCAGTAATTCATATAAAAAACAAGTATGAGAAAAGCGAATCATTGCACAATAAATACTATAAGCATGATGTACTCAATATTTTCTTATAGTAGCAAGTGGCAACATGCGAGCTAACACTTTGTTTTTGGAAAACATTATTTGTCACAAAATCGTTAGTTTGAATCATTTAGTTTGATGGATTATGCATTTGACTTCTAATTTTAATTTGCTTTTTTATAAGAGTTGTATATGTATAGAATTTATGTGTAGCTTTATATTTGATGACATTTAAGTGAAATAGCAATAAACATAACATGATCAAAACAAAAAATTTGAGCAACATTGATTTCACACGCTCTTCAACTAATGTTGCTTCCTTTTGCAGATATTTTGGAAGGTTTATTTTCAATTATAAAATGCCTTTCAATTTACTGATTTATTTATGCCAAAGATAACAGAAAAATATTTACCCATAGGTATTTGCATTCTGCCACCTCCCCCTTAATTAACAAAGGAAATTCTGTCTCGGTTCCCTTCTTCATCCTCAACTTTAGCCTCTCTAGTTTTACCTCTGAGGAATAGTGAGAACTTATTTATATAGGGCAATATAAAAATTAAAAAGCTGAAAGGAAGAGGACAGATATAATTAGTTTTTTTTTTTAATTTAAAAAGAATAACTCTGATACCAAGCCATATGAAAAAAACACTATAAGAAAAGAAAACTATAAGTCAATATCTTTTATGAATATAGATGCAAAAATTCTTAACATAATACTACCAGACCAAATTCAACAGTATATTAAAAGGATTATACACCAATATAAAATGAGATTTACCATTAGAATGTAAGAAAGGTTCAACACATTAAAAATCAATCACTATAATACAATATATTAATAGAATAAAATAAAAAAGATCTCAATGGATAAAGAAAAATCATTTGACAAAATTTAATACCCTTTTATGATTAAAATAAAAAAAAAACACTCAACAGACTGGGAATTGAAAAAAAAACTACCTGGACATTATAAAGGCATATATGAAAAATCCATATATTATACTCAATGATAAAAGACAAAATTTTCCTATGATATCAAGAACAAGGCAAAAATGCCTGCTTTAACTACTTCTGTTCAACATAGTACTGAGTTTTAACCAAAGCAATTAGGTGGGGACAAATAAATAAACAAAAGGCATCCAAATTGGAAAAGAAAAAGTAAAATTATCTCTGTTCACAGTTGACATATTTTATATGGAAAACTATTAAAATTTCACACAAACAAAAAAATCCTATTAGAACTAATAAATTTAGTAAGGATGGCAGGATAAGAAATAAAAACACAAAAATCAGTTACATTTCTATCAACAAACAATAAACAACCTGAAAATAAAATTAAGAAAACAGTTCCAAATTATAATAGCATGGAAAGAATGAAATACTTAGATATAAACTTAACCAAGGAGGCAAAGGACTTTTACATGAAAACTATAAGATATTGCTAAAAGAAATTGAAGAAGTCAATAAATGGAAAGACAGCTCATGCTCATGGATTAGAATACAATATTGTTGGGATATCACTACTACCCAAAGTGATCTACAGACGTAATGCAATTCTTATAAAAATTCCAATTAGAAGTCTCACCTCCTGATTTCAAAACTTACCACAGGGCTATCACAGTAAAAACAGTATCAACTGGCATAAAGACAGACATATAGACCAATGGTATAGAATAGAGAGTCCAGAAATAAACCTTTGCATATATAGTCAAGTGATTTTCAACGAGAGCACCATGACCCTTCAATGGATAAAGAATTATCTTTTAAACAAATGATGTTGAGAAGACTGAATATCTAGATGCAAAATAATGAAATTGAATCCTTGCTTTATATCATTTAGAAAAATTAACTCAAAATGATCAAAGACTGATCTAACCATAAAAGCTAAAACTGTAAAATGCTTACAAGGAAACATAGAGGGAAAGCATCATGGCATTGTATTTGGTGATGATTTCTTAAATATGACAGCGAAGCACAAGCAACAAAAGATAAAAATAGATAAGTTTAACTTCATTAAAACTTACAACTTCTGTGTGTCAAAGACCACTATCAACAGAGTGAAAAGGCAACCCAAGTAATCAGAGAAGACATTTGAAAATCATATATGTGATAAAAAAAATTAATATCCAGAATGCGTAGAGAACTTCTACAACTCAAGAACAAAAAAAAACAAATTATTAAAAAATAGGAAAAGGACATGAATAGACATTTCTCCAAAGAAAATATGCAATAAATACATAAGATGTTCGACATAACTGGTCACTAGAGAAATGCACATAAAAACCATAATGAGATACAGAGAAAAAGGAGCCCTCATACATTGCTGGTGAGACTGAAAATTGGTACAGCTGCTATGGAAAACAGTGTGGAGGTTCCTCAAAAAACTAAGAATTGATCTATCATATGATCCAACAATTCCGCTACTGGGTATTTACCCCAAAGACTTGAAAACCCATATTCAAAAAGATATGTGCACACTGATGTTCATAGCAGAATTATTCATGGTGGCCAGGACATGGAAGCAACCGAAGTGTCCTACAATAGATGATTGGCTAAAGAAGCTGTGGCATATATATATATATATATATATATATATATATATATATATATACACACATACATACATACATACAATGGAACATTACTCAGCCATAAAAAGAGATGAAATACTGCCATTTGTGACAAACTGGATAGACCTCGAGATAATCATGCTAAGCAATTAAGCCGGAGAGAAAAAGTTGAAAATCGCATGATATCACTTATACGTGGGATATAAATCTAAAAGCAACAAATTAACAGGACAAACAGAGACTTGCGGACATGAACAATGGACTAGTGGTTACCAGAGGGTAGGGAGTGGGGGAGGAGGGGAGAGTTAGATGGAGTAAAGAGGGTAAAATATAGGGGTAGGGCGAAGTGAGTAAAGGGGATCAAATATATGGTAGCTAAAGGAAACTGGACTTTGGGAGGTAATCACACAATAGAATACATAGATGTCAAACTATAATGTACACCTGAAAATTATATAATTGTATTAACCAATGTTACCCAAAAAACTTAAAAAAAAAAACATAATGAGATACCATTTCATACTCATTAGGATGACTATTATTTAAAAAAAAAAAAAAAGAAGAAGAAGAAGAAGGAAAAGAAAGAAGCCAGAAAAGAACAAGCCTGGTGAGGATGCGGAGAAATTGGAACCTCTGTACATTGCTAGTGGGAATGTAAAATGGTATATTTGCTAAGGAAAACATTACAGCCATTCCTAAAACATTAAACGTAGAGTTACCATGCTATATAGCTATTGACCTTCTGAGTATATATCCAAAGAATTAAAAACAAGGATTCAAACAAATATTTGTACATGTGTGATTATAGTAGCATTATTTACAATAGCCAAAAGGTAGAAGTAAACCAGATTTACACTGACAGATGAATGGATAAGTAAAATATACATATACTGTATTATCTGTTACTCAGCCTTAAGAAGGAAATTCTGACACATGCTATAACATGCATGAAGTGTGAAGTCATTATACTAAGTGAAATAAGCTAATCACAAAAGAAAAATATTTTATGATTTCATTTATTTGAGTACCTAGAGTATTCAAATTCATTGATACATAAAGTAGAGTAGTGGTTACTTGGGGCTGAGGGGAGAAAAGAAGGGGACATTGTTATTTAATGATACAGAGATTCGGTTTGGGAAGAAGAAAACATTCTGGAAATGGATAGTGATGATGGCTGCACAACAATGTAAATATACTTGGTGCCGTAGAACTGTACACATGGGAGTGGTTAAAATGGTAAATTTTATGCTATGTACGTTTTACCACAATAAGCAAAAGGAGAATAACTATTTGCAATGAAGAAGAGGAGAAGAAAAGAAAAAATGAAGGACAGGGGATTTAAGGAGATAGGTTTTTTGGACTTTAGAGTAAATTTTAGATAGAGGATTGAAGATGGAACAGAGAGATTTTTGAGGGGAGCATTCATTGTTCATGTTTAAAACATTGAGGATAGTAAAGAACCATGTAGAGATAATTTTAAAAATCTTTTGCTATATATTAAAATGTATTTTCTTCTGTTAATAGTCCTAGAGATATGTCAGTAATGAACTATATTGCTTGCCATTTATTTGGTTAATGGGAATCCACACAAATATTTATTAAAAACCACAGGTTTGTTGAGGTTATACCCTTGTTCATTCAACATTTATTAAGAACTACTTTCAGATATTAGAGACAAAAAATTTAGGTGATATATTAAATAGTGTTTATTCTTATTTTCTGAAATAACACTAAATAGAGCTGTATATGTCCTGGTTTGAGCTGACCTTATCTTATCCCCCAAAAATGTTTGTAGATGTTTTTTTGAAGCATTAGATCTTCTCATATTTGATTCGTTCACTTAAGAAAACAATTAGAGAGCATTAAAAAACAAAAAAGTGATCTCTTAGTGGAGAAATTCTAACTGTTCTATTTTAAAAACAAGAAATAAATGAAAAAATGAAAAAGGAAAAGAGAAATTTCATTGAACCATCTGTCACATTCAAAACCGAGCAGCAAGGCTATAATAGACAGGTCGCTGCTGCAGACGAACCCTCTACATATGGAAAAAACTAATCATTTCTCCTCGAATGCTCTTGCCTTTATTCTTTAAGTCTTCATAAACCTACAAACAGCACATACAAGCATGAATCGAGGGGAAAATGAAGACATGGCAAATTCATGAGCAAATGTGTAAATTTAATTTACCACTGAAGAATATCAGAAATGTGTATAGATAGCTTAAAATTATGTTTTCGTCTTTTTAAGATAACAAGACTTTTCAGCCTCCTATCGAAATAAGGAAAAAGCTTCTTTTTCCCAAAACATTTTAAAGTTAAAATTCAGTCGAAATATCAAATTAGCTTCCTTCTCTGAGAAATATACATTTATTCTTCTTTGAAGATTTTTTTTTTTCCCAAGAAAAAAGAAACCTCATAAAAATCCTAAAAATGTTTGGGTTGATGTTATCAAAAAAAAAAAGCATGATCTCTTTTGTCCTTATGAACCCCTTATTCCACTAAGGAAAATTTTATCTGCCTTTGGACAGGTCTCTCATTCCCATTTGCTTTTATGACTCACTCTGTCAACCTTCTCAAAACCAATGCCTAATAATAACCTGCAGCTCTCCTCCTTTTCCCTCAAATGAACTCATCAACTTATTGCCATAGCTGAATTTATCAGGAAGTCAGTGCTTTGGATTCTGCCTTAGTACATACATATGAAAATAGCCTTATTTTCTTTTTAAAAATGCTTAAATTCATTCAACATCAGTTTCTTTACCTATGAACTAGAGTAATACAGGATATGAGGTGGCATAGGAATTGATTATTGTTAATAATAATAGCTGTATCGATCAGGGTTCTCTAGAGAAACAGAGCCTGTAGGATATATGTATATGTGTGTGTGTGTGTGTGTGTGTGTGTATACCTAAATACACATATATATGGAGATTTATTATAGGAATTGGCTTACACAGTTATGGAAGCTGAGAAGTCCCACAATCTAATGTCTGCAAGCTGCTGGAGAATGAGAAAAGCCAGTGGTGTCATCAATGTGAGTGAGTCCAAAGGCCTTAGAATCCAGGGCCGATGGTGTAAGTGTTGCTTGGAGTTCAAAAGCTCAGGGAACCAGGAGCTCTGACATCCAAGCACAGGAAAAGCTGAACACATCAGCTCAAGCAGAGAGACAGAGTTCACCCTTCTTTTGCCTTTTTGCTCTTCTCGAGCACTCAGAGAAAGGCTTAGATGATGCTCACTCACATTGGCAAGGGCCATGTTCTTTATTTAGTCTACTAATTCAAATGCTAATCTCTTCCAGGAATACCCTCACAGACACCCCCAAAATACTGTTTTAACACCTCTGGGCATGCCTTAGCCCAGTCAAGCTGACACAGAAAATTAACCATTCCACTAGCTTACAGTTATTGAGTGCATTACATTCCAAGCAGTGTATTTGCTGTTCTATTGGGACCTGCACCACAGTCCAATGGTGAAAGCCCTGGACTCTGCATCCAGACAGCCTGGGTTGAAATCTTGATCAATTATTCTCTGCAAATTATTAGCATGTAATCATGGACAAGTTACTTCCCTTCTTGGTGCTTCGATTTCCTCATCTGTAAATAACAGTACCTACCTCATAGTGCTTTTATGAGGATTAAATGAGTTATTAATAGTGTTTTCTGTTTGTTAAATAAAAACACACTTACATGGACTAAATACTTGATTATCTCCACTATGTATGAAGTACTTGAATATCATGAATATGTGAAAACATTTAGTTATTAATAGGCATATTATTTTTATGTTTAGGTATATTATTTTTATGATATTGGTGTGATAATAATTGAAAAACAGAATGCTTAAAGCAAGACAGAAGTTGGATGCCCTGAGGCCTGGTTTAACCAGACCCTCCTTTTTCTTGTGGATGAAAAGAAGTTCTATGGAAACTAACCTCAGGGTGATCTGATCATAAATTCCTAACTGGGCAGGTCGCAGGTCGTGGTCATGCCTCAGGCATATAACTTTTTGGTTTATCTTCGCTTAAGCAAATCCTGTTCTTTGTTTCTGTGCAACTGGGTTAACACAGCTTTGAAATCTTTTCAGACCCCACCTTCTAAAACAGAGCCACCCTCAAGAGAGCAAATAATCTTAACTATCCTGTAATCCCATCCCTCCTGCCTTGCTTTCTCCCACATTCCTGTAATCTTCCCGATGTCCCCTCCTTAACTTCAAACTGTAAAAGAGGGTGCAAAACTCTTTTCTCCAGAGCATTTGAGATCTTGCTCCCCAGCACATGTCATCAGTTTGGCTTAAAGGAACTCTTAATAAAATTCTCTACAAGTTCGGGCTTTTCTTATGCTGACATTCCTTAGCTGGTCTCACAGATGGATGTTTCTGTAATAGCTGGAAAAGTCTGGGGGGTAGGAAGCTTTCTGGGAGTGTAAGAATGAGTAGTGTCTTCTTAGAAATTTTGCTGCTTTTTCCCACATATTGTGATTTCGTCTAGCTCAGACACTACAGAGAAGAATCACAGTTACAAATTCAAGGACCTTTTCGGTTTCTTTCATGATAATTTGGTGGAGGGGAGGGGAGTGTCACAGTGCATAGTTTGAGAAATACTGGTTTCAGCTATATTTTCTCTGCTTGTTGAGTGTGTCACACAGGACAAAATCAAAAGCCATTCTTAAGTTGAGATGTATTGCGTTTATTGCTTTTCTGCTATCTACGATGTACCTTGCTCTGTCAGCAAAGGCTATTAGATTGGCCTTTGATATCTTTTAACTCATGTTAGTTATTACTCTGTAATCTTAGTGTTTATAAATTGATTTTCTAATGACAGCTCCAATATTTTTACACATACTGTAGTTAACATGATTTAGTCTATAATTTCTAAAATTTAAAAAAATTAAAACAAATCTTTATAAAAATCTCTCATATCCTGTAAGCATCTCTCCCATCACCTATAAGTTCTCAGGGTAATTCAGCCACGTCATTATTACACCACAGGGTGACTGTCGTCAGTGTCGCTGAGACAAGCACATACAAGTATTCTGGGTGATTAGATTTTACTGCTTGTGTTTAATCTTGTTATCCTTCCTTTTCATCTCGATTCACTCTTTTTCTCCCCATCGCTTCACTTTCTATTTTCCTTTTCCTTTGTTATACAAGTAAAAATAAAGGCCATGTGAAAAATTACTTGCTATGGACTTCGTTAAATTTTCGATTCCTTCCGTTATAGAATATTACTAAGTCCACTAAGCAATGTAGCTCCTCTCAGTACCACTTAAAGAACAAATGAACAGTTTTGGGAAGATCTAGGAACAAACTGGAGCTGAGACTGTCTTGGACCTGTAGTTAGAAAAAAAATGATAGCTACAGATAGATAATAGATAGATAGATAGATAGATAGATAGATAGATAGATATCCCAGAAAACACACACTCACACAAACACTTGAAGAAAATTTTTACAAATAAAATGTAACTTTATTACATGGGATGAAGACTGTTTTCTATTCTATTCTGTTTCAGCATAAAAAATGTTAATCATGATTCACTAAATTCATTTAATAAGTTACCAATCAGTTGTAGTTAGAAGTTTGAAGTTTGCAGATTTGCATTTTGAAGAACCCGGCTCTAGAGTTCCTGGACAAAAGGGTTGAGAACCAGCCTGTCTAAACTACTCACAGAAATACAAGACAGTAAAAAAGATCTTTCTCTTTTCATGAATAGTTGCCTATGTGTGTGCACTTGTGGCACACGTGTGGGCACTTATGAACACATGCCGCATGGGAATACACTGCTTATTAATTTCAGGAAGCGAAATATATTTTTTGTACCAGTCAACACATCATGATACAATTGCCATAGGAAAGCTCTTTTCATTTATTTACAGCTGCTACTGATGTCACTTCTTGCTTAAGGGACACAGAAAAAATATTCTATGTCCTATATTATCTTTTGTGGTTTTAAAGATATTGGGAAAATAATGAGTTGGTGAAGTTCCCCTTTGCAAAGTTCAGTTTCAAAGTCTAGAATTTGAATTCTGCTATTGATTGGGTAATAAAACAAATTTAATCCTGTTTAATGACATATAATA
This sequence comes from Rousettus aegyptiacus, assembly GCF_014176215.1. Classification (NCBI taxonomy): domain Eukaryota; kingdom Metazoa; phylum Chordata; class Mammalia; order Chiroptera; family Pteropodidae; genus Rousettus; species Rousettus aegyptiacus. Next base: position 76,353,657 of record NW_023416286.1, read on the forward strand.
TTCTTTCTTCCTCTCTTCTTTAAAAAATAAGCTGAACTTGACTCTTAAATAAGTGACTTTATATTCGTAACACTTCTAAATGTCATCTGTGTACACATATAAATTGAATCCAATTTGTGTTTTTGTTGTTTTATTCTCATTATGAAGAACTGGAGTAACAAAGCAGAGAGACATGCCATAATTAAAATGAAAAGAACGCAACGGAATTAAACACGATAGTAGCAAAAAAGATTTTGAGTAGAAAGAGAAAGCAGAAAGGATTGTGGTCAAAAGACAAATAAAAACACAGGACTCAAGCAGGTAGAAAGCAAACTCCAGCAAGTGATCACATACAAGACTCATTAGGTTGAGCAGAAGCAGCAAAATCCCAGCATGAGGCTGGGAAAGCTGAAGACATTTGATTTAGAAAATGAAAGTGATTTCAGCTGAAGAAATAAATGGGTCTAGGCTGGCACTAAGAAATAGTTTAAAAACATAGCCTTTGCAGACAGAGTTTGGGAGGAATTGAGTCATTGTTAGGAGAGGGAAATACAATTACAAACAAGAGCCCTATCCTACATCACAGGAGGGAGTAGATGGAAGAATGTGACTATTCAATTTGTTAGTTTCCTTTCACTCAGGGTTGTGTCAAATTGGACAGTCTCTGCGATCAGCAAAATATTGAATGTGGGCAACTCCATGGATTCTGGCTTTTTCAATGAGTAATTTATAAGGGGACCATGCACAGTGAAAGAGATGTGAGAGACAGATGAACCAAAAGTAATGCACGGACATCACTTGCATCCTAATTTGAACAAATTGATTCAATAAAAACTCTATGATCCCATTGGGGAAATTTGATTTTCCCGTTATTTTATGATAATAAGAAATTACCATTAATTTTTGAGATGTAATAATGGTATTGTGGACATGTTACTAAAAAGAGTCCTTATCTTTTAACGATATATGTTAAAACATTTAAGGATGAAATTACATGGTGCCTGAGATTTCCTTCAAAGTAAAGCAGAGGTATAGGCAGCTTCAAGAAATACTATAAGAAGTATTTCTGGGCCCATAAAAACAAGACTGTTTGCCAAGAAGCAGGTGATCCATAGAAGTTCTGATTCTTTGTTTTTGAAGAGAACAAATACTGTTCTGTGTGTGATATTGAGATAATATTTCAGAAGTCTTTATTAATATCCATTTTAAACTTAGAAGTTATATGAGTGTGCTTAGAAACAAATTTTTAATATGAGGATTCAACTGGTAGGTCTTGCTCTTGTTCTGTCTGGGTCCCCCCTATGTTCCCACCACCGCACGCCTGGCCATCCTGGCTGTGTTTTTAAATTCCGTGTTTTATTCCAGTTTAAGTGCTATCTCTTCAGAAAGCCTCATATAACTCCCTTAAATAGATGAGATTCTGTCTTGACTTATGTACATATATGTTTATAACCTCTCCTTAACCAGAAGCTTCTTGAAGGCAGAGTCCATTCTATTCTGCTACGTCTTTGCATCTACCAGCCTTCAGTGTCTTGCTAAGCCCCTGGAGACACTGTCAAATGAATGAATGAATGAATGAATGAAAAGGGCCAATGTTTCCAAAGAAGGCAAAGAGCAGAACGACAGCATCACTTTGGATTTCTGTAAAGTAGTCTTCATAGATGAAGAGCTTCTTCTAGACTTAATTAACAATAAAAACTTCATCAGCTCATAACAGCAACTAGTTTTAGTTGCAGGCTTTCTGCAGAACATTTTTTTTTCAATAGCAGATCAGTGGCTGCGTTTTGTAGAATGGTTTGCTCATAAGCTGTCAAAATCCAAACAGCCCTTTTGTACATAAAGCAAGATAAACTGAAGTTGGAATTGGTTATCCTGAACGTTAAACTACCTCTCTAAATACAGAATGCATGTTTACTGCTTCATGAGCCTGTTGGCAGTTTCCCTAAAATGACCAACATTAGAACCATGTAAACATTTGGAAGATTACACCACAGCCATTCTTGTCTTTTCTCTTCTGTAACGATTACTGTAATGTGTTCATTATGAGAAAGCACAGCCGAACAATGCCTCACTGAATTTTAAGGGAGCAGTGGTTGAGAGAAATACTGTGCATCCAACAACCATTAAGAAATCAAGATGTACAGACCAAAACTTATTTTCAAAGAAGTTTAGTTGCAAGAAGTCTCCAGAGGTGTATACTGTTTTGGCTAATTTATATCTTGCTGCTAAAAATTTCAGTGGCCGAAATAAAAGCTATCAAGAATTTTTAAATTATTTAATTAAAAAAAATTCTTGCTTTAAAATAATATAGGATAACAAAATTTAAGCCAAGGGATATTTACTAAGGATTTTTTAAATGTAGGAATGTAACAATTGCAACTTAATTGATGAGAAAAAGAAAGGGAAATATTTTTTGTTTCTATATGTGATAATGAAATATGTAAGCATCGGGCACTGAATATTCAATTTATTTTCACAACGGTCCTGATAGGGAGATAGGTGCACCAGAAATTGGCTGTTTTTCCCTCAAACTCTCTACTTTGGGGTGTGGCTAGGGTAAGACAAGCGAGACGTCTAGGGATGCAACATGTAAGGAGGTACTCACTCCAAGCTTCCTAGCAATACCGGTTCTGTGCTCACAGGACCCTGCACTCACCTTATCTTGAGAATGAGAGGCTCCTTAAGTTTGCATCCCGTACACATCTCTAGCTTCACCCTAGCTCCAGCACTTCTCTAGCTGGGCAGTTAGACTACATTTCCCAGCTCCCCGATTAGAGCTATCTTGTGACCAAATTCTGTCCTGTGGAATATAGATGGAAGTAGTGTTTGCCCCTTCTAGTCACAAACTACAAAATCCTCTAATACCATCCTTCATGCTCTTTCCCCATCTACCAGCCAAATGGAGAGGTCTTTCAAGATGGAGGGAAGAGCAGAGCCATAATATGGAAGGAACCTGGGTCACTAAGTTGCTTTTTAGAGCAGACATTCTCAAGAATGCTGTCCAACCAGGGACACATATGTAGATTTTTGAGTGAGTAAAAAATAAACTTTTATTATTCTAAGACAATAAAAATTGGAGGCTGTTTGTCACACATTCAGCCTACTCAGATTTATAATAGGTATAATTCCCATTTTTCTGGAAGAAACTGAGGCTTGGAAAACCTCTGTTACCTGTCCAAGGTCACGTAGCTGTTATGATCAATCTAGAATTAGAACTTGAGTCAAACTAACTCCAAAGTTCATACATGTTTAACTTGCTCACATTATATTCTAAAAATCACTAGAAGTGCCTACCCAGAATCCACTGAGTGAAATCAGTAAATCTTTGAAATATGTATCCAATATGCTATGTGTTAGGGTCCCTAACATATTAAACCACAGAGGTTTTAATTTGGGAACTAAAATGACATTGTTTTTTACAGGAAACCATTTTCGCTAGGTAAATTTACTTCAGAATGCAACCCTGTTTGGATTTGAGCAGTTCCAGGAGTCTCCCCTCAAAACCTCCACTTCTTCCACATTCACACATTACAGCCTCTACTTTCCACTTTGGCTCACCGGATCCTGCAAACTTCCAGAAGCTTCCTGCCTCTGCTTTCCATGAGGTTCAGACCATAGACTGTGGCTCTCAAAAGTTGATGTAATCATAAAGTGTCATAGAGAAGAAATATTCCCTCTTCCTTATTGATCCCTAAATTTTATTGGGAGAAATTCATACTCAAACAATGAAGCTGTCGTTATCTATTTGTTATTCTTGCAAAAGAAAACTCATTTAGAAATCTATATTCTGCAATATAAGCAGATATACAACATGTATTTGGGGTCCATTTGCTTTTTTGTGTAGACCGGCAAGCCAATTATAGGGAGACAAAAAGACAAGAGCAGGAGCCCAGCTTGCAGAAATCAGCTACCGAGTCGATCCATAGCATGTTAACACTCCAAACAATGAGGGCGCTGACTTTTCTCTCTCCAAAGCAAATCAGCACAGACAGGTGTGGGCTCAAATATAAAATAACAAGAGGAATTTTTTAAAAAAATTCTCCATGGTTTTAATAAAAAGCTCTATGGCAGTTTCTCCCACAATGTTTTCTAACTGGGAAATGTGAAAACAAGTATGTTTTTATATTGCTTCTTTTAAAATTGGGTAAAGAATCAAGATAAATATCTTTGGTGTTGGCTTCTCTAATGTAAATAGTGAAGTAATGTGGCCTAATCAGAAATCACAGTACTTGCTTTTGGAAGAGCATGGCTGTTTTTCTGTTTTTTCTTTTAAATACTAGATAAATAGCAATAGAAAAATCACCGAATGTATCTAAGATTCTATTTCCCACTTATAACTTAACTACATTACTAATGTCTAAATCTTAAGGTATGACAATATGAATATGTTGATAATAAAATTGATCATGGAGGATAAAACTGGATCATGTATATGACAATGCTTATACCTTTATCCTTTCTTTTTTTTATTTCTCGTTTTCCAGGTTTTGTGACACCATAGCAACCCGAGGTTCATACTTACATAGAGCTAATACATAATACAACGTCTTTTAAAAAGGACGCTGCTTACTTGGTTTGCCCTGCAAGGCACCACAACTGGGACTACGGTTTTCAGTTAGAGTGACTGTCATAGATATCCTCTTCAGCCACTTCTCCTCCACCTACTTCAGCCACTTCTCCTCCACCGGGAACTCCAGGAGAGCAAAACCTGTGCTGTTCTCTTCTGTATCTTCAGCATCTAGATCAGAGCCTTGGAAAAACACACATTTCTAGTGTTCTATTCTGGAGCCATTTCTCATCACCTTAGGTAATTGTATCCACTCTCAAGAATGCAAACCATTCTTTTTTATGCTGAAAATCTAAAATATGTATCTCTTAATCAAACACACTTTTTCCCATACACACTCAACCAATGGTCTGCGTACAGATTCTATTGTATTTTCTACAGATAATCTTAAACTTGGCTACCAATAGGGATCTTCTGACCTCCCAGATCTCTACTATTTCTCCCCCCTCCCCTTTTATTTTAAGCAAGCGATGACACCTATTCTCTATTTAGGACAGGAGTCAGAGGCTCACCATGAATTTGGTCCACTTGAAAACACAGTTGTCCGGGGACACAGCCACCCCCAGATATTGACATGGTGTCCCTGGCTGCTTTTGCACATACAACAGCGGAGCCAAGTAGTTGCAACAGATACCTTATGACCCAGAACCTTAAGATACTTATTATCTGCCCTGTACACAGAAAACGTTTGCCAACCCCTGATCGAGGGCAACAGAGGTAGAAATTCAAGACAGATCACTGATGCCTCCCTTTAGACATCAAAATTGACTAATCAAAAAATAAATTGGATTCTATCCTCCTTTCTGAAAAGTTTCTTTTGGCTCTCTAACACCCACAGGATTAACTGTCATTGCCATGACAATGCTTCCAATAATCTGGTATGGTTATCACCCGCTGCTCCCTGTTCTAATTTTATTCTTCAGCATCGTGAGATACTTGCTCTTCCTCAGCACACAATTTTCTATTCATTGCTTGAGTTTATGTCTTTGTTTATGCTGCCCTTCCTTTCTGGAATGTTCTCCCACTCCCTATCTCACTTCACTTAACTAATTTCTACACATCTTTTAATTCTTACCCGACATAGTCAGGTGGGTAAGGTTTCTCTTCTCTGTCTTACCATAGCAGCTGTGCTTAAATTTTCCACAGCACTGGATAAATTACATTTTAAATTTTCTGTAGTAATCTCTGGAGTGAGCTTCTAACATAATTTCACTTCCTCTTCCTTTCGTAACCAGACCTTGAATTCCTTATCCGAAGTTTATAGTGGAATTTACCACACCCTATCTCTAAGGAATGGGCTATGATCAGCTTGAGGCAATCAACTTGTCCTATCTTTATCAAGGATGACCAGGCAACCTAAGCATAAGGCACCTGTACATGATATACCATTGAAAACAATGATGGCTCTTAAATTGATCGATCGAAGAAAATCTTGGAATTTTTTTTGCTGGGAATTATAGGACTCTGACTCACTTCCTATGGTGGGCTTGGTGGTGAGAGAACATGGTATTTGGGATGACTCTGGCTTCAAGGAGAGAGTCTGGATCTGCCAGAAAATGCTCCCATGGAAGCCAAGGATGGAGTCAGCCAGAGGAAGCAGTTGTCTACTCCTCAGTCTTGGTGACATTTCTTTAGAATGGAATTTCTTTTGTTTAAGCTAGTTTGGCTCTGCAATTTTAATTTGCTTTTTCACTTATAACCAAAAGAATTATAATACTAAGTTTCCTCAATAGTCTGTGAATAGTGACTCGACAACAGGGACTATGCTTTACTCATCTTTGTTTCTTCGATGTCTCATGGAGTGCCTAACAAATAAGATCTGAATAAAAAAAAGTTCTTAATTATTAATATTTGTAGCAAAGTCTAAATTTATTCTACAATGTAAAGCCTATCACAATCAATAAATTTACTCAAATTGGAAATGACTGAACTTACACTATGTATTGAAAGCCACCTAAATTTACCAGTATTTAACCAGTTTCCACAACCAAAGATAAATAATATGCAGTAGGATTTGACAGCCACTTCTAATCTAAGCTCACTAGGAAATTATAGTCTTACACCAATGGAAATTGTCTCCCCCACGACTCCCCATTTTGATCCAGTTGTTTAATTTATTTTTACTGGGTCTATGCCATCTTCTTATCTCCTCTCTTTTACTTTGCCCCAGGTTCCACTAAGACTTTTAGACAGTCTTTGTTTCCACATGCTTAGCTGTTCATATACCTCTTTTTAAATGCTTTTATTTTCCCTGAGAATAAATTCCATTTTAGGTAAGATTGTTAATTCATTATATTTCCATAGCTCTAGCCACTACAGCTCTAATGTACTACTTCAGAGGTTTGGGCAACACTGTCAATTCCAATATTCACATTACACAGGGTCCCCTGCTTATTATCTTGAGAAGATACTCTCTCTGGAGGGCTATATTGGAAGAACTTCATTCTATTGCATTCTCTTTCTTTCTCTCACAAGTCTGGGAAAAATTTTACAGCCAGTCCTAATTTTTTTGTTGTTGTTCAAAATTACCATAAATTTTCCTACCGGTTTATAGCTCCAACAGCTTCTGCTCTGGATCAGCAGACCTTGGTTGCTGTATCTTTATGGACATACCTGCCTCTCTAGATATCAAGGTGGCAGGTTGCCCTGTGACCTCAGCTCTCTGAAGAATAAAAACAAAACAAAACCAAAAAAACAGTTCTTGAGTCCCTATTGTCCAGTTTTTCCTTTCAAAGATGGAAATGATTTCCAAGCTCTTTACATGTTGCAACTGAAACCACAAGTCAGTCTAGTCTCTTTGAAGTGCGAGAAAATTGTATCAGAAATTAAAAAATAAACTTCCCCGCTTTGTATGACCCGCTAAGCCAATTATATTTTAGGTGTCATTAAATACATATGTCAGCTCTCAGGGACTATGATTTTAACATTTAAGACTCATGCCTACTTCAAGGAATTTAAATCACAACAATATTAAAAAAAAAAATAAACAAGTGGCCTCTCAATAGTTTTATCACTCATGTGCTAGTCATAGTATCTGCCTGGTCAAAACTTGATCTAAGGAAAATGGCTCTGACCAAACGTCACCTGTTATGGATGGCTCTACCCAGAAATAAATGGAGATTCTGACTTAAAAGATAGGGATGTGGAAAGACAAAGGCAAGCACAGCACTGGTAGTGGGGATGTAGAGCAGCCTTGATGAGGGATGAGGGTCACAAGGGAGCCAAATATATAGGGCAGCACAGTATAAGAGAAGGCAGATGCTCTGAGGCAAGAGCAGAGGGTGCTGTAGTGACACAAGGCGGCACAAACCCAGAAACGGGCAGACCGGAGGGAGTACGAGCCCCACTATCAGCCTCCACGAGGGTGGTCATACTCTCCTGCTGCTGGGATCCCAGAGAGGCCTGTGGGTTTTTGAAAGATGCCTCGGCACGACCAGCAGCATCGATTCTTTTATCAGGGAAGCTCAGCTCTGTGGCGGTTCCAGCTACTACTGAATCTGCTTGGCCAGTTTTCCTGGGGGTTTGTTTTAAGGTTGTTAGAGTTTTTTATTTGTTCTTAAGATCTGCTTGGCTGAAGGCCTTAATTCTTTATTCCAAAATGTGTCCAGACAGCAAACATCTCTATCATTTAAAACAACTTCATCAACTCCGTTTCATTAAACCGAAAGAACCTAAGTTTCTGAAGCAATTGTGACCTTAGAGTTTATTCAAATAAGGCGGTCAACCAAAGTGTCAAATTTTAAGTAGTATGAATTTTCTATAGTGTTTATCTAGAACCCATTTCAGCATCTTTTCTATGTTTCATATCAATGTGTTTTTTAATGGGCTCTTAACATCATCCAGCATCGATGATTAATAAAACAAGATGTGAATGTGTCGGTCTTTCTTATTGCTTTTGAAAGTTTTTCCACAGCAGAGACAGAGGCTGAATTGAAGTGAGAGAAATAATTTTTGTTATAGTTACGATTAATGTGATTCCATTTTTACCCAGGTACTGCTTTAAATCTCATGCCGGTGGCTTTGAAAAAAAGTTACGTTTATCTCACACTGTTCGACAACTGGATGCTCTAGCTGTAAGGGTTCGATAATAGTTAATTGAATATATTTCAACAAAATCCATATTTTTATACAAAAAGTCTATTTTGTGTACTTGTTTTACAATGCAAATTTATAAGGCCTTTGATACTCTATCTGTCTCTCTAGATTTTTTCACAGAGCACCTTGAACTCATTTACTTTTGTATGATTCCGCAGTTGCGTTTTCTATGTTAGCATATATAACACATACTTCAAATATTTTTCCTACTTATCTCTTTCTCCTCCCGATTTTCCTTGAGATTATCCAATTTTAAAGATTTAAGCAAATCCGAAGAATAAGTAGAAATTTAAAAATTTTTCCAAGTTTCTTAAATAAGTTTCAACCTAAGATTTAGAATACTTCTCATTCACTTAATTGGAAGCTACACTGAATTTTTGAAAAAAAGATTTCCTTGTCTTTTTTTTTTACTTTTTTGTAGAGTATTTTTAAACCATCCTTGAAAAACCCCTAGATATACTGCAGAAAACCTCAAGTGCCTTCTCATGGAACAGGGCGAGACTAGCAGGTGGTGCCAAGACAGAAATCTGCTGAAGAAAGAGTCTCACTATTGATAACAAAAAGTCTAAACTAGTATGTAATACAATGTGTACCCATATACTTCCACTCCTAAATATAACACACAAACATTGAACAGCTACTACTACTAGAAAATCAATATATCTGAATAAATATTAGTATAAGATCTTATAATTAGAACACTAAAAATGAATACCACTACCTTTTGTTTAATCGATTTTGTTGCTCTACCCTAACAGTGAAGTACATTTATTTTTCAAAGAGTTTAGGATCATTGTCATATGACAAGTGATTCCATAAGATGGTTTGACCTTTACTCAGGGAGTTTATCAAACTTCTACAATACCAGACCATTAAGTCATTTTGTTTCCTCCCTCAGTACCTGCCCTCCAAAATGCATACTCTGCAGGTTAATCCACAGGACATAGTGAAAATGCCCAAATGTTCTCTGGAGTAATCCAACCCTGCATACTGATCAATCAGAGAATACAATGTCTTGCATACTGATCAACCTTGAAAAATAAGGTTCGCTAGCAGTGAAATGGAGAATGAAAGTAATAATCCACTTAAATCTGGACCTAAACATGATTTACCTCAACTGTTCAGACAACTGCATAGAAATTAGAGTCGTTACATTTTTGGTTTTGTTTTAATTTTAATTTTCTGGGTAATTGCTTTGGATCTTTTCCTTTTGCTAGCATAGACCTTGAGAAGGTCACATTAGTTCTATAAACCTCTGAAGAAGTAATTTGAAATACCATAAATAACAAAATATATGGGCACATATTTATTTGGGGTTCTCAAAAATAAAAATATAAATTAATCACATATTTATATGCTCTTAGGCTGTAGGTGATTATCACCGTGCAAAATACTGTACCATGGATTCAATTTCTATAACATTTATTTCACCATGCCCTGATTTATAATCCTATGAAGGCTCATCTATTGCAAAAACCTCTAGAGAAGGATGTAGTGAGAGCCAAATGGAAGAAAAATCTGCTTTTTAAGGAATATATTAATGCGTCCTAAGTGTACACTATTTGATTCATACGTAGCAGCTTTGAAATGCAGCATAGAGTTTACAAGCTGGTGGTAAGTATGCTTATACTGAAAGTAGAGATAAATATGTGATGGAATACTGGAACCTTTGATAAGGTATAATTGGTAGCAAAAGTCAGTGGTTATAAAAATTATTTATTGCTTACTTAGCCAAGTTTCTATAATTCTGTCTTTGCTAAAAATTTAAAGAGACAAAAAAAAAAAAAAAGAGCTAAGACTAATTCTAATTTTTTTTTTTTTTTTATGTTTCATATTATATTTCTAGCTTGTATTTTAGTGCGGAACTCCCAAAGATCAAGAATCCCCAGCTTCCTTGAGCAGCTGGACTCCCAGCTGGGTGTGTCGTATGGGTAATAACTTCAGTAATTTCCTGTCTTTTTATGTGTCTTTTCTCTAGGTTGGCTGCATTGTTTAGAATGAGATTTCCTTTGCAGTTAGGATTGTGTCTATTGTTTTGTTAACCAACCTGATTTATAAACTCACATTTTATTTATTTTAATCCTTACTAAAAATTTTTTAGATCAAACTTTTTTTTTGCGAAAGTCTTTTATTCTTGCTTTCATGCTAAAATAAACTCAAACATTTAAAATAAACATTCAATATTTTATATACTATGATGTTTATTTAACAAAGAGTTAATCATTATAAACACATTAAACTTTGAGATGCATAATCAAAATTTGAAGTTGTTTTATTATTCTCTTTCATAACAGAATTCAGAAGACATATTATAAGTAATGATAATTAAGGAATGCTTATTTTGGATCTTGGAGATCCTCAAATTTAAAGAAAATTACAGATGATCGAAAGGTTAAAATATAACCTGAGTAAACAATTGGAATATTTACTCTGGAGTAGAGTGGCTAAGGTATGATTTAATAACTTGCAGAGAGTGTCAATCGCCCAGTGCACTGACACAAAATTCCAGTGTAAGCTTAAACACCATTTCATTTCTCTTACATTTCTCCTTCAGTGGGAGACTTCTTTTCTTCTTTAGTATAGGCCATTCCAACTTAGATACACAGATATAGTTGTATAATCATAGAAAGAATTCATACAGAATACTAACACATCTATGCAGTGTTCCATATGTTTCTGGAACAATGATATAGAATACCTAACTGTGAACAATAAATGCTATTTATTGGTCTCTTACAATATTTGAAAAACTTAGAACTGTCATTAAAAGGGACTGATTTTAAGAATTTATTTTCTTTTCTGCCCTAAAATAACATCGATTGCTCAAAATCTCATAACCCATTAAACATATCTCCGTCTCTTAAAGAAAATTCCTAATTCATTCCCCAAAACAAAACAATTAAGAATCTAGAAGAAAGACAGAGGAGATGATGTTTTATAAGACAAGAGATGATTTCATATCCAGAATTAAAGAGTTAATATAAGGAGAGGGCTGAGAGATCATTGTAGTCAGAACATTCTTTTCACTTGCTAATTTGCTAGTGGGCTTTGGGTAACTAGAAGATATGACTTACCGATGATGCTCTTTGTTTTTTGTTTTTTGATTTTTGTTCTTAACAAAATTGCTTTAAAAACAAACATAAAAATAAAGATTACCAATAAATGTCCTTCAAGAGCCTGAAGACTTTGGAAGGCAAAACGATTTTGTGCAGCACTGATTCCTTTAGCTCAGTGAAGGGCAAGCTGAGTTGAAGAAACACACAGCCAGGTCAGGAGAAAACTGCAGCCACATTCTCTTTAGCCACAGCAAGTTGCTCAAGTCTGAAATCAGGTTACAGAGAAGAGGTAGAAGAAGAAAATTAATTTCCTCTTTCTTGCGCTTCTAATAATAACAGTTATCATTTATTAAGAGCACATTTTGTCAAATACCAGAATAGATGCTTTAAATATGTTATTTAATTTAAGCAGAATGCAATCTTCGGAAGCTGAAGATTTTTATTTTCATTTTCAGATGACATTGTAGTTTAGGTAGATTAATTGCCTCCTTGAGGCCACACAGCTAGTAGTAACGGAGCCAGAGTCAGAGCATGGGTCTATTGACCCTGAAGTCCGTTTTATTTTATTCCTAGATGACAATGTCAATCCCTATAGTTGTTAGGGTACTTTGGTTGCAAACAATAGAAACTGACTCTGGTTAATGTAAGCAAAAAGAAAATTTAGAGGAAGGACATAAGAAAAATCACAGAATCAAAAGAAAGTATAAATTAAAAAGCCAGAAAAACCCAGAGGCTTCAGTAGCAGGAATTCTAGAAGACACCATATCACATCTTCTTGAGTAGTGTGAAGCATTTTCAATATTCCTCTGATAGGGTCACATTCCAGGGTCTAAATCATCCAGGTTTGGTCACCCCCACCCTCAGTAAGAAGGAAAGGTGAACTTGGACACTTTAATATTAAAGGGCTCGCTGGAATGTGTCCAATGAAGGAAAAATAATTTCTCAGAAAGAAATTATGAAGTTTCTATCTTTCCCCTGCAGAATATTGAATGATTTCTTGCTAGCTTGCTGGAAACAAACAAAATAACAAAAGCACATAGTAGCTCAGATAAATTGTTTCTATTATGCAAACTTCTTTAATCTTTTATCCATTCCAGTACCACAGGTCTCAATTTTCTCATTTAGGAGAATAAGATAATATCTCACTCATTAGTTTCTCATAAGACGAAATAAAATAGCACATGTAAAGTCACTAACACAAGTCATCAATGAATAGAAAGCACTGAGTTTTCTCTCTGCAAAAGAGCAAAAGGCCAGAAAGATCGACAGGAAGATGATCATCAAAATTCTTATATTTCATACTCATCGTATCATTCTGTAATCTATTCTTTATCACTTTATCTTCTACTGTCAGAGGAAACCTATTGTCTTACAGGAAAAATAAAGGTAAGATCATCATCATCATCATTATCATCATCTTTATTATTATCATTACTATTATTATTATTATTTACTTCCTCAACATTCCCAACATTGTCTTCAGATAGTAAGTTTCAAGTAGAGAACAAAACAATCTGTGCCATGGCCATTCTTCCAAGACAGAGTAATAGAATGAAATTCTGGCAAATGTCCTTCTGTATAAGTTCTATTAATGCAGTTAAAAACACTAAAAATTTTTTTGTACATATTATCTTTGGACCATGTGATGCTAATAAAATAGCTTTGTCCAAGTACTACCCAAAAATTCTAGAAAAAAATAGGCAACTTTAATGGATTCAAGCTTTACTATTATTAATTACAAACACATATTTTTACATCAATTTTATGGCCAGACAATAATTACACCCAAATAAAGTCTCTAATATGTAAGTCATATTTTTCCAAATATACTAACAGTTCTTCACTTGTTTTCGGTGTTCTTTCTCTATACAGGAATACACACACACACTCACACACACATATATATCTCATTTATTTTTAATAATTTTATGTTAAGAGAAGGGCTCTTTGTGTACTGCAAAAATGTCATAAAAATGAGAAATGAAAATTTTAACTTAATTCTCATACAGTTAAAACTAGAGGCCACCTTTGTAGAGTCCTTCTTGTATAGTATAAATTCTCTGTGGCACTCAGGAACAGTATTTAATAATTTGATAATTAAAAATCAGGGGTATTTATAAGAGTAATGAGTTAAGTTGTTGCAACAAGGACAACAAAAAAATCCGACAACAGTTGCTTAAAGAAACGAGAAGTGTATGTGTTTTTCTTCTGTGTGCAACAAGGTTTTCTTGCTTCTCCTTGTCATCAGAAACCCGTGCTTCCTCCATTTTCTTTCGTTCCCCAGGGTGTATTTTTAATTTCTGTGAAAGCTGTATCTCATCTGTACTCTTGCTCTTGTGATGAGTAAAAGTATGGACGAGCAAGAACACAGAGCAAGAACACGGTCACAAGCTGTGATAGTCCTGCGATCCTGAAATGTTTTATAAACAAGGCCTGGAATTGGCATCCAACTTTGATGTTCACATGCCATTGCTAAGAATTTAGTCACATGGCCACAACTAACTGCAAGGGGGTGGGTGAACGTAGAAATGTGTTGCTAGAGAAATATGCCAGCTACAACTCTATTTCTATGAAAGAAGGTGAAAACTTAGTTGGAGACAATTATCAATCTTTGTCAGAGTAAGTTAAATCAGAGAATGATGATGATGGTGATGATGATAATGATGATAATGATGATGATGATAAAGCATATACAACTGGATCCATTTATTTTAACTTAAATCTGAGTGTATACTTATTCAAAAATCTTGTAATATAAGGCAAAAACTCTTTGAAAATGAATCTGTCCCAGTAGAATCCAACATAATTTTTCTTTTCTAAATCAAACTCATAATGTATGATTTTCTATGATCTCATATATTGGCTTTTTATAGTAAAGCCACATCTTAAAATCCTTTACAAAACAATGTGATTACAGAAAACTTCTAGATTTTTTTATTATTTTATGCATTTTTATAGCTTTCTTATGTCCACCTAATTTGACACTATTTTAATGACTTCATTTATATTAAGTTTCATAACTTTTTCCTTATATGAAAAATCTTTATGCAGCATCTTACTAAATCACGTTATTACAATAATAAGTACAACTGGCAAAAAATATTCAAGCAGAAAGAACTGACTCTGCATAAGCCCATGGCTCACCTGGGAGAAGCAGAAAGGGACTGGAAGTTCTAGAAAACTGCCTATGGTTGTGCGTATCCCCGTGGTGACAGCATGAGTCCCTTCATTGTGTCAAGGAAATACGGGAGGCCAGTTAATCTAAGAAGCTGTTTAAATGCAGATTAACAGAATTTTAACAGCGATTGTAGATGTTTCTCCATGATGGCATATGGTCTTAGAAATAATTGGAGAATAAAGAATCGTAATGTTGACTGTTGATGTGAGGGTACTGCTCCAGGGCTGAACTGAAAACACACCTGCATTCACATCCCTGCATGTCTTATATACCTTGTATCTAAGAACTGTGATATTGCGTCTATTTCAGTTTTTATGTATCTATAGATTTGCCATTTATCCTGAGAATTTTTGCTTGTGATAGGTTATATCTAGTGATTGTATTCTTCTTTAAACATGATATACAGTTTCAAGAACAGGAAAACATTAACATTATAGTGACGTGACTTCCTGATTGACACTGATAAAGGAATTCCCCATCTGGTAAGGATGAAAATATTATATTGTATACCAAATACTTTCTTTAATTCAGTAGTTCTCAAACTCTGTTTCTTTGATTGGTAATATTTAAATATTTATTATCAAAACATTAATTTCTATAATTATTTTAATACTACATTATTATATTTAATTATCTCTTAAGTTAAAACTCTCTTAATTTACAAGTCATCAACAATACCAAAGACTTGCTACAAAAGAAAATTCTTAGATGCACCCGAGATCCACTGAATTAGAAATTCTGGAGTAGGTGCAGCCATCTGCTATACCAAGTTCTCAAAGAGCTTAGAGGAAAGCTAAGACTGTCCCTCCAGCGGCCTGTACCTCCATTTCAGCGACTCAACAGAGGTTTGTGCTTCGGTGTGTGTCTACACAGAATTTCTTCTACTCTCTTCTTTTCCGCACTTCTTCTTGAATTTGCTTATTCATTGACTGCAGCACCAGAGCCCAAACCAACATGATTCTATTATAGCAGCGAGATTCTGTATTGGCTGTTTGTCTAGGTTCTAGAACCTAAGCATATTAGTAACATTTTCCTTTATTTTCTAACATTTATTACAATATAATGAATTTTAGAAAACTTTTTTTCAAAACTAGAAAAAAAAGAATAAGGATTCTTAAAGAATAATAAAAAGCTTATCTGTTGTTTATATTTTAGTATTCAATTTATTGTTTACTAAACATTCTATATGCATCTGCGTCAATGACATGTTAGAAGTAATACAATATTTTCCATATGCATTCACTAATTTTTATTTCACACTTGTGATAGACACCAACGTTATACAACACTACCAACCTTACACAGTTCTTATAATTTGTTATAAGATTGCATTATAATGTAGATTCTTCCATGGAATTCATCCAGTATGATGCTATTATTTTTAACTGACAACTTTTCAAATGGGTTTCAAAGATTGGTAATATTTAAATATTTATTATCAAAACATTAATTTCTATAATTATTTTAATACTATATTATTACATTTAATTATCTTTTAAGTTAAAACTCTCTTAATTTACAATTCATCTTAAATTTTTTCTTAAATATTAACCATCAGTATTTTTATAGTTGTTCTTTATGTAATATTTTCTAACATTCCCAAATATATTATTTGACCAACCTTTCTTATTATCATTTATGTTATACTATGTGACAGGTTTTTCTCTATTAGCTTAAACATGTTTGCCACAATCTCCTAAAGTTACTAAATCTGGAGATATATTTTTAAATTAGATTATTTTTGAGATGGATTTTTCTGGTTATTGTCAAATCAAGTAATTATGACTCGGTTATTTAAAAAGTTGAAATAAAACAGTTTATAATTCATTATTTTACAAAAGTATGCCTATTTCATGACAACTACACCCTTATTATTGGCATAATAGAAAAAAAGGTTCCTTGTGGTGAAAAATGAGAAGAAATTAAGCTGGCAGTTTAGAAAGCGGAATGACACTTAAAGTGAGCTCTGTGATTCATGTAGAATAATCTATCCTTCTAAGATATTCAGCAGCTAATTATAATGCTTCTCTAAATCAATCTGTTTTATAACCATATTTTTAAAAAGACTACTCTTCAAAAGATAAATATAGCCCTAGACTCTTCAAAATTAGAGTGTTTCCAGGAAAGTGGTGACTTTAAAGAAATGTTCTAGATGTCAAATTTGGACTGTTTAACCAGAGAAGTGATGGTGCTCTGTGAGTCAAGAATTTTTTCTACAATAAATTATATTTAGGGTTCTGAGCAAATTTCAACTACTTTTCTTAATTTTGAAGCACTAGTTGCCTTTTACTTGGGTGCTGGTTTACTGGTTGTAAACTTAACTGATTTCCTTTGTTAAGTTTTATCCTAGCTTTTAAATATCACTTACATCTTGAAAATATATTGATTGTTCTTTTTTTTTTCTTGAAATTAGCAACTGAAAGGGAAAGAGAACCCAAAGAAAATATTATATGCATCCTAGAACCCACCAAATTAACAAAAGTTAACATTCTACTAACTATGAGAATGCTAAATTATGGCCCGAAATACTTCTAAACTCCAACTTCATGTTTAGGAGTGTAGGATACAGCATCATTCACAATTCTGTGTTAAACCATGCATTCAGTTGTTTCCATTTATATTGCATCAAAGCAGTTGAAATCCAATTGAAAAGTTTCTTTAGACAGCCATTGTGTGGGAACATGATGTCAATATTAATAAAGGCTGAATTTCCCCTTGGCTCACTTCTTACAGATAAGCTTTTCAATAATACACTGCTTGCACCAAAGGTCTGATGGGACTGGGAATAGTAAAAAACACTAATAAAAGAATGTTGAATGTTTTTATATTAAATTTCCCCACAGGCAAACTGAAAAGCCTACTTAGAGAACGCCAATCAACATGGCACTTATTAAATGTAACAAGAGTCCTGTTACAACAGATCTTTAAAGCCCTAAAAATGAATTAGAAAACAGAGCAAAAGACAATTGCAAATTCATTTTTAAATGCAAACCCTGGACATCTTACTTGATATGTACTAAATTTGCCCTGGCTTATTTGATCTTCAAAAACTAAAACTATCCATTTATGGGAGCTTACAACTTCTAAAATTCTTTTACTTATTGGAAGTACTAGACATTTTTATCTAAAATAAATTCTAGATATTTGTCTTACTAAGCTATCCAACATAAATGAATGACTTGTACAGAAATTGCCACCTTATGCTTATTTAAAAAATAAAATAAAAGAAATAACACACAAGGACAGCAACTAAAATAATTGGACAAATTGGAGATAAAGAGGCAACTGTTTAAATTAGTTAATATAAAGCTAGCAAGATACAGTACAATTTAGAGCAAAAATAAACACTTAGGGTTTTTTAATACTGTTCCAAAATGATGTGGAGTTTGTCCTCAATTCACAGACGTATCAGCCATCATTTTTATCTGAAGAAAAGCAATGCCAAGGTGGTGACAAATATATTAAGTCTGCCTATCTTGAAGACTTAAATCTCAGGCTGAGACTAATTTGTGTTCAGCAATGAAAGAAAAAAAATTCCATTGCTAAATATTAATTATTTCTCAAGGACATAGGAGAAAATGGGAGATGGACATGGAGACTCCAGAATAAAAAGTTATGTCTTTGTAGCAATTTTTTAAACTATAGATTCTATAATTCTATTAAATATTGTAATGTTTATATTTCTTTGAAGAACAAAGAACTTGCTACACAGGAACTTCCCACAAAGTCAAATTAAATTTCCCAATGTCCAGAGAAATATTTTTTTAACTTATTAAATGGGCATCATTATTAGAAATTCCTGAATGACATTAATATCATAGACTTTTTAGTTTTTCAATTCAACAAAAATGTATTGATTATACACTATGTATTTGCCACTATACATTTGTGTGCGTAGATATGTGAACAAACCATTTATACTTTTTAAAGAAAATTGAGTAAATCAAATATTCTCATTCAACTTACTTGGTTTTTTCTATAAAAATTAACTAAAATTTTGTTAATACCTACAGAAGATGATAGAATCTTCGAATTCCAATTTGTAGGTTAAGAGGTAAAGCTTCTTGTTTTTATTGAATATCTGAATAATTTGACAGCATGACATTCACTGAATTTTACACCACAACTAAAGTTTGCCAAGAAACAAGAATTGATCAAGATGTAGAATATTTTTTATTAAGAGTATAATAGATTTCTTTCTTCTTCAATTCATTTAAATCCTCAGTGTAGGAAAGATTATAAAAAGGAGGCCTCACCTTTTAGATAGTTTATAGCCATGGTAAATTCTAACCTTCTCTTGATGCTTTAATCAGAATACAACTCATCCATTTTGAAATATAGTAAGGTAATTTTTTCACAAATATCTTACTCTCATCCATATTTTACTTATTGGGACTGTTTTCTGTTCACAGTTTTGTATATTTATGCCACGTGCTATTAGGAAGACTCTGTTGTGAATATAAAGCTTTTTATCTGACTTATTGTTTGAATTTATAGAATTGAGTTTTGTTTTGGGTTGTGGAATTTATTACAACTGAGGCATAATTCTGCTCATTTATAAGCTCTCAGAAGAAAAAGTTTGTATCTGAATGCTCTTAGACATGACATGAACCCTCTCTTTGTATCTTATCTGGTACCTATCATCAGATCTTACACATTGTAGATAACTAAAATGTACTCTTAGTAATCATAATAATGTGACTTTTTTCTAAGGAGGATGCTGATACTTAGTCTGTAAGTATCATGAACTATATTTGTATAATGTTTATACTTTTCAATCATTTACAGAATATTATGACCCTAATGTTTCAGTTTTAAATATTTTAATTTTTGTTACAAATTAAATAGGATAAGTCTGGTTCAATAAGCCTTTATCATATATATATATATATATATATTTTTTTTTTTAAACCCCAACTACAAGTCAACTACAATAAATACATTTTATTCTTTTTCTTAAAAACAATGGTGACAGAGTGGCACCCCATTGTTATTCTTTCTATTCTTCGGAATTTTTTTCATGGCACTTTTATTCTGTTGGCTGATTTTATAGGTAGTTTGGTTGTTCCAAGTGAAATTGGAAAAGGACATTTAATACTAACTGATGAGCACAGCAAAAAAAAAAAAAAAAAAATTCTCTAGGTTTTTCTCTTCCCTTTTGATCTAAAATGAGACTTCACGAAAGCACGTTTCCTATATATGCAAGAGGAAATTCACTCTAAACATTTACGCAAGTTCTTAGAGTATCTGCCCATATTGGCTTGTTAAATAGTTCTTATATTTTATTTCATTGGTGAAACTATACTAGCATTCCAGAAGATACTATACTATATGCAAATTGTTTTTGTAAACTACAAATGTGACTAATATTTCTCTAGAGTAAACTGAGACTCTCCTTCATTCCTCATTCATACAATTTTAATTATTTAGACACTAGTATAATTTTAGCTATGATGAAGGTGTCACATTTAACCTTTAAGTGCTATGTATCTGTATATGTATATTTAAAAGTATACTGAACTTTTTTGTTTTCTCAAAATTTCTATTTTCTTCTAAATGTGATCGATGAAACTGAATAATTAAAGTTAATAGCAGCTTATTCTTCTATTTTGTTCTACTACTGTATTATTGCTTGGTTTTATTATTGTTCAGTTGCTACATATTTCAACAACTGACTTTTTGAAAATTTATGTCCAGACTGAACTAGTACGATTACATAGTATCGCTTTGTGTCCCTTGTATTTCATACAACTTCCACTCTGGTTGTATGTAGTCATATTTTGCAAATCCTTCCATCAGTAACTTTTGGTGCAATTTCACAATAATATTTGGATTATGTGTCAAATTATGGATTACTCATTTTTAATAGTAATCAAAATAAAATAAAGTAATATACATTACTGTTGATGTCGAAAATATGCTGTTCTTTGATGTAAACTCAGTTCAGTACAGAATAAGAAATCTATGGTGACAAAAGTTCTATGTAAGCACTTAATATAAGAGAGAAAGATAGTAAAACCTAAGCATTACAGTGGATTGTGTTTGTTTCATATAGCTTTTCGTAAGTAAATAATATTTAAAAATGAATATCGACACATGCGAAAGTAACCCATATCTAATCAAAGAGTAATCACACAATTTGAAGGCAAATTATTCAAACTCGCTTTTAAGTTTCACCCACTCATGTCTCTTATGTTTCATTTCCTATTACTGAATTTCATAAAAAATGACAGATCCCTGGAATAGGAAAGAAAAAGGAATGTTTTGATATTAAACTTCTGAGCCTGTTTCTTTTGTCTGTAATTTTATCTAGTTCTAATAGAAAATTAGATGATTATTAACTAAGCAAACATTGTGAAGAGACAAACAAAACATATTAAAATACGTGGAAAGAGGAATTTGCTTGATTTTATCTAAAACTAGTTATCAATGAAAATATAACAGGCTAATCTAGAAAACAATGCTTAATGCATTTACCCCACTCTACAACGAGGTTTAATTTCAGTGTTTTACACAAATACTCAAATTGTCCTGTATATAGGAACATGTTCTAGTGACTAGGACACTTATTAGAAGTTAAAATTTTGAGTCCATTTTAAATACCGATATTATCGTTAGCCCTTGGGGAGATTTTTAAAACTCTATGTCCATATTTACCTAACTGAAAATGCCTGTCCCCAAATTAAAGGACATCTGAGAGTGAATAATGTGTGCTCTTACCTCTATGGAGAGAAAGACTATCGAAATACAGCTAAAAGTCACCAAATATACTATTTAAGTTGAAGGTTTCATGAAATAAGGGGACAAATATGACATCCATTTCTGCTTTTTCTCTTTCCTTGAATTTTTGATTTATATGACTCAAAAGTTTGATCTTAGGCACAGGGGAAAGATAGTTATCTAAGTGAATTTTTAGACATTTTACACTATGATATATTAAAGGGTGCGTTAAGGAATCTAAGGAATATTGGAAAATAACATATATAGATATTTTGACATTGTTGACTTCTTGTCATAGGTACGAAAAAATCGACATGGAAAGCTGTCATTATAGTTAGAATTTGACTGGAAGATACCATAAGAAGACAATAATTTTAATTCAGTTCTTCTTAACCCAACGTTATTGGGTACCCATCTACACACAGATGGAATAAATCAGTGAGATGAGGGGGGAAAGTTGATTAAGATGTCTTCAAGGAGCCTAAAGTCTTGTGAGGCAGACATATTTAAACATGTAAATAGTGCAAGGCAGAATAAAGTAATTGCCATTTAGAAGTTCAAAGTGCTTTGAGAGCCCATAGGAAGAAGTAATTAATTCTGACTTGTACTATGGGGAAAGCTCCATGGAAAAAGAGCTTTTTGAAAAGGGCCTTGAAAGAGATGTAGTAATTTGGTGGGTAGAGAAAGAGGACATTCCATGCTGAGTCAGGTACATCAGCAAAGAAATACAAGGTCTCTTTTAAGCCTCTAAGAGCCAGACGGAAAAGCTGTACCTTATATATTTTAATTGGAAATTTCTATAACTTTAAAGTAGCAATGTGAAGACTGATTTTTCTATTTTCTTTTTTTCTTATATATTCTTATCAAATGGTTTATCTCGAATTTCTGGAGATCTGCAAAAATTCTTTAGAAAGCTTATTGAAAAATACTTTCTCTTGTATTTTAATGCTTGTATGTTTCAAATTTAAATAAGGTTTATAGAAATTTAATTTCTAATCAATTATTATATGTATTTAAAGAATACATTGCTTCATTTTTGATACATAAATGTTTTCTATTTTAGTTTATTACATAAAACACATTTATATAAACTGGGCCTTGTTTTCCTATGAAATTACATGCATTTTACCAACTTGCTAGAATTGAAACATTTGGTAAGGAAACAGTAAAATAGACATCAACATTATTGCATGCAGAATATTTAAATGAGATTTAAAATTAAGCTTGAGGCCAAACTCCCAGCACCTTTAACTCTGTTCTGAACCACAAAGTCTAGTACTTTTACCTTCTTTAGTTATCTTGCAATAGCAAAAAGGAAAAGAGAAAATTTTTTTGTTAATCTTTGAAGTCATTTTAAAGAATGTTCATGTCAGATAAAAATTGGAATTATTATTTTAAATACTACAAGAATGTTTAGGAAATAAGGAGCCAATGATTCACTTATTTGCTTTATTAATAATTAGTTATTTTAAATGAAAAACATTGCATTAAGATATAGGTGGTGCCTGAATAATATATTTGTTCAAGGGAATAAAGGACCTCATTATTTTAAAATGTTTCTTCTTATAGCTACCACTAAAGCTACTTCTACTTACATTTTATTGGTCATTATTTTTAAAGAGGAATCATAAAGTAAATTCATTTATTTTTATTTTTCTTGTTTTACCTACAAATTTTCAGTGTATATTCCTAATATTACAATAAGCAAGGTTAATGCAATTACCAAGAGCCATGAAAACATACCAATTATCCTTTATGCCTGCAAAGTCTAAAGCCTATCTCTGAGCCCAGGTTGGAGTTTTAAAAGCCTGGCCTGGCAGTGGATTGAAGCTCATGGCTGACACTCTGGAAGAAAACAGAAAACAGGATTCTAGGCCAATAGAAACTGAAAGACAAGCAGACATATGCTAAAGGCTCTGATGTGAGGCTTCATCATATCCAGAATCCCAGAAGGAAAACTGGAACTCCTCGTTATATAAAAGCAAAGAAAAGATGGCCGGTAGGAGACACAGACAAGAGAGACTTCCTGAGGCACTAAGACCCAACTGAGCATTTTCCATAGTGACCTAGAAATCTCTTCTTGCCAATGGTGGGAAAAGTATATTAAGGATATCTGCCTGGATTTTAGATTTCACTCCAATTTTTGACGTCCAATGCCTTGAACTGACAAAATATTCAAAAATAAAACAAAACAAAACATTTTTTTTCTTTCTATCAAGCTGATGATTCTTCACCGCTTTCTACTTCAAAATATTTGAAGAATGGAAGTGAAAGGAATCCTAGAACAGATAAGATTTCGATGTGCCCCAAGGTTTGTCTAGGGAAGATTTAAACTTTGTAAAGGAAAATTACGCTTATTATAGAGACTGTGAAAGCACCTTGTATCTAAAAATTTAATGGCGTGTGAATTCTTAAACTCCAGTTAATTTTATTTCACATCTATCAATCTATCTACTCACTTACCTATAGTTTTACTGTTTTCCCACCTTTCAACGAGTCGAATACAAAGCCTTTTTTTGCTAATAGTGTTTCCAGATGAAGTGCTTGGGTTCAGTTTAGGCAGTATGTAATAAAAAAGTTACTCTTTTGTTTTTGCCAATAACGATAACTATTTGCATAAGTTAAATTCATATCTTCATTATAAGGTAGTTTTAATGCAGGGGATATCACTTTAGACATCAATCGTGAGGACTTAGATAGTGATCTCTACTAAATCTTGTTCTAAATCCAAACTATCAAATCAAATTATTGAACCAAATTACAGCATATTAATAAAATTTCAATATATTTGGAGACCCTTTATTATAATTCTATGGAAAATAAAAGAAATATTGGTTAGGAATTTATTTCTCTCAAAATGTGAATATTTATCAGAAAGTCAGATTGTTGATGTAGATTAAAATTGTTTCAGATACCACGATCAAAGAATATGCTGTCAATAACTTTGACTTGAACTTGGTTTAAGTTCTGGTTTTCAACTGAATGCTGAGGATTGTTCAGATGTATATTTTGACAAATAAATAAATCCTGAAATAAAGTTTTATTCTGTAATACCCTTGGTGATAGATAATATAATCATTATCTCAGTATTATTTTTCATTGATTTGGGGTTACTTTGGTTGACTCCTGATAGCAATTCCTTAACTGTAAACCAAGAAACACATGTATTCAATTAAGAAAGTATTTCTTAAATATGTGTGGCAGATTCTGAATAGTAAGACCCTTTCCAGAATAACTACAAATAACTATAACTATAATGTAATATAGTTAATATAATTATATTATAATATTATAATATAATATAATTATAATATATTACATTATAATAATATAATATAATATAGAATAACTATAATATCATATGAAAGACATAAAAAAAAAAAACTTCAGTAAAGCAATCTGATTAAGTTTCTTTAACCTGCATTGTCTTACACTTAAGCATGGAACAATCTCTTGTAATACACATCTTGTTACTGAGACCACCGATTTGGAAAATGTTGCTTTATGGCACATAATTTATACAATCCTAATTTGCATTTTAGAATAAGATCCAAAAATAGAGAGTAGTTTTCGGCTAAAAAATTTTTTTCGGACAAACTCGTTTGATTTATTTTTTTAACTTTACTATCAAGGGCTTTATAAGAGTAATTGTTCAGTCTGGATTTCGAAATCAATTTTTTTGTCTACTTTTTAAAAAAGTTTTATCTACCTTTTTCTTGTAGCAAAAGTATCAGCCTAGCAGAGGTGAATCCATTATTAAATTATGTGGGCAAAGAAAAATCTGTGTTATAACATTGCTTCTAAAAATCAGTTTCTTGATAAAATTATAATTCATTTTCCCATAACTATATGTAATATTTTCGGAGTATACTATATAGAAGAAATTCTAACTTTATATTTTTCACAATATATACAATTGATGAAATAAAATCTGTCATAGATAGAATCATATGAAATTGCCAACATTCAGTTTCTTTTAATCTGCAAAAAAAGACAATTTTATATTATTCAATATAAATATTAGAGTATACACCTATTCAAAGACATTTCAACTGTTTTACCTAACTTCCTCTCATTTGTTTATTTGGTCTCCTTTAAATATATTATTAAAATAATGGAGACCCTGAGTATCCATACTACTTTTGACTAAGAGGTTATCTCTGTCTATACTGTTGAAATGACGTTCCTGAAAGAATGTTATTCTGATGTATTACAACTAATTGACACAACCTAGCAGCAATGGCTCAGGATTTCTAGTTTTTACCACTCTGCAGTTGGTCTATTATGGACGGCCTTAACCAGAGTTTTGAAAGCATACAATATTTCTTCTCTATATCAATAAAAACTCTGTCAATTACATCTTTTAGTTATAGTGTTTATTTGTTACATTATTATGTTTATTATTATTTAATATTTATCCAATAACTATCTATAGAATTGTTGAAGCTACTGAAATGATTTGTAAATAAAGATTCCTTACATTTGCAATATAATTATGAATGATTTTTCAGTAAGCCTTTGGTTTATTTTGTTTCTTAACATTACAGTGAAATTCGAGGCTCGTTTTAAGTAAGTTTGCCAATATGTTATATAACTTCATCATTTTTTTCTGTTTCTTCATAGAATTCTGGTTTATCGGTGTGTTCTTGTCTCCTTAAGGTCAAATGAAAAAAACAGTGATGTGATGAATGTCACCGCAGGTTCTATAAAAACTTCCATTTTGAACATCGGACAATATTTTATTCAATGGTTCTTATTTTAAAAGAAAAAACACTTGGAAATTTTACATTCAGAACTGTCCAAAAAAATGGCTTTTCTGGTGAATTGATATGCTTGCTTCAAGGTACAAAAAAGATTTGTTTCATATAGCATTTTCCTTTTTTCTTGGACCACTTGGAACCCCAGAGTTACATTTACTTTTAAATGCAATAACTTTGGCATAATTTTTGAAAGACTTTTAGTCTTCTTTGTTTGATATTTGTTTTATTCACTATGTTATGATACTTGGTGTTTTTATGTAAAGAGCTGCAAGTCCAGCTTATATTTTTAAGTATGTTAAATATAAACAAATACATTAAAATATCTGACATAAAGCTAGCATGTAAAATCACCATTATATTTATAGACAGAGAAAAATAATAATGTCAAAAAAGGTAAATAAACTTCAAAATATAAATTTATAGTGGTTTTACAGAAAAATAAATGATACTATACTATAAGTTCTCATAAAAGCTCCTTGAAACCAGTAAAAATCTATGTAGTTGCTACTATTCCCCACTGATGTATTTATCAAAAGGTCTATTTCTGTGATTCAGTAAATAATAATGTCACCACAGTGGATAGACAGATTCCACCAAATATTAACCCTGCTACCATCATGTCTTCAGGGTTCAGTGCTGACCATCACTTCAGGTTATGCAAAGTGTTCAAATGCCAGATCGGGTAATGCCCATTTTCACTGATAACCAACCATCGCAAACATCCCAGTCTTTTGTCAGCACAGCGGGTCCAGAGCCATCCATCAGTGCTGGTAGTTCTGTCATATACATTTAACTTCAGCATCAGCCAGCAGCTCAGAATCTTTGTTACTGAATATTGTTGTTACCACTGTTAGGCAGAAAAGACAAAGCTAAAAGTTGTTTGTTTGTTTTTAATGGTCTTTATAGGCAGTGCTGAAGAAGATTTTTTCTTTGTACAATCACTGACCCTGATGTGGAAGACAGATAACCTTTGGAATATGTAACCTATAATACTGCTTCCTAAAATTTTATAAAGTCTTAATTTGGAAGTAAGGGTCTGAGTTAGTTAATAACAGTTGCTGCATTGCTTGTTTTAAATTCTGAAGTAGAACAATGTGCCTTCACCAGGACAATATTCATACCATATGCTTCGTAATGTTTTGATTCTCTAGAGTACAATTGAGCAATCTGAACATCAGATAATGTGTCCTATCCTCCCCAGCACCTTGGTCATATTCTGGGAATAAATTAGGCTTAAAGAAGTTCATCAACTCACTCAGGCCACTGGGGTACTATTCAGAAATCACATGTTGAGAACAAGGGGTGTTGCTATCTTTCCAATATCTGGAATAAAGATTTATTTCAACCCTTGACAGAAGAGTGGACCAGCTAATTGTCCACAGTTTAGTCTTTGGCAACAACACACACAGACGTTCTTTTGGAGAAGGTGATTATACCCGGTGCATACCGAGACATGGTGAAGGGCAAAGCGAGAATGGCTTAAGACATCATGAATCAATAATGAGATTAATTCATATATTATAGCATATTGTGCATTTGGCTTGTTAAAATTTCTTGGTTTTATTGTTTTATTATTTTTTGAAGAGATAAAGTTTTAACAAAGAGGTTATTACTAGCATATACAAGGAGATGAAGCAAATGTAAGTGAAAACACATTTAATAGTTTAGGTTTATTTGAAAGTGAATATCTTTTATGAGAGAAAAAAACTGCAGACAGAAAGAATGCCTTGAACGTATATCTAATAAAAATCTTTTCTTCAAAGGGCTCAAAGTATTTTAATAAGTTAACTTGCCCTTGTAACTTCTTTGTCAGAATTTTGAAACCATAAAACAAACAGAAACTAAACCATCTTTATGTTTATTGCCTGATGAGAGGGGAAATGTCTTTGCTAGGTAGAAGGGTAACCTTTGAAAGATTTACAGCTGTGCAACTTTCCCTTTTTTAGTCCCTGATTCTGGCTTTTCACATGTCAAAAAATAAATAAATGCACACATCCCTTTATTACCTAAGCTCATAGTTTAGAACATTTTTTTTCTCTCTGCCCATCCAGCATGAGTTTCTGAGACCAACTTTGCATGAAGACTACTATGTCATTGATTAAACACGTCTCTTAAAAGTTGACAGTTAGGGTGATATCTGTTTTTACCCTTGATGATATCTTAATTATTGCAGAGGGTAAAGGGATTACCGTCTGCAGAAGTGTTTTTTGATTGCTTACGCTGAATGGAGAACCAAACTGGAAAAATAAATAAATCAACTATCATAGTAGCAAAGCAACAAACTGAATTTAAAGTGGCACAAATCGGATATATAATTACCGAGGGAATGAGTACAGTAGGGTGGAATAAGAGGGGCTTCACAGGGAAGGGAAGTTGGTAACCAAACTAGAAGGAACTGATAGTGATAAGTTAAAAAACAGTATTAACTGAGCATTCAGTGAAAAAAAAATACTGTAATAGGTAATAGGCTTTCACTTATTAAAGAAAGGCATAAACATAGAACTTTGCATATCTGTTTACAAAAGCAGAATAATTTAAAGTATTGGTCTCGATCCATTACACATAGACCAGATCAGTTTCCCAACATACTGATCTAAAATCCAACGGATAAGTAAAGAACTCAGGCTTTTTTATACCAAACACTGGTTTCTCCTTAGTGTAAGCGACCATTATCTCTCCCAGTGATATTCTTCCCTATGGTCTTTCTGCCTTTACTCTTGACTCCTCTATAATATATTTTCAACACGGAAGCTAAAGTGACACTTTTAAAATGTAAGATCTATATCACCCTGTAGCTCCAAATTCTTCAATGGCTTTCTAGCCCACTCAGAGTAAAAGCCAGATTCCTAACGGGCTGATGCAATCTGCCTTCTCCACACTCCCATTACATTTCTGACTACTAACTTCTTTGTCACCCACCTCTGACCAAACTGGGTTGCTTGCTGCTCATCAAACACACTGTCTTAGTCCACTAGGTTGGCTATAACAAAAACAGTGTAGATTGAGTGGGTTGAAGACACCATTCATTTTTCGTAGTTCAGGGATTGAGAATTCTAAAATCGAGCTCCAGTAGACTTGGTACCAGATGAGAACCCACTTCCTGGTTCACAGAAGGTGCTTTCTCACTGTGTTCTCGTGGCAGAAGGGACAACAGAGCTCTCCAGGGTCTCTTTTATAAGGGCATTAATCCCTTTCATGAGGGCTCTAACCTCATGATCTCATCACTATCCCATGTGGTTTAGATTTTATCAAATGAATTTTAGGAGGACACAGACATTCAGTCTACAGTACATACCAACAACATTGCCGCCTTAGGGCCTTTGCATTGGCTGTTCTCTCTAACTGCAACATTCTTTCCTCAGAAACTGAAGGCCATCTCTTTTTCACCTCTTTCAAGTGTTTGCTTGAATGCTAACTTCTGAATAGAGCCTACCTTCACCAACCTATTTAAATTCACAATCCACTTACCATACTCACATGCACAATTTTTCTTTCTCCCACCATGCTCCTTATTTTTCCTTTCATGTATCCCTTTCTAGAATTCCCACATATTGTAAAATTTATTTAATTATGTGCATTTTATATTCCCCATCAGTAGAATGTAAGTTCCACAAAGACATTTTTTTTTTTCTTGCCATGCAAGGTATTGGTTTTGAACACTGATATATCCCAATTATCTTGAAATACTCCAGACTCATCTTGAGCCAGGTTATATAGGAGACATAAGTGATGCGAGAAAGAAAACAAGGATCATATTCTAGTCATTTGTAATCCATTATTTAGTTCAGCATGGTAGGTATTCAATATAAATTTACTGAACTGAGATTTTTTTTTAATTTCTAAGTATCAGTAAATGATGAGAAAAAATATGTAACTAATATTCCAGGAATATTTTTGCTGTCATTGTTTTAATCATATTTTTACAGTTGAAATTTTTCATAGACTGGGGAGTTTTGTTGTTCGTAGTCATTTAAATACTGTTATTCTTAAATCTTTTTGTTTGCTTGTTTTTTCTATGATCGAGCTAGTCATCAAACTTAAAAGCAAATAAAGAAGAAATGCTGCAAGCCTAGGTTTTTGAAAGAATGTATGCTGGTTTCATTTGGTTGTTTGCTTTATTTTTTTTTTTTTTGTCCCTATGGTATTAAACACCTCAGAATTTTATCTGTAATTCTGTCTGCCATTTTGTTCTGTTAGATATGGAACTTGGCCATGAATAATTTCTTTTTGAATCATCCTATAAATAGTAGAATTCACGTACGAAAAGTCTCTACATTATACTAATAGTTACACCAAATATGTCACTCTTGCAGAAAATATACTACAAGCTCTTTTGGAATTGAGAAAAATATTATGTCATACTCATATTTCATGGAATTAAAATTCCTAGTTGATAATAAGAAAATGGACTATAAATAGTTTGTAAATTCTGTGAGTTTTATATATGTGTGTGTGTATAGGCACACACACTTGTTTTTTATAGTGGTGGTGGTGACAGTAGTGTTGATATCCTTATTTTTATTTTTCATAGAGAGACAAAAGTTGGTAACATAGAAAGTGAGGCAGTAAGTAATCACAAATTGGACTTCAAGAAGGAGTAGTTTTGAACTGCTAGAATTGAAAGGAAAGGTTGAAATAGGTTGAATTTATAGAATGCTCCTTTAAATAGGATTTTTTATAAACTATATTAAATGCTAAATTTAGGTCTGGTTTTCTATTTTGTGTTTGAATTCTTATTGCTATACTCTTTTACAAAGAGAACAAACACATTTTTATGAACACATCAATAAGTTGTCTATTTTAACTGTATTTGTGTGTATGTGTGGAAAATTCACTATCTGTGGCTATTCTAAGGCATGTCACTGAATTTTCTATTTATTTCATTGAATTTTAAAACCTTGTGTTCCACAGGGAATTATGTTTATTTCTTTCAGGAAAGGAATCACCTAGAAAAATGTTATACTGCAATAGAACCTAGGCATCTTACAGGACTGAAGTGCCTTTATATTTCTGAAGGAATTGTGCTTCATAAAGCTCCATGTTTGAGAAACCAAATATAAAACCAATGAGAATCCAAACCTAAATTGTTAAAAAAAAGATACATAATGTAACAAAGAGTAATAAGAGTCCAAAATTCATATCCTACCATTTTGAATTTTGCTATATCATTTTACTTGAGATTCTGAGTGACCTGAAAAAGCACAAAATAAGTGTGTGCTATGCTATGTGCTTAACACTTTTCTTATTTAAAGAGAAAAAATTAACTATCTGGAAGCTCACTGAAAATATGTGTGAATTCTTAAAAAACAGCAGTTTTAGAAATGATTGCGTAATCTACCTTTTGCCCTAATATCATGTCTAGGTATAAAGAAATAAAAAGGTTTTAATCAACCTCATAGTAACAAGTTCGAATTTGAGTAAAAATTATTTTCCCCCTTAACCATTCTACATTTAGAATAATAACTATCCTATAATAATGCTTTCGAAACTACACTCTTAATATCAACATGTTACAGAAATCAGGATAATATACTGTTTATGAAAAGGAATTTTCCATTAATACATAATGAATATTAAATTATTAATCAATAAATCAGTTTAATATTGACTAATCCAATTGCATGTCTATATCCACCTCCCCTCCTCAAAAAGAAAAAGCTTAGTTATTTTGAAAAAATCTTATTTCTTTTTCATCCTTTGTTATCTTTTGTCAATAAAAACGAAAAGCAACTTTGTTTCAGCAATAATTTCCTAACTATTTTTAAAGAATTATCTTTCTATTTGTATTTGTAGATTGCTATAACTTTCATTTGAAAGTCTTCTTTTAATATTTCCAAACGTTCTTGTTTGTTCACTTTTCTCAATGCAGTAATTTTTAAAAATCTGAACTCACAAAGGTTTGTTCTGAAAATTGGAAAAGCTCTAGTGATTCTATTATGGGGTTCATAGATGCCATGGTTTGATATATGAATTATGCTGTAACTCTAAAAATCATAACATTTACAATTCTGAAATAGTTACCAAGTCCATGATTTATTCCAAAATATAATGTTGGTTTAAAGTCTTACTTTCATGATCTTGGGAATGTGATGGGTTGATGCGATAGTCTTGTGATTCATGAGGATAGCTCATTCATTATTTTTGAGTGGGACAAAGATAGTAGAGCTTATTTATAACTCCCTTAATTGTTTGAAGCTAGAGATGAAGATATAAAATTCTACAACTTAGTTTGCCCTATTCTTGCTTATGTTGTATCACAAGGACAAAGATTCATTAAAGAGACCTTTAAAATGTGTTAATCTAGGTACTTTAATGAAATTTGTTTGCAAGGCAACCTGTCCCACTTATTTATGCGTAGTAGTATTCATACATAATGGTAATGTGACTGCTCATCTCTAAACCATTAAGGAAAGAAATATGAGGGAAGGGGTCCCAATGATTAATTTGGGGTGGATTGCTTAGGAGATTTTTTGCCTTTTAAAGCAAACTACGCTTATCTTACTTAGCCTTAAAAAAAAAAAAGCATTAAAATTTGAATTAAAATATGCAGTAGACCAGGAACACTGTAAAATTGAAAAGGTAAGTAGTATTTATCACCGTGAATGAGTACGTGAAATAGATTTAACACATAGTTTCTAAAAAGTTAAAGAGTTTTAGTGTTTCATAAACATTCTGTCTAAAAAATAAATGTCTTGTAAGACTATTTTTCCTATTGTTCACTTCTCTTTATATTGTCAACCCTCTTTCTCTCCCTTCCCAGAGAAGGATATGTCCTAGATCTTTTACAATTGATCATCTCACTTGTGCTTTTGATCTCACATTGTCCTTTAAATTTTCATCTTTTCCTTTCTTTTATCTTTATTCACTCTTCTACTCCGCTTCTGCATATACTAAATATATGCATGTAAACAACAGTTTCTCTATGAAACAAACCACCGTAATATGGCTATGAATCCAACCACCCCAAAACATAGTGACTTAAAATCCAAGAAAATGTATCATCTGTTCATTAATCTGAAATTTGGGCAGGGGCCGTCATGGCTAACTCACTGGTAATCCTTTCAGTATCAGTTATGATAGTTCTAAAGGTTGGAGGCTAGAATAATCTGAAACCTGGCTCGCTCACATTTTGGGAGGTTGATGGAGTCTGTCAGTTGGGAATTTAGCTGAAGCTGTTAGCCAGAATGCCTCACTCTGGGCCTGGGTTTCTTCACAATATGATGGCTGCATTCCAAAGGAAGGCATCGAGAGAGAGAGCGAGAGAGAGAGAGAGAAAGAGCGAGAGCGAGAGCGAGAGCGAGAGCGAGAGCGAGAGCGAGAGAGAGAGAGAGAGAGAGAGAGAGAGAGAGAGATCTAGGTCAAAACCAAGTCACTCTAATGACCTTGCCTCGGAAATCATGCAGTGTTACTTTCACAGCATCTCTTCGTAGAGGTGGCCAAGAAGTCCTGCCAAGAAGTCCTGCATGATTTTAATGGAAGGGTAACTAGACTTATACCAAATATAAACAATGTACTAAAGAGCTTGAAGGACCAGAAGTATTGCTGTGGCCATATTTAGAAAATATAATCTTAGTTTGTCCAAGAGAATTCCTATTCCCCACGTACAATATGTGCTCTCACTCTCTTCTAAGAACTCTCTAAAATCTCATTTCAGAATCAAGCTCTTTCTCAAGTATCAAGATCTCTTTATTTAAACCAAGTACAGATAGAGATGAGGCCGCCCAGGTGCACTTCTTCAAATGTAGTTCTTGAGCATACTTCTCAATTTGAAGACCTGAGAACTAAAGAGATATTTCCGCTCCCCCACTCCCAACATGTAGTGGCGAAACAGACAGTGATAACCACAATAGATATCTTCATTAAAAAAATGAAAATGGGAGGCCCACAATAGTCGCTAATTCACAAAAATTCTGAAATCCAACTCTATAACAACATATTGCTAGTTCCTGGATTAGGGCTTGGTACTGCTGCCTGGAGATGATCCATCACAGCTCTTAACTCTTGATCCATTAGCTCTTTGGACTTGGTTGTGCTTTCTGCAATATCCTTCATTTTCCATAAAAAGTAGCTGAGGTTTGCCATCCAGTGGTTCCCTCAACCTCCTTCTTGCTCTTCATAGTATGGGGATTCAAAGACCTCTTTTCATCTTCTATCTGTTTTTTGTTTTGTTTTGTTGTTTTGTTTTTAGTTCAAGTTGACAGTATTTCTACTAGTAAAGTTCTCTGTAAACTTTTTGGATTTCTTGTGATTGCTACTGGAGTTTAAGTGCATTAACAAAAACATACCCTCAAATCTTATGAGATAAGCCTTCTCTATCTTAGACTTCCTGTAAGAATGTTGAGGGCACTGCCTTTAAGATTCTTAGATACTCAAACATTATTTGATGAATGAGTATAATAAGATCCTTGGAGGGTCTTTAAGATACTTCAAGGGACTTTTGTCTGACTAAAAATTTCTCTGACACATTGCAATAAATCTTTCTGAAATCTTAACAAATGAAATTATAGTGTCATCCTTGATTTGATCTGTGCATCAAAACTCTATCTTTGAGAATCAGGTTGTGGCTGGGTATTACTTTTTTTTTTAACACAATTTGGGCTCCTTCATATATTTTTAAAATTTTGTTTAAATACTGAACAATCCATTTTTCATCTATATTTCTCTTTCTCATTTTATTATAGGGAGCAAGAAGAAGCCAGGTGAACATTCCATATTTTTCCTGGAAATCTCCTTAGAGAGATCATCTAATTTATAAGGGATATTTTCTATTTTTTCATGTTATTAGAGTTGCTAAGTTTTCTTTTACTACATAACAAGAATCTCCTTACTTCCAGATACCCATCACACTCTTGTCACTTTTTTAAAAAAACTTTATTGACATTCTCAATGGCAATCAGGCTTTTTTTCAACAAAAGCTTTTCAATAAAATTGTCCTTTCAAAGTTCTTTCAGCTTCAACCAACTTCCTGGTCCCAAAATCAATTTTAGGTTTTGTTATAGCAGTATATCATTCCTCATACCAAAGCTGTTGTCTCTTTTAATAATTTTATTTGCATAACAAACACCTCCCAAAACTTAGTGTACATATATGAATCTGCAATTTGAGCAAGTTCTACAGATATCTTATGTCTGTGCCACTCAAAGCCTGGGAGCTATAGTCATCTAAAATTGCTCAATTAAATATTTAGAAGTTGATGTTGGTTATCACTCGAGATTTTTTTGGAAGTTATTTTCCAGACAACCTACATGTGACCTCTTCGGGTGGCTTGAGTAGCTTCACAAATGGTAGTTGGATTCTAGGACAAGCATCCCAAAATAGATGATGAAGTAGAAGCTATATATTTTTAATTAGCTAATCTTTGGAGATACTCATTATCATTTTCTCTGCAGTCTATAACATCATAACAGTCACAAAGGCCAATCGGCTTTCAATAAGAGGAGAAATAGAGTTTACCTCTTTATGTGGAAATAACAAAAGTTCTGGAAGAGAATGTGAAATCAGAAATATTGCTCTCCATTTTTTGAAAATGCAACCTTATAATGTACCACACACTGCATTACTTTTTTACCTTAAATTTATATCTCAACTAACTATAATCTTGCTTTAATTCCTTTTCTCTCATTTCTTTCTTGTTCTTATCTTTAAAAGATACAAATTTGTACTCTGCTAAGGTAATCAATAATCTTCAATCTTCCATAGATCTTAATGATTTTCAGTCTTCAAATTATATGACTTATATATTTTATTTGACAGTGTTGGTAATCATCGAGTTCATGAAATATATTTTCTATTATCCTTTGGCTTTATACTGAGTATCATTTTTGATCATTTCCTTAAACATTCTTTCTCAGTCACAGATGACTCCTATTATCATTATTTTTTGCCTGTTCCTTAAAAGAGAGTTTTCCCCAAAACGTGCACTTCGATTTATTTCTCTTTTTATGCTATATCTTTCTCTAAATAACCTTTTAAAAACAAGTCTACCAATTTGTACTTCCATTTGCTACTTCCCTCTTAAGCTTGTGATTCAAATGTCTAACTGTTGACTGGACATTTCAACATAAGAATTTCATAGCTACTTTATATTCACCATTTTCAACCTAGGCTCCTTATCTTTTCTCATAAAATGGATCCTTTTCTCATATTCCCTAACTTGGTTAAAGCTTTACTCTTCACCACAGCCTCATCTAAACCACATCAGAACCTAAAAATGGAATTCAAAGTCATAAAGCTTTGCTTCCACTTTTACTCTTATTTTGAATTGTTCCCACTCCATTGTACAGATTCCATTATTCCATTCCACAAATATTCTTTCTCGTGAAAAGCCCTTCACCTTCTCACTAACCTCTTAACAAAAACAACAACTTTCTTCCATGCTCATAAATTATTTAAGTCAGTCTTCCCCACAAAACAGTGAGCTTCCTTGGGCAGGGACAATTTATTATTAATCTCTCTATCATTTACATATATAATTACAAGTCATTGGCTTTCATCTAATTGACCTATTAACAACTCGCACAGTTACCTCAACACTGACTTCCACAAACTACTTTGCTACACATAATTCCTATTTTGGATTATTTTCTAATGAACGTATGAAGTAAACATAATGAAAATATTTGGCAACTACCATTTGTGTGTTGGTAGCATTTCCATGTATGTCTATTTAGTAGTGTTTGTACAAGGATGTGAAGATTTTATTGCTGTGGTTTTCAAAGTGTTCTCCATAAAACCCTCCGTGGAGATGCCACAGGAGATTCTATGAGCAGGGGCTTGATTATGCCCAAACAAAGCACAGCCTTTCTTGTTCAGCACACCTGCCACCTCACCAGAATAATTTTACAGATTGGACTTTTGGACACATTTTTATTTTAGAAAGGTTTATAATACTGAAATATTTTAAATCATTGTTTATCAATTTTTTCCTTTATCCATTTTATTTTCTTAAAGAGCTAAACTGGAAAAAAAAGAGTAATGATATAGAAAGAAATTATTAGCCTCATGATTTATGGATAATGTGGGTTAGACATGAAGAATACTAGATCCTTGACCTCAGATGGATGCTTTGAAACAGAAAATGGTTGTATGTGTGAGACTATGACAAAAAATGAATAGAACTTAAGAACATAGAATGGATTGTGGAAATTTTTCTGAAAGGCAAAGTATAATTAAAGATTTTACAATATTTTATCTCTATGGAAAAAAAGGTCTGCACTTACAAATATCATGTTGTTTGACTTTTGCCTTTCTGACTTTAACTTCTTGGAAATATGTTTTGTATAAATACAGACTTCATTAACTGAGTTGAAACAAGATAAAAGTTCTGTTTCAAGGTAATCTTCTGTCTATAATAATATATTTATAACACTTGGAATTTAATGATCCACAGAATTCCTTGGAATTTTAGGGATCTTTTAAGAGACGTCTACAGTTCATGGTGTCTTAATTGTTCCCAACCTCTGCAAATTAGACTGACAAAATTAAACTTTGGCATTTCTATTCTTCTCTCACTTAAAATTTAACATTTGTGTACTTCTCTCACTTTAATTTTTTAAAAAGGAACTTGACATGGAAAACTCAATTAGGAAAAAGATCATAGTGAATATATCACTTAAAATAATTACTTATTGTGGGTCTTCTGAAGCCCAGGGCTCTCTAATCATTGTTATTCAAGTCACCTACCTCTGTATGCACATATACACATGATTCTGAATATGGTTCACAATCAAATGGGAGAGAAAAAACTGACAATAAACCATGGGGTTTATTAATTTTTGTTGGACATTCTCATGGTACTTGCCCATAGACATTAGATGCCACATATGCTGGTTTACAAGCTATTGTCTATCAAGTTTTTGACCCACTCATCTTTTATTCTTTGTTTCCCTGGAGATGAGACTCTGCAAACTATATGCCTCTTACCAACTGGTCCTCTGTTAGGATGCTGATCATGGCTGTTAGAAGGAACCTACAGTAGAAAAAAAGAAAGCAGTAAATTATTCTCCTTCATTTGCTTCCTCACCCTGATGGTAACAGATCGTTCCCGTCACAATAATGATTTCAATTTGCAGTTGCTCCAATACTCTTAGAAACGGTCTTATCAAGCCCTTCAGAGACAGAAGTATCAGGTGGCTGACACTCCCTCCTCAGAGGACTGGGTTCCAACCCCAAGCAGCTCCTCCTTCTGGCTCAGAGACCCCTGTACTATCTAAGTAGCACGCCTCCTCAAAGGATGGAGCTATGGTTTTGTAGATCCTCCTATCCAAGATTTAAGTTTCATTTTTTAATTCTAATTTATAAAATTAACTTACAGTTTTTAAATAACCTATCTCTTTCTTTTGTTCCCACAGTCCTAGGGGTAGAAGCTGCTACTTGTAGATGCTAACTCTGTGATGACTTATTGTACTCTTTTAGCTTTTTCCATTCTTCATTACCTGGTTAACCATATTTAATATTATTTTTTTCTGTTGAAATATGTGTAATTTCTGGGATCTGAAATGAATATTAACTAATATACTTTCTATACTTTATGTCTCTCACCCCAAAATTATGTAGAAGTTGATCTTTTATGACTAAATCACTTCACTTCACTCTGCCTCACCTCCCCTCTCATGGGGTATGCGCAAGAATGAAATGATTAAAAACTGTAAAGTATTTTGGAATGCAATAAAAAATGTGTAATTGTGTATATTATATATCAAAAATACAAACTAAGACAAGATACTAAGGCTAAGAATAAAACTAAATAAACAAAAACATCACACGGTTTATCATATTTTTTTGTACTTTCAATACTTTTGTGTTTTCTTTGTGAGTCAGAGTGGTAAAAATGATGGATGAAGTCACCAGAGAAGCAGTGTCTGGTTACATTATTTTCTAAAGTACTTATCACAGCACAATTTGGCATATAAACTATCTTCTTTGTCACAAATAAACATTCATGAAATACACTTAAATCTTATTTAATGTTAGCTGACCTACATTGTTTTCAAGATGATACAAATAAAATTATATCTTTAATACCATTATTTATAATAATAAAAAATTATAGCCTCAAATTAGATAAATTAGATTTATGTGTCATATAGTTAATATAACAATTCTCTAGCAAGCAAGAGGGTAATGTTACTTTATTTATCTTTGTATGTTAGGGTCATTAATAAGACTAATTTTGATAAAATAAAATACTGTATTTTGATATTATTTGTATTGTCCTTCATATTTATCAATAATATTTTAAACACTTATATGTTTATACATTTTAACCATGCAAATGCCTTTAAAAATTTTTAACTCTAGTTTATATAACTATGTTATTTTCCTCAAACACTCTTATTTCCTACATAATTTTTGACCCTTTGACTCTTGTCTGAGTGAGTCAAACTCCCCTTGGAGTGATAGGGCATTTGTCCACTGATGTGTGGAGTAACCTGTGCTTTTGAATATCTTAGAGAACTTGGTAAGAAGAAAAAATGATGATCTCCATTTTAAATGTTTCTAGAAACGTTGTTCATTTATTTCCATTTGTCAGAGCTAGGTCAATCTTAAAGGCATGCCCTCTCACCCTCTTTTTTGTAAAAAGTAAGAAAAGGCAACAAATATTTGATGGGATACGGACTGGGATATTAAATAAGAAGATGGTTCTATTGATAATAGAAATCTTAGGGTCATAATAGTTTAACTCTCTGACACACGGCAGCCACTCAAACAACAATTTAAAAAATATTTTAAGTTTTTCTCATAGAATACACTTTTAATGCTGGTAAGAGCTGTAACATTTATGAATTTCCCAAGGAAAATGTTTAGATTAGTTTTGGATTTGCTGAAATGCAAAAAGAATGATTCTTTTCTTAACTCAGAATTTGAAACAAATTGGTAGAAACTTCACTCTAATAAATAAAATTATATAGACAGAAATTGTAAGAATATGAAGAAAAATAGCAAAGGTGGGTATTTAAAAGTGGAGAAGTTAGAATTTGAAAATTAAGTTATAGTTTGAAAGCCAGAATGATATAAAACAGCAGTCAGGTTTTAACTTATTTATTGTAAAATTTAACAAGTGAATCTCAATTTTTAAGAAGTATAAATTGCGTGAGAGCATACACAGTATTTGAGAAACAGTTCAATGAACTACAATCCAGGGCTGTGTGGTTGCAGACAGTAAAAGAGGAGAAACAAATTTTCTGGTATTTTCCTCATAATTTGGTAATCTTGCATCTTTATGAAGTATATAATCTGATTTTGGGAAATCGCCCAATGAAAATGTTTCTGGAGACTCACAATTACCATGGCTAACCTCAACCAGGAATTCTGGGACTGTCTCTGACACTTACCTACAAACTAAAAGGATGTGGAGTAGGAGATTAAAAATATACTAAGACAAAATTTAGAAGGTAGAGACTTATTATGTAGAGGAATTATGCCTAAAGAAACGATCTGAGTCTCTTCTGCCTTATTTTGTTTGGTTTTTAGTTTACTTTAGCGCATTTCAACAGCATAAAAGATTTGTAGTAATAAATCTCAAAATAGGAGGAAACCACATGAGATCACTTTCTCAGTCTCCTCATCAGGCAGGTAAGATATTATTTATATGTTTTACAGAATAAACAACAAAGCTCCAGAGGAGGAAAAGGGATTTTCTTCAGTCAGGTAACGGCAAAGTACAGAATAGAACCCAGGTCTCATGTCTCTCATTTCTATAATCTTTTTCAGAATGCATACTTCTGATTTCTTAAAATTCAAATCATTAGACAAATCTAATGTATGTATTCAAAATTTACTTTGATTTTAAAGTTATCACTGACAAAGAATGGAGTTTAAGTTATATTCTTTTTCATGTGATTTTAAGGTTATTAAAAATATGAGGTCAAAAAGTTTTATCCATCAGTTCTGAAAATGCCTTCATTTGACTTTGATTGACAATTTTAAAAAATGATTGACAGTCTCTGATGAGCAGTGATAAAAATGACAACCTTAAGTCTTTTAAACAAGTTATATTTTAAAGGAATTAAGTTGCTAATGGATTAACAGTGGTCAATGAAGAAAGTCGACCGTTACTTTTTATGTTACTGGTTTTTCATTCTTCATAGAACACAGATATTAATCCTCACAAATTCTTCCTGAGATTCCAATGAAACAAAATTGGCTGCAGATACGATTTTATTATGAACTCCAAGTTAACCCATTAGGTCAGTCACTGTGCCTTAGGATATTGATAATTTACTGCTGAACACAAAGGCACTTTTTCATTATCTACTATCAGCTTTTTGAATACACATAGTATTTTTCTCAAATATATGCAAAATGACTGGGCAATTAAGCCAAAATTATTTCCAGATATTATTCTCCCTCTGGACTCAGCTTCACATTATAATTCTGAGTAGTTTTCTAATGAGTGAGCAAATTCTTTGGTCTTACAGCATAAAGTTAAATGTACCCATTTTTAGTTCTAAAAGAAAATTGAAACTTCAGGTATGTGACTCATTCATCCTTCCTTAGCCAGGAAAAAAGGATGATATCTGAAGTATCTAATGTAGATAAAAGTCAATTCAAGTATACTATTAACAAATCTCCCAGTAAAAGTCAATTTTATCTCCTAACCTAATATTTTTTTCCCCTTAAATTTCTTTGTTTTTGTCATTGGTACTAATATCCTTTAAATAAATAATTATCAGCCTATATTTATCTTGCCTCTTTACTCTCTATATATAGTTCCAATTTATTTATATATATTGGTAGTTTTCCTTTTATAACATTTCTTGTTATAATGGCCTCCATTACATTCAAAAACAAACTCTCACAAGTTCAGGCTCAATAGTAATAACATGCATGAAAAAGTACAGGAATCACAGCTGAGAATACACTCATCTTGAGTTGCAGCATTAGAGAAACATTTTTAAAAATAGAGAACTTAGAACAATATGATTATAACAGGCTTTGGAATTTCACGCTCCGGATTTGAATCTTGATTTTCTGACCTTAACTCACAGCCAAGTTTCTCATCTTTATTTTATTATTATTAATATTAATTATTATTATTATTATTTAGTTGAGGCAACCCTTGGTTGACCTCACAGATTGCAAGGACCTTGTCATCTTACAATCCCTTAGTTTTTATTTTTTATGCCTACAGCACCTGGTCTTCTTTGGTCATCTCCTATCAAAGTACTAGGCAGGCCCAACCCTGCTTAGCTTCTGAGATCAGATGGGATTGGGCTTGTTCAGGGTGGCATGGCCATAGACTCTCATCTTTAAAATGGAGATAATGATAACTATCATTTATTGTGTGTTTACCATGTGTCAGGCTATAAGCACCCTATATGTCTTATTTGTTTTAACCCTTCTAATAACTTTGCTAAATAAATAGCATTATTATTATAATGAGAGCAAATTAATTTTTCCAGTATCACACAGCTAATATGTCATAGTACATCAACTCCAATCCCTGACTGCAGACATCAGAGTCTATGTTTTAACCACTGAGCCTTAAGTGAGATTATACATGTTCACTGCTGACTGGCTAGACACAAGGTGGGTGCTCAGAAAATGTTAGTTTCATTTCCTTATAATGTGTTATATAATGTGTTTGTGAGAACATACTTTAACTACTGGCTTCGTGCCTAGCTACCATGTTATGAATGTTCTGTAAACTAAAGTGAGTTTAACCATTTGAAGAATGAGCAGGATCTTAAAATGCACCATTATTATCAACATTGAAATATTAGGTACACTTAATCTAAAAAATGAAAGTCTTGAATATACATGATACCTGTAGTCAACATGGAGGAGAGTATGTGTTGTGCAAGACCCCAATGGAATGGAAATTGGTAGACAAATAAAATGTACAAAAAAAAAAAAGATATTTTAAACCAATGGGAAAGTTTTCTCTATGATCAGAGTTATACTTCATTTTTCTGATTCAAATCTATTGTTTGTTCTTTATAAGCTCTTTCTGTTTTTCTCCCTTCCAGACAATTTGTCTCTTATCTGAACTTTACCTACTTTCCCATGTAGTTTAGAATCTATGGCCCATGTTTTCAAATGCTTAGATGCTTTTATTCTTTTGTTTTCTATTCTCTCATTTTTATACCCTGTCCTGGAACATTCAGCTTCTAGAGATGCTTAAGCCATCCCCTTCTTAAAACAACGCCACCCTTGAACCATTTATTGGTTCTTTTGTATTGGTAAAAGTCTTAAAACATCGTGA
The DNA here is from genome assembly GCF_014176215.1 of Rousettus aegyptiacus. Classification (NCBI taxonomy): domain Eukaryota; kingdom Metazoa; phylum Chordata; class Mammalia; order Chiroptera; family Pteropodidae; genus Rousettus; species Rousettus aegyptiacus. The sequence continues at coordinate 76,397,218 of NW_023416286.1, forward strand.
AAAACAATTCTACAGTGGCTATTTCCACTTCCTTGCATCCCATTTATTTCTCACCCTACTTTAATCTGGCATCTGGTTCTACTACTTCACTGAGTCTACTTTCACTAACATCTACATTACCCTCAATATTATCAGACCCAGTGAAACATCTGCTGTGCCTATCTCGCGTCATCTCTCAGTGGTAATTGGTGCTGTTGAACACTCATTCCTTCCTGTAATTCTCTTCCCCCTGAGCTTCTGTGATCCCCGTCTCCTTCTTTTCCCCACGTCTACTCAGTCAAAAGGCATTCTTTCATTTATTCAAATGAAAGCACTTGTTATGTATTACGACAGAAGAAAGATGCATAAAGACTAGATTACACAATAATGTAGATGCAATATTACGACATACATAATGTATTAAGTAAGCACAGAGAGTCTGGTTGAGTGGACCTGCCTAATGCCTTTAAGCTTATCCTTTCTTTTTCCACAATCTTGTTTTAATTCTACTTTGCTGCAGTAGCTTCTTGTTCTATGTACTTGGGCCCTTTAATCCACCCTCCTCACTGTTGTCAGAGTGACCTTTATAAAATGCCATTTTGATCATATCACTAGCTGACTTTCCAACCTTAAGTGATTCTCAAGACTGTCATGCTATAGTTCACGGTTCATAGCTTAACATCCAAAGTTCTTCACATTTAGACCCCAGACTTGTTTCTAGCCTCCTCTTAGACCGCCGCTCTACTTGTTGTCATTACTTCTTCATATCGTGTCTTTTTTCTGGACTATGTGAGGTTGTTTCATATCTGTACCTTCTCGCTTATTATCTTTTCACAGAATTCACTTTCCTTTATAATGTTTATCTAGCTAATTTTCATGAAGTCTTTTCTGACAACTGACCGCTTCAAACCTTATTGAGATATTCTGCCTTTGTTTTCATATCTCCTTTGGTATATACCACTCTCATGTAAGCGATTAATTCATTCACCATGTATTTATGGAACACCACATAGTATACTTTAATTTACTTGCACTTTTCCCTCACTGCACTATAAGTTTCCTGAGAGGAGAGATTATAACCCATTTTAGGCTTCAGTCACAGAACCTCATATAGGTAGATAGATATAGATATGCCATCCAATGAATCTATGTTAAATGAGTGAATTACTATCATAAGAGTCACTGAAAGAAGTACACCATATTGATAAAATTTATGAGAAGATCTATAGTTAGTTACTAGAATCACTGGTCCTACAGGCTGGCTGTTTATATGAATCATGAGTTTATCATTTACTAGCTCTGTGTCCTTAGAAAGTTTACAAACCTCTCTAGGACTCTACTATAAAATGCAGATGATAGTAGTCTCTACTTTATAGAATTGGTAGAAGATTATATTAATTCATACATGTGAAGGACTTAGAACAAGATCTGACCATAGTGAGAACTCAAGATCAGCGATCTTGAGTAACCAGAGTCCAAAATCTACAAAATGCCAACTTCATTATTATATGCTAGGTTTTAGAACCAGATATCTTGTTAATTTAATTGATCTTTGACATTCCTTCAAACTCTTAGGCTCTATGTATTTATAATAATCAAGTCATATATTTCATGTAGTATTTGAGTTGTATGGGTTATTATAATAAAGAATATAAACTTTGTTGAAAAGCATGATACATTTTTGGGGGGCTGGAGCAGTGGCAAGACTGAGAGTAAGCTAGATCTGATATGTGCTAAAGGAACAGAAATCAATTTAATATTTAGGCATACCCCATCCCTTGTTGATTTCCTTTATCTCCAGGAAAACTATAAATCAATTTTTTTTTCAAAGCCTGAGAGCATGTGAAAAATTCAGGAACAATCCAGGTAGGTTTTTGCAATGTAGGTATGGCTCTAGGAGCAGGAAGAATCTTGAGACAGTGTTATAACTTGATACCTTATGTATAGTTGAATAAGCATCCCTATATTTTTATTGATAATTTAACATAGCCCTAGACTATAAGATAGAAAGACAATGAAGTATAGTTCCAGCCCTTGGGGAACTCTGGGGACAGGTAGGGATAGACAGTAAAACCACTATAATACTAGAGGAGGTGAGTTTTAACAAAGATGACAGAGACTAACAGACGTTATTATCATGACACAGAGAACTGAACTTAAATCATGCATTCAGGGGACAAAAATGGCATGTGATTTGAACCAACAATGATTTGTAGATGCTTGCCAGGCAAGAAAGAGTTGAAGTGAGTGGAACGAGGAGGCAAAAGCTCAAAGGCATACTACGTGTAGAGAGCTTCAATGAGTGTAGCATTACTGGAAAATAAATTTTGAATGGTGAAGCAATTGAATGTGAGACCAGGAAAAGAGGTTCTTGCATTTCATGTTAATGTATTCTAGTTAGCACTCCAGTAAAAAAAAAAAAAAAAAAAAAGGAATGAAAATCAGGAATCAGGGCAAGCCTATCATATTAGATGCTCTTAGTCAGATCAGAAAGATCTGACTACCATTCACTGACCACAGGGAGCCCAGTTTCCAGCCCCGGTACACCAGCTCCAGGAAAGTAAACAATTTCCAGTCCAACAAACTTGTGGAGAAAGATTTTAATATTCAAACTATGTTCTCACTGGTTTTTAAGACCCAGCAAAGATGACACTGCAGGTGGCTAGTGTCATCAGCATTATCAACATGGTCCCCTAGAGTATCACACTTTATGCAAAAGTTTTCTTTAGTGAGGAGTCCTGCCTTTTATTTTGAAGATTAAAATATTCTGCATTTGGATACTCGTATTTATTGTATGAGGATAATAAAATCTATGACATGTGTTGATAAATCTAAAGAATATTAATTTTAGGTTACTTAGTGTTGGAAGATGAATCATCTGAATGATTTTTTTCCTTTGTTTTGTAAACTAATAGTTATCAGATGGTAGGCAGTAAATATCAGAACAAAGTGGCAAAAAGACAGTAATTATGCATCATTTCGTCATCATTCTTCTACTGCTCCCATTAAACTTCTCTTCTATTCTCCATATGTGGCATTTATACCCATGTGAAGCTAAGCTATTTATCAATCCCTACATTCAACTTGCTTGTTCTTACCTCTGTACCTCTTTACCCTTCCCGGATAGCTTTTCTCTCAACTTTATACTCGACAAAGATCTCTTTTCTGCTAATGCCTCAAGGAAGACCATCTTTAAGATCTCCTTTGAACTCTGTTTCACTTGACAATTAAGGATCTTCCATCAATTGCCTGTTTGCTCTCAGATCCCTTCCCTCTCCCCTTCTACTTTGCTCTGTATTAAAGGAAGTATTTATCGCATTCTCTTGACTTATGATTTTTAGTTAAGTGAAGCCAATGGGAGACACTAGTGCAAGATTGGAAGGTGAGATGAGGGGAGCAGACAGACAGGATATTTCCCCCCATCTTTCTCCTCGCTGTGGCATCTCCAACAGCATCAGGGGCTCATCTCTACTATGGATTCAGCTTTATAGGGTTTACTCTTCCTCTGGGTCTCAGTTCCCTTTGGATGGTCCTAGCCTCTGATTCCTTCCACTTTCTACAGTTGATAATGTCTGAATTACATCAGTGTTTGGCTTCTCAGATCTTCCTTTGCCTAGGTAACCAATTCTCCATGATAAGTTCCTCCCATTAGAAATTTGTGCAGTGCTTTCTGTCTTCCAGCCTGGACTCTGGCTAATAGAGCACACCTTTCAATTTTTATAAGGATGCATATGCTATATTGACTGTGAATTTTTTCTATAAATCTTTCATTTGAACAAATGTAGGTATTTTGTTATCTCTAGTCAGGTTTTTAGTCACTTAAAGAAGGAATGCTGATTTTTAATTCATTAGCTAAACCCTTTCCTAAATAGAACCTAGCTGAGTATTTTTTGTGCACTTAGTAGGTTTTAAATAAATAAAAATCAAAGTTTGTGCTTCCTTTATCTTTGCTTTTTTCTTTAAGAATTTTGTTAGTTCCCTTTACCGCATTGGTTGTATTAGACCTACCATCCAAAAATATTCCACTGTCTCCAATAAATCAACTCAAATGTGCCACAGAAACACCTAAAATCTTGCAACATACTGATTTATGATAAGACTTGACTAGGGATGTGGGGGAATGAAATGTAATAGTTAATATTATAAAATAAAAAACATAAATTATATTTTATATTATAACTATTTTAAAAGTAATATAAATATCATCTGCAAAAAGGTTTTATTATTATTCTGTTTATAGAATTTTCTGTTTCCACATTTATTCACTCATTCAATGAAGGTACTGAGCTTTTCAGTAAATACCTGATATACGCCAGGCACCATTTTGGTACCATGAATACAGCAAAGCACAAAAGAGGCAATAATCCTTACCTTCATGGAACTTAAATATATAAGTATACAAATTTATAAACATATAAATATGCTTTTTATATAGTCTTTAATATGTAACAAATCAATAAGAAAAGATGAGCTAATAAAACATAAGCTTAGTATTTATACTGACAATTCACACAAGAACATAAATTAACAATAACCGAATGGGCAAAAAATACAACTCTTTAGTAACAAATGCCAATTTTAAAAAAGAGATACAATATCCCACTTTCAGATCAGCACAATTTACACATATGTACAAACACACATAGATAAATAGATATAACATTACTCATGTGAAACATTTTTATTCTACTAAAAAAAAATTATTACTAAGCATTTTATGAAAAAAAGTTAACAATATATTTAAAAAAAAAAAAGAGTTAAAGATATTCATCTAACCACAGACACAGCTTGAGAGTAGGATTCCTGGAGCTTGGGCCTTGCATTCTGTCCTAGAGCCTATATTCTTAATAATTTTTATTTTTCAATTACACTTGGCATATAATATTATGTTAGTTTCAGATGTACAACATAGTGATTAGACATTTACATAACTTATGAAACATTCACTCTGAAAATTTAGTTCCCATCAACCCCCTCCTGACTGGCAACCATCAAAATGTTCTCTGTATCTATATGTTTGTTTCTGTTGTTTCTTCATTTATTTTCTCATTTAGATTCCACATATGAGTGAAGTCATATGGCATTTGTATTTCTCTGTCTGACTTATTTCACTCTGCACAATACCCTCTGATACTATCCATGTTGTTGCAGATGGCAAGACTTCATTCTTTTTTTCTTTTTTTTATGGCTGAGGAATATTCCAATGTATATATGTACTACCTGTCCTTTATCTATTTATTCATTGATGAACACCCAGGTTGCTTCCATATCTTGGCTATTATAGATAATGCTGCAATGAACATATGAATGCACATTTCCCTTCAAAGTAGTGCTTTGGCTTTGTTTGTGTAAATACCTAGAAGTGAGATTACTAGGGCCTTCTTTGTCTCTTATTATAGCCTTTGTTTTAGAGTCTATTTCATCTGGCATAAGTATTTCTACTCTTGCTGTTTGCTTCATTTCCATTTTCATGAAATACCTTTTTCTACCTCTTTACTTTCAATCTGTGTGTATCTTTTGATTTGAAGTGAGTATCTTTTAGGCAGCAGAGGTAAGGGGCTTGTTTTCTTCAAAAGCCATCCTATTTCTTTTGATTGAAGCATTTAATCAATTTATATAGAAAGTAATTGCTGATAGATACGTAGTAATTGCCATTTTATTATTTATATTTTTGATCGTTTTTATTTCATCTTCTTCTTAAGGAAGTTCCTTTAACATTTCTTGTAATACTGGTTTGGCGGTGATGAATTCCTTTAGCTTTTTCTTATCTGGGAAGCTCTGTATTTGTCCTTCTATTCTAAATGATGGCTTTGCTGCATAGTGTAATCTTGGCCATAGGTCCTTGCTTTTTGTCAATGCCTTCTGGCCCACAAAGTTTCTGTTGAGAAATTAGCAGACGGTCTTACGAAAGTTCCCTTGTAGGTAACTAAGTGCTGTTGTTGCTTTTAAGATTCTCTCTCTTTGTCTTTAATCTCTTGCATTTTAATTATAATGTGTCTTGGTATGGGCCGCTCTGGGTTTATCTTGTTTGGGACTCTGTGCTTCCTGAGCCTGTATGTCTATTTCCTTCACCGGGTTAGGAAAGTTTTCCCATATTATTTCTTCAATTAGGTTTTCAATTCCTTGCTCTTTCTCTCTCTTCTGGTATCCCCTATACTGAAAATGTTGGTACGCTTGACTTTGTCCCAGAGGCCCCTCAAACTACCTTCATTTTTTTGGATTCTTTTTTCTTTCTTGCTGTTCTGATTGAGTGTTTTCTACCTTCTCTTTCAAGTCACTGATTTGATACTCTGCTTCATCTGATCTACTGTCGATTTCCTTTAATGCATTTTTCATTTCCGTTATTGTGTATTTTATTTCTGACTGGTTCTTTTTCATGTTTTTTATTTCTTTGTTAAAGTTCTCACTGAGTTTATCTACTCTTACCATGAGGTCATTGTGCAACCTTATACAGTGTTTTGAACTCTGAATTGCTTTTCTCCATTTTGTTTAGTTCTTCTTCTGAATCTTTGTTTTGTCTTTCCTTTGGGACATATTTCTTTGTCTTTGCATTTTGGCTACCTCGCTGTATTTGTTTCTATGTATTAGGTAGGGCTGCTATTTCTCCCAGTCTTAGTAGAGCTGCCTTGTGTAGTAGGTGTCTTGTGGGGCCCTGTGGCATAATCTTCCTGGTCACCTGAGCTGGGTGTTCCCTTGTGTGCATTGTGTTAGCCCTTCTGTTGTAGTTAAGCCTTAGTTGTTGTTTGCATATCAATGGGAAGGATTGACCCTCAGGCCAATTGGTTGTGAGGACTGGCTGTGTCTACAGTGGAGAAGCTGTTATACAGGGGCAGATCCTACAGAGCAGGATTTGCTTTAGCAGGGCTCTGGTGCCTGCCCAGTCTGACCTTTGGTTGTCATTTGTGGAGCTGGTTGGGTGGTGCTCTGGTGTGGCCTGAAGTTGGCCATCGGGTATTTTGGTTTGGGGGCCTCTTAGAAGGGCCTCTGTTGCAGTCCAAAATCAACTGCTGCCTATGCCCTGCCTGAGGCCACTTGGTATGAGCTATAAAGTGATCTGCAGGTGGTTGTCACTTATGCTGGGCTTGGAGGTGTTAAGAAGGGCTCAGCTGTGAACTGAGGCCAGCTGCCACTAGTGCCAGGCTTTGGGCTGCTTAGCAGGAGGTACAAAGCATGCTAAGGCCAGATGCTGCTTGTTTGGGGTTTGTGAACGTTTGAGAGATTTTCAGAAAGTTCACAACATGAACCAAGTCAGGCCATTTGCATGGGAAAGCCACTGGAAGTGGCTTGGGTTGGCCTGCAAGTCAGGTGAGGTGAGGCCTCAGGGAATCACTGGAGCAGAGATAATGGTGTTAGCCAGATTGATGGAAACTCAGATATGATGCTCACCTGTGTCTGCAGGCTGGATTGGGGAAAGGTTCAGCAAAGGAAAAAGAGCTTCTGTCAGTACTTCTGGGAGGAAGCTACTCCTCTATCCCTTGCCGTGAAGCCAGACAATTCGATTCCTCTCTGTATGTTACTGTTGCCTTTCAAGCTGCTGCCTCAGCGCTGGAGCTCAGAGTGGGTGAGTCCACAAGCGAGCGAGTCCCTGCATGGGCCCTTTAGGAGGAAGGTCTGGGACTCCACAGCCCTCTGTCTCACTCAGCCACAATTTCTGCAGGTTTTCACAGCCAGAAGTTGTGGGGACTTCTCAGTACTGGTACCCTGGCCTGGGGAGCCTTGTGTGGGGGTGGTCCCCTGGCTCTCCCAGACGGACCTCCAGAGCCAAGATAGACTTCTCAATTTTAATCTTCACATATGGGTGTTGGACCCATCTCGAGGTAGCTTCTGAGTAGCCTTGGTTATAGAACTGTTCAGCTAGACTTCAAATGATTGTCAGTGATGGCTGTTCTGTAGTTTAGTTGTAATTTTGATGAAGTCGTGACAGCAAGTGGGCACAGCATTTACCTACTCCGTCACCTTGACTGAAATAGAGCTTACACCACCCACCACCCTAAGTTGTCTTTTTTATGAGGAATGCAAGACTGTTGCTGAAGCATTATTTGTGATAGCAAGACATAGGAAAAAAGGAAATTATACGCTTGGCAATAGCGAATGGGTTAAATAAATTATGATTTATCCATTCTGGAACACTAGTAAGCTTTTAAAATGCTTTTATTATATTTGTTGACAGAATTCGTCATATTAAAAAATGTGTTTAAAAATATGCATTCAGCGGGATTCCATTACGAGGATAATAAGATTTTAACCTTCTGTTTTGTTTTGTTTGTTTTACTTATTTTTCCCACAATGAAAATAATTTGCTTTACTAATAATAACATAATATTATATAACTGTAACATGTAGGCCATGTTTGGCTTGTAAAGTCAAGATTCTGGGTCTGAGATTGGGCAATAATAGTACCTTATACAGAAGTCTGTCTTATTAAGGCTTTCTGACTAGATGTGTTATGTTTTTAACATGAATCAATTTAACATAAATATCGTATATATATTTTAAAGGATCTGAAAGAGAAGTACCTTTCTAAGTATACCTATATAGTTTGCTTGCAAAAATTCTTAAAATAGCTTTTACCCATTAAAATCTTAAGAGGATTGCACACGCTAAATTAGTGCCTAGATTGCAAAAAGCCATAATGAACTTAATATTATTGCTTTCCAAAATATAGACCAATTCTTAATAGACTATTTTACAATAGAAAATGCCTTTAGGGGTCAGTATAACAAAATTAAGATCAGTTTATAAAGCCCTACAAAAGGCGGCCTGGTGGCAGCATAAAAATGCCCAGTGTAATTATTTGTGAGTTCGTTTACTCACGCACCATTTCCCTTCCCAGTCCAGGCTTGGTTTGTAAGGAAATGGACTGACAGATCTCTGTCTTTTCTTCTAGAAATTGCATTTATATTCTGCTGTTTTTCTAATGTATGGAGGCTACTTAAATTTATCTACTTAAATCTAAATTTGTTGGATCTGAGATGTGAGAATGATTGTTTGGGCAATTGTTACTCCCCAGTGTCAGTCCCAAAATCTTTACTGAGGCAAATTTAAAAGTAGCCATTACGCTGTAAGATCAACGAGCAGGAGATCTCTCAGTGGCTTATTGTTCTTTCTCATCTTCTCTCCACGGTCCAGACTGAGACATCCGTTGCTCAGTGCGGAGTCTGCTGCTCCATCTCTTTGCATCTTTAGCAGCCTCGTTTCTAGTTGGTCTCTGTTCTCAGATCTAGCATCCTTCTTACCTTCCCCTTATTGCTCAAGGCTGGCTTAAGCAGATGCTCCTTTTATCACATGGCTCAGCCTTCTCTAGAAGAGTACTGAGATTGGCTGAACACTTGGCTGAACATGTAAGGGCATATATAAGGCATCAAAATTTAAAATTAAAATGGCATTGAGATTTGATAATTAGGTTCTTTAAAGATATACCTTAGTTGTTTTTTTCCTGCAGTAATGTTTATCAGCCAACCACAATGAACTCCCTGTTCAGTGCTTTGTTTTTTTAAAATAAGCCATAATACAATACACCTTTCATCAAGAAATATGTTTATAATTAAAAACAAAAGTATTTATGAATAGCATTTTATGTGCTGAGTTCATTCATATTTGCAGGCAATATCTTCAGGCTGTCTGGGTGGTTCCATAATTTATTGTCATAGCAGTGCTCACCAAGACTTGGAATTGATTTCCAGTTAAGACTTTCAAAGAGAAAGCCTAAAAGAAACTTTGTTCCTAAAGTGGGGTAAGAGAGATCTCTGATTTGTACAGAAAGTACTGAAATTGTTGGCTTGAATTATGTGAAGGTCTGAGGATGTGCTGAAATATTTATTAATCAGAGTTAATTTCAGCTTTCAATGTTAAACATCTTTTCTCCTGGCCCTCAGAGTAAAGACTTACCCTAGTCTTGAGGTCTGCCTATTGATATGCTTGGGTGGAAGAAACAAGTACTTTCAAGGACAGTCTCTTTATAATTGCTCACCAATTTTAAAAATTTCTTCTATGGCTTCTGTGTTAACTCTATTTTCCAACTGAAAAAAAAAAGTTCAGCGATCATATTTCTCTTGATTAATGTGTGCCTAGTCCTCCAAAGAGAATATTGATCCCATTGTTAAAACATATTTAGAAAAAAGTTTGTTTTGGGTTTTTACTTGAAAAACCGTATATCAGAATAGTAAAAGTTGTGGTTAACTTTCAGTGCTAAAACGAATGTAGCTGGAAAAGAAAAACATACGTTTTAATATAGTCGCCAGAACCTAATATGTGGAAAAAGTCCTAAATTTCATCGTGGGCTCTTTCACACGTTAGTTCGTGAATGAAAGGTGCATGGTACATAAATAGTTTATACTGAGTGAAGAAGCTAATTAACATATCAGTAGTAATCCACTTAATATTAGTTAAAGGAATAGCTTCCCAAAGGAAGAATTGTGCTATACTTGAAGTCATCACTAGTCATTTAAATTGACATTGGACAAGGCATTAGAGGACAGGCAATAGGGAATACACCTTTATTGGCAGAAAGAAGGGGTGGAGAGAAGGTGTAAGAACGAAAAAAGGCAGATGAAAATTACTCAGAGGTTTATGGTATGGTATTTATATTTTCTGATTCTGTGAAAATAAACTTTAAATGATATATAATTTTATGCTTTTGCATTTTTATTGTTACCTAATATTACCTAATTTTTATTTAAATGAAATACATGAGGCAAGTAACCTATGGGAGAAATTTGTTATGGTCTGACAGCTTAATCTGCTTGAATGTTTTAAGATATTCTAACTAAGACGTGTACATGAAATTTAACTGTATACGTAAATATTATAAATAATGTTTTATCAAACTTACTGTTAATAAGAATTCCCTTAAGATTTAGAGCTTTAATCACTTTGTACTACTCCTCCATCATTATAGTGTGCCTCACATGCATTACTTAATTCTAGGCATATATTTCTATTCTTAGACACTTTATTGAAGTCCCCTAGTCAGAAAAAAAAAATCTATATTGGAATGTTAGTGGTAAACCTCAGTTGCATAAATAATGGTGATCCTGTGTAATGAATAATTTAGGCATACTTTAAAAATAATTCATCAGGAACAACATGCGCGTAGGAAACAGGATGAAGTGCTAGCATATGAATACTATTCAGACATCACTGGTGAAGAATGTTGCATTCTATAACATGACTTTGTTAACTATGCTTCCTGGTCCTCGCAGGCTCCATCAAAAATTGGCAATTTCAGAAAACCATTCCATTATCAGCCCTTTCAAGTTTGAATAGTTTAAGTTGGAACAAAGATAGTTAAATCAGTGGTCTGTCTCCAGAAACTAAATCTAGAATTTAGAAATAGTGCTAAGGTTGTAACTAATTCCCAATCTACAAATTAACTAATATCTCTCTATTATAAATCTGACACCATCTTTGAGTCTGTGTCCTTCTTTAGTTTGATAGTTAACTCAGTGGTTTTCGATTAGGGATAATTTTGTCCCCCATCCTCGGATTACACTTGGCAATGCCCAGAAACATCTTTAGTTGTCACATTAGGTGTGAGACTATCCAGTGAGCAGATTCGGAGAATACTGTGATACCTCCTACAATGCATGAAACAGCCCTCACAACAAACATTTTCTTACCAAAAGTGTCAACAGTGCCTAGGAAAAGAAACTCTATTATGAACTCAAGGTTCCTCAACCTTTCATTTAAGAGAGAGAAACCCTGGATAGTTTAGGGGTCCACATTTTTTAAGTTATGGTAGTCTTGTAAAACAATCAAAGATTCTCTGTAGATCAGAGACTTATAAACTCAGAGTCTAAGAAGGACATGGTAGGTGATATAAACAGAGTTTAGCAGTCACGATCATGTTTGCCCTATTCTGCCCATTTTAAGGGAGCACTACTGTCCAGATCCAGGAATTTGTAGTCAGGCAGGAACAAAGGCCTACTGTTATCAGAGCTGCTAATTTTTAAAGAGAAGTCAGAAATTTAGATTTTTTTTTTAATGTGAAGTCCCCTACATTTTAATTGTCTCTAATTATATGTTTAAGAGAGTACAAATAAAATACATCAAATCAAATTTAGTCTTCTGGCCGTCAGGTTTTTACCTGTCTTCTCAGTTCTAATTGTCATGGGCATATTCATTCACTCACTCACTCATTCCATTCACTTAACAGACACTAATTGAGAACCTATTATATTGATGGTGTAGAGGATAACTAGAATTATACAGGAGAACAGAATTTTTGATTATTCTGAAATGGTGAGTTTATCCTTTACTGAGGATCAAACTGACTCTTCTAACTCTTATTAATGTGTTTTGCATTAATTGATTGACTGATTGATAGACCTGTGTCCTTTCCTCGAGCAATTTTTTCCTATTAAAATGTCAACACACACCTGGGCATCTCATTCCTCAATTGACCTTTAGCAACTCAGAGTGACTCAGGGATGGCACTTTGAAAATCAAAAGTACTAAATTTAATGGTTTAGAGACTTTTTACTCAACAATTTATATTTTTCTTTCTTTCTTTTTCCTCAACTTTTTTTAAACTTATGTCTTTCTTCATTTTATCACAACTAAATGACTTAAGGACTTAGGAAAGTAAATATTTAAAAAACACTTTAAAGAGTACAAACCAAACCTGATAGAATGAAAATTTTGCTTTTAAAATCAATGTCATTTTCATAGATCCTACTATCCTGATTTGTGTGTTGGGTACTGTTTTAAAAAACTTGTGCTTAATAACTTATTTAATTTTTGTAACAATCCTGGGAGATTTTCTTCATTTTGTAGATAGGAAATCGAGTCACAGATAGGTTAAGGGAGTTGATTATTATCACACAGCTAGTAAGTATTGAAGCCAAAATTTACATCTCAGTTGTCCGTGGCAAAATTCTTTCTCTTCACCATTGTTCAAGAAAGAACAGAATAAATACACATACTTAAAGCTGAGGTGAGAGGGCAGGAATGGAAGAAAAATAAGTTCTGCACTTCCCTCATTCTAATAAGTCTTCACAGAATTTAATTCTTGCTCTTTCTTCACATACACACACACATGCACACGCACACACGCACGCACACGCACGCACCCCTCATCAGACATACTCAGACGTCAGACCTCTAAGAATGTTTGCATTCGGGGTGATCCATAGCCACAGTACTGCATCTAGTAGTAAAAAAGATTACATTATTCCTCTCTGTCAGTGTGTGTTAACACTGGCTCTCCACCCCCACCCTGTGATGGTGAGAATTAGGTTAAGTAATGGTCTTCCATACTCTCTTCTCAGTAATTAACCCAACTTATAGACAATTTTATCTTTTAAATCTAACACAATCATCAATGGCAATTGTTTAGCTCAAATCCAGACTACTGAATCTCTTTTATATTTGCGAATTTTTAACAATTAAATTTCTCTACTTGTAAGTTTTAATTTTAGAAAATAAAAATATAAACTCGAAACAAGGTTAGGAGTTAGGAAACCTTACTTAAGTATGTATGCATTCTATTAATATAAGACTTATTTGTTAATCAAGGCTTATTCTTAGGTAATTCAAGGAAGAAATTTTCTTTCAAAAAAAAAAAAAAAAAAAAAAAAACCTCTGTTTCCATACAGTAAAGTGAACTCATTGCATTAGTCATCTACTGTGTTAAGAAACTAGTAATTGTTTTTTATGCTTTTCAAGCCTCTTAATTTAGTAAACCTGTAATTGAAAAGTGAAATTTCGCAATAAAATAATATAACTCAGTTCATGTTGCTATGGGAAAGTAAAAGATTTCCTCCTACTTTAGTTTATTAATTTTCAAATAATGCTTAAGGGCTTGTTATGATAGGTCTTTACAAGGTAGTAAATATATAGTTATCCAGACTGTCTGGGTTGAAAACTAATTAATATTAGAAACTGAAGCATTTAAGCTTGTTATTTCTGCAAATCAAATGACTTCAAATACAATTTTCATATTAAATCCAAAGTGCAATGATCCAGGGATATCCTCTCAATGCAAGCTGTAATATAAAACATCCCTTTTCCTTATTATTGTTGGTAAGCAAGCCAACCAGAACTTTAAAATGTGATGTTAAAAAGGGAAGTTGGGGAGACAGGTAGTGAAAGCAGCAATATAAAAGAACAAAAGAAAGTGAAAATGAAGCTATTTGAACAATTTAAAGTTTTTTTAAATGTCAATTCGCATGGAGATAGGACAGAAAGAAGATACATTATTCTAAGGAAAATATCTAACACTGTATCAACCAGAAAGTATGTCCAAGACTAAGTGAACAGGGTTTTCTGCAATTTTGACTAGTACTACTTGCTTTAAGTCTTGTTACAGTGATATTTTCAACAGAGCCACATATTTTTAAATTTGTGTTAACATAAAGCAGTATGTATAGGAAACAGAAGTTTAACTATTCAAAAGGAAAACAAATATAGGAACACAAGAAATCTCACATTTTGTTCATACTTTTAAATGACCAAATTATATTAGATTTTATCTATTTTATTAAATGTATTGGGGTGCCATTGGTTAATAAGATTATATAGGAGAGGGAAGCAGTAGGTAAGAGTAAAAGGGATCAAACATTTGGGGACAGAAAGAAATCTAACTTTGGATGGTAAACACGCAATGCAATATATATACGACTTACTGTTAAATGATACACTTGAAACTTATTTGATTTCGTTAATTAATGTCACTCTAATAACTTTTAATAAAAAAATTTATATAGATTTCAAGTGTACCATTCAATAATACGTCGTATATATATTGCAGTGCGTGTTCACCACCCAAAGTTAAATCTCCTTCCGTCACCATATATTTGATCCCTTTACCCCTATCTACCTCCCCCCTCTCTCTTTCTCTCTGGTAACCACTAAATTGTTGTCTGTGTCTATGAATTTTTATTTGTCTTGTTCATTTTTTGCTTTCAGTTTTATATTCTGCATATAAGTGAAATCATATGGTTCTCAACTTTTTCTGTCTGACTTATTCCGCTTAGCATGATAATCTCAAGATCCATCCATGTTGTCACAAATGGCAATATTTCATCTTTTCTTATGACTAAGTAATATTTCATTGTATATTTGTACCAATCTTCTTTATCTAATATATTAGATAAAAAAATAGTTCTAGACAAACTCTTTAACAAGATAAATGGAGTTTCATTGGCATTAAATAATTCCAAGGCTTAGAAATAAAAAAAAAAAAAGTTTAAAAAATATAGCAGATACAAAACACTGTAACTGCACAGTAAAATAGTGTTAGATTAATATTTATTTAATGAATTAGGTGAATATCATGATACATATAGTAAGAGGAAGTGAGGAAATTATTGAAACTGTTTGTGTTTGTGGGTTTGAGTCAGGATATCGGGAGGTAAAAGGGGGAAAATGATTATTTTGAAAAATCTTTGATATAATAACTACAAAAGCTGGCCGTGCTATTTTAGAAACATGAAAAAAGTGACAATTTATGTATATTCTGTAATATCAAATACAAATACAATTGCATGTGCATTGACTTCATGTTTGTAAACACAAAGAGGTTCAACACTCGATAGCAATCCTATAAAATATTCTTTAAAAAAAATGGCATTGGATTATAATTTATGCAATTGATATAGTCTTTAAAAGTTATGAATAATTAATTTTCAAATGAAAACTTTACTCGTGATAAGAGATAAAATATTTTAAAACAAATCTCCTGTTCGATCCTTCCATAAACTTATTTATCTCATTTTAATATTTATTCTGTATTTTAGAAACTGGTTCACACTGAAATACACTTTTTGATAATGAATTATTTGTCAAAAAGTGAATTCCTTTAGGCTAACCCCAATTTGGTTTTATTCATTTTTTTCCCACATTTGAAACATTTTCTTTAGTTTTGAATGTCATTCAATGATGGCAATTATTTGTGAGCAAGAAATAAAGTAGAAGAATAAAAGACGTGGCTAAGGTGGATAAAAGTGAAATGAAATGTTTATTATCTTGGTTAATGTCTTAACATTGTTGACATATAGTGGTGGAGTGTGTGGAAGAGACTGATCTCCCTAGTACATGTTATATATCTTTGCATTCCTAACTTCATCACAACTTGCTATTCTAATAATTAGGAAAGTGATATCGCTACTTAAGAAACAAGAAATACCAATCTGTGACATCTTCCTATTTTCCATTCAGAACAATAACAAAACCACAATAATGACAACAATAATTATTGAGCAATTACTGTGTAACTACTTAGTGGAACATATACCTCCCTTCTATGCCCAGTTTTCTCCAGAAGACTATTAGCATTTTGCACACTATATATTTTACACATATATTGTCTTTCTTTCCCCACTGGAATGTAAGTTCCAAGAGTACCCCTAAAGAGACACTAAAATAAGCAGCCCCAAAACCACACTTTCTATTTACAGCTGACCCTTGAACAACATGAATTTAAACTGTGTGAGTCCACTTACATGTACATTTTTTTCAATAAATAACATAAATGTATTTTCTCTTCCTTATGATTTTCTTAATAACATTTTCTTTTCCCTAGTTTACTTTATTGAACGAATACAGTCTATAATACGATAACATACAAAACATGGTTTAATCTACAGTTTATGTTATTGGTAAAGCTTCCTGTCAACAGTAGGCTATTAGTTGTAAAGTTTTGGAGAAGCCGAAAGTTATACAAATTTTTCACTGTGCAAGGGTCAATGCTCCCAACCTCTGCTGTTCATGCATTAATTAAGTGTACTTCTCTTTATCTAAGACCATTATTTTCCTGCAACATTTTATTAGCAATATTTGGTTTTCTAGAAACGTGGCAAAAAGGCTAATGTTAAGAACCTAAAACAGGAGTAAGTGTGGACTGTAAGAATTACTGAAAGAGAGTCAGTGTGGTTGAATTTTATAGAATGAGGTGTTAGAAGAGGTGGAGAGGGACCAGACTACCTTTGATTCTACCATAGGATGGAAAAACTACATACATATAATGAGAAGCCATCAGGGGTTTTAAGCATGACAGACAGCTTCAGGTTTTAAACAGTTTTCTCTGGCTGCATTGAGAACACTAGACTTTGGCCAGGATGTGGCTGCAAAATAAAATCCTGAAGACAAGTTAGGAAAGCACTGGAGTGAACCAGACAGGAAATGCTGGTGGTGGCAGCAGAAAGGGAAAAGTAGACACGTTGGAAATACATAGATGGTGGGAGAACCAAGATGATTTTCTAACTGATTTCACTAAACGTAAGCTCCATGCAGGCAGTGATTTTTTCTCCTGTTTATTGTGAATCCCTGGTACCTACAAAAGGGCCTGGCACATAAAAGATGTTCTACTTGTAAATCAGTGAATGAAAAAATGAATAAAGGAGAGAGAGAAAGAGAAAGAATTAAGGCATTTTTATTTAGAGTAGTGAATTAAATAACTATTTTCCAATTCATGAAACCAGAGAGAGACACAAAGATTTTCGTGTTTTCTAGTAGAAATCGTAAAGTTGTTTGTTCTTTTTTAGTAAGAATTATCCAATATTCTTAGATTATGTCCTTCTTACTAATGTTCAATGTCCTTTGACCACCAACAAAATAGTGATAATAGTGTAATAAAATACATGCTTTTATGTTTTGTTTGTAATGGCTTTAATTGGAAAAATTTAAAATGGTAACCCAATGGTAGTCCACAGAGTATTTATTTATATTAATATATATATTGTGTGTGTGTGTGTGTGTATGAGGGAGGAAGAAATTACTAAAATCCAAATGCCTAGGAACCATTATTCTAAAACGTCCATTTTAAAATCATTTCTTAGCATCTTAATTAAAGCTGAAAGTAGTAGGGGACTCAAAAAATTCTATTTGTGTGTGTGTGTGTGTGTGTGTGTGTATGTGTGTGTGTATATATATATTATGTGTGTGTGTGTGTATATATATATATATATATATCCATACTTATATACATACATACAGGAAGGGCTTGTGTGTAACTGGTACTACCTATATCTCAAATAACTCTATTTTGTCCATCCTAATCCTAAGCAGGGGTAGGGTAAGCATATGCTTCTCAAGCACTGAAAAAAATTAATTCCCTAGTTTATGAAGAAAGTAATGTAACTCTAATATTCATATTGATGAAAGATTCTTTTCATCAAAAATACACTTTACTTTCTATCCTTTAGATATTGATTTTAGAAACCCAAAAGATTTTTTAGCCTTTATGTATAATTTCACCTAAATTTGGCTAAGTTTAATTACTTTCCATGATAAACCTTCTAACTGTGAGACTGGTTTTTAAGTCACTACTGTAGTCACAGCAATGACCTCAATAATCAGAGGAGCTCTCTTGTGGATATTTCTAAATAAAGCCAATGCAATTTTCCAGTCTAATTTATATAAAAGGAACCGATCTAGGCCAAATAATATTCTTCTGTGTTTATATTGGGAGAAAATATAAAAACCTTCTTAACATTCAAGAACAGTTCTTACTCTATAGATTATGACATTCCATTTATATTATATTGAAAATTCACCCATTTTCTTTAGCTATTTGCTTACAAAATAAGGTCACATAATGTGAAATGAATTTTTTTACATAATCGAGTGTGACTGTGACAAGTCCTTAAAGATTATTTTTTAGAATCAATTATATTGAAAAGTTGTATGATATGTATTTTAAATCTTTATATAAATGGGAAATAATTATTGTTATGTAGATAGCTAAAATGAAAATTGTACAACTCACTTCACAGCACATGTAGTTTCTTGTTAAGGATAAACTTGGGCTTTCCCAATTTTTAACAGAAATGTGCACACGTATTGTGGAATAAAGTGTGTCAGAATTACTTGTCCCATTCAGATTTGTTTCCTTCAGCTAAATATACTCACTTTATCAAGGACACTGACATTAATTCATTCATTTATATTGCAGATGTAAGCTTCAGTTACCTGTGCTGGTAACTGCTACTTTTTGTATCTTAAAAACAAAACAAAACAAAACATTGTGTTTGTCTGCAAGTGGCAGATTAAGAGAAAAAACCTGTAAATATAGACACTATCATCATGAATTCTTTCAAATGTGATTCAAGTTATTTTCCCCTAAAAATAAAGCAATGTGGTATCATGTCCCCTTTCTTGGTCAAAATATATTACTTCTTAGATGTAAAGTATAACAATCATACAGGTTAAACATAATATATTAAAAGTTTTCAAAAATCTAAATTATACAATACAAAACTTAATCTCCTTAAATTTTCTAGTCAGTCTGTAATTGCTCCTTTAATGACTGTTAATCATTAAAAATTATATTTAATGCTTTTAATTTTTAAATAAAAACCTATAATCCAAGTCCTTAAGAAGCAAACATTCAATAAAACTGAAAGAAAAAATAAATAAACACTCAGGATAGTAATGGAATAGCGCTCAGGAGTCACATCACTAGTTAGACTAGCTCAAATGCAAGGGAGTTTTCACTTGACTACTCATTAGATATGTGGTTTTGACTTTGGGCAAGTTACTTAGCCACTTTTTGCCCATTTTTCCTCATCTGTGGAATGGGTATAATAATAATACCTATCTCAAAGTGTTGTAAAGCCTACATGAGTCAATATTTACAAAGTTCTTACTCAGTTCCCAATAAATTCTAAAATTGTGTTTATATATATATATATATGTGTATATATATATATATATATATATATATATATATATATAATTCTTGTACCAAAATTAAACTATGCCATACAAAATAATAGTAACTATGGCTTTCTTTCACCAAGAAGGGAGTTTAGAAATAATGAGAAACTGCTGAATCATGGCAATCCAAAAAACAAACAAAACGGGACAAAAATCAGGCTATGATCCATATGATCTTTAATCTCTTTTCTACCATGAAAATTAGCATCATGGGCTCTGCTGAAGCACTTTTGTTATTATTATGTCAAAAAACAGATAAAACCTTTGCAAATTGGTTTTCCGTGTTATGGCGAAAACTATGATTCAAGTTGAGATATAGCTAAAATATATTTTACTCGGTATAAAATATTACTGACAGTTATCAAGAAATTAAGAAACCCCTTAATTAGTTTCACATTATCCTACAAAAAACAAAAATCTCCTAGAAAATAACTGGTTTTGAATAGCAGGCCAGCCCCTAACCATTGTGGACCTGTGCAAGAATATAATTGGAGGCCCATAGAACAGTTGTTTAAATAATTCAAAACTGTAAAGCAAGTTGAAAAGCTATTAAGTAAAATATGTCTTCCCACCTTGACAAATATACTTTAGTACAACCTGCATGGACAGACACAAATTTAATAGAATCCACGGAGCCCTTGAAGATCCACAGCTGACTTCCATCCCTAGCACCTCTCCTCCATTGCCTCACCCTTCTCTTCCTACCCAGTCGGCACTGTGAGTTGATTTCATGTGAATTTCATGTCAATACTCAGTTTTCATCTCCCTCAAATATTTTCCCACTAGTAACTTTGTGGACCCAAATGTGACCCAGTCAGTCCTTAAAAAGTCAGATCCCAGAAACGGATTCAGTAAAGGTGAGCTGGCTTGCTTGGGTACCTGTATGTGGCCCCAACAGTCCCAAGGATTTCTCACTACATGTGAAGGGATACATAGGACTAGAACAGGAAGTTCTCCTGCCTGCGTGTACAGGTCAAAGGGACTGCAAATCCTAGATTATTTTCATAAACCACACATGAAATCAGTCTTATTACAGTCACATTTGGCATGAGGTAGGCAATTTAAAGACATAATAAATATTTTTCTGTTAGAATACACTGTTTAGAGTGAGTGACCTACTGCTCCTGGATTATTTAGAGCAATATAGTTTGTTAGGAGCAACGTGGGTCTGGCCCATTTTCTTTATTCCCATGAGTTTCACCTAAAACAGTGACTTTACTGATTTACTTATACAAACTCAGGGTGGTCACTGATTCAGTTAGTCAACCATTCAATAAATATTTACAAAGCATCTATTATGTGTCAGAAACAATGCCAGCACTGGGATACAGTGTTCCAAAAATAGACACTATTTCTGCCTTCCCCAAACAAAATCTGGGGGAAAAAATCACACAAATAAAAGTAATAATAATGCTGTGTGATTAGCGATATATGGTAAGCTCCAAAAGCACACAGATGGCTGCCTTGAAAAACAAGGAAGACTTTGTTAGGGAAAGTGACTTTTGAGCTGATATGAAAAAGAAGTAAGGGTTAGCCAAACAAAGAGTGAGGGGACGTATAGAAGAACCAAAGTGAAGGAAAACATAAAAGTTCAATTGAATATATGTATATGAATATGTATCATACCTACACACACACACATAGAGAGAGAGAGAGAGAGAAAGAGAGAGAGAGAGAGAGAGAGAGAGAGAGAGAGAGAGAGAGAGAGAGAGAGAGAGAGAGAGAGAGAGAGAGATCTCATTATCATTATGTTTGGTAAAATTTGAAAAGAGAAATAGTGATGATCACTGATGTAGCCTGCAGGAATCAGATCATGCAGGACCTTGAAAATCATGTCAAAGATGGAACTTGATTCTAATAGCAAAGAGGGGTCTACTGAAGAGCTTAATGTAGAATAGACATGATCAGGTTATCATCTTATGAAAGTCACTATGATATCAAACTAGAGAATAGAGAATAGATTTAAAGTTCTTTGTCATCATGCAGGCAGCCGATAATGGGGGCCTATTCCAAGGATAGTGGCACAGTATTAAGAATCAAAATATTGAAGAAATTGGAACTAGAATCTTATTTAGCTACGGGATTTGCTAATTGTTTCAGAGTAGAAGGTTAGGGAAATGAAGAAATGGAGAATGAGTTCTAGATTTCTGTTAGGCATCTGAACGGTTGGTAATCTCTATTAAGAAGAATAAGAAGAGTAAGAGGTTTAGATTGCAAATGAGAGAGTGTGAGTGAATTTATAAGTGCATTCTCAGATATTCTGAGTTTAATTTAAGGTAATAGTGGGCCATCTAAGTAGAGAGATATCTGTGGTCAGTGGAGATACTTGGGGAAGAGAGTCAAGCTGTCAGAATAGATTTGGGTACTATCAGTCTATAGAGAGTCAATAAAAAGAGGCTAAGGAGCACAAGAGCAGCAGAGGGAGTACGTAGGGAGAGAATAAGTGTTGAAAGGCAGAACTCTGAGCATGAATTGGCAGAAAAAGAAGAGAGATAAGATATGGAGAAATGAGAGTGATACCAGAAAAAATATGAGGGCTGGTAAGGAGGATACCTGAAAAATTAAACGCAGCTAAGAAACTTTAGAAAACAAATTAGAAAAGAAAATCCTCTCTATGAGTACACAATTTTATATTCATTCAGATACACACTTATCTGCACTAGTTTCTCCCACAGACGACATGCACATATAATCATAGCCACCCATGCACCATATATACACCCACACACAATCACAGACACCACACATAGTTTCATAACCCCATGGACATGGCAATACCACATATAGAAATACTCATTTATTAAACTCAATCCCAGGTCTCTTCTAGCACATTGATTATTTAACTTAAGTCTACTGATTTAAAATGAGAAAGCTTTGGTTTGTGGTTTAAACAAGAATATGGCTCGCTTTTCCTTCTGTTAAATGGGCACGGTCATACTGGCATGGGGAAGTTTTGAGATTTAATTGATGTTTACCAAATGGTTTGAGAGCCAAAGATGAAAGGTGCCACGCAATGCTATTACTGCTGCTGCGAATGATAGTGGTGACCTACCTTAGTATTTGAGTATTGCAATATTTTAAGCCACCATATAATCCAGGATAATAAAATACAAGATGTTATTAGATGACTTAGAAATGGTAAGGCTATCACTAAAATGTCCTGATGGTTATTTATATTTCATTATCTTTTTGATGTCTGCTCAGTTTTAGCCTTTATTAGTCATGCAACTCTCTCATTCCCTATCTTGTCTTAACATTCTAGAACAATTCAGCTGGAAGAGACCTTAGGGATCTTCCAATTCAACCTTGAATTCAACAGATGAAGCAACTGAATCCCAAGCTTATATTATTTATCCCCGAATCAACCAACTAGAATTTAAAGTCAAGTCTTCTGATTTCTGTGTTTCTTCACTAGAGAGTATTTCATAAACAGGAAAATAATTCTGAAATTTAGATACCAAATCAGATAAGGAATGTAAAAAAACATTACCAGTAATTACAAAACAATTAGATTAACAGTAGGTATGCAAAAGATAAAATAGCACTTCTTTTCTAAATTAAAATAAGAGACACTTTAAATTTAATATTGAAAACAGAATACCTATTACTGAAGAAAACTAATACACAATGGAGACATAAGAGGAGAATGAAAGTAATTAAAATTCATGAATTACAATTCAGTTATTCACCTTCTTCTATTGTTAGTCTTGGTGAAAAGAACAAATTTGTTTGCTCTGGATATCAGAAGATGTAGTTTATTTTTTTTCAACAAATATTTCTTGAGCACAAACAATGACCCAGATACTCTAGTAAGTTCTGCAAAAAAAAAAAAAAAGAGAGAGAGAGAGAGAGACAGCTAAGATCCCTCTTTTCATTTAGTTTCTGGTGAGAAGACAATAAACAAGTTAACATAATAAATATAATTTCAAATTTTAGTGCTACAATGGAAATAAACAAGATTGGTTATCTGAGCTTCTAATTTAGTAGAATGGCCTAGGAAAAACATCTGGGCTGGAAACCTGAAAGATGATGAGGAATGCACCAAGTGAAGACTATGAGGAAGAATATTCCAAGAAGAGAAAATGACATGATTGGAAGAAGCTTGGTTTTAAAGAAACAGAAAAAAAGCCAGTGTGGTGGCATGTAGTGAATCAGTGAGAGAATTATGTGAGGGTGAGGATGGCAGGGATCACACTTCATTGTGCTGTGAAAACAAGGTTTGGGCGTTTGGACCTTAAGTGTTAGAGGAAAGCATAAAAATGTTTTAATTACGGCAATAAATGGTTAAATATACATTTTGAAAAGATTGCTCTGGTTATTTTATTGAAAATGGGTAGAAGCAAAGAATGACACGAGGGAGAATTGTTAAGAACATTGTGGTGGTCCAGGCAAGAGTCGATGGTCAACTCGGACTGAGGGAGTGACAACAGAGATGGCGAGAAATGAAGAGGGCTGTGATGTACTGCTGACAAGGTAGACGTGACGGAAAAGGGGAAGAGAAGAGTAAGTATGACTTTGTGGCATTGAACACAGGTGAGGAGTAATGCTATTAATGGATGTTGGAAAGACAAGAAGAAAAGCAGATTTGAATGGTGGAAGTGAAGAATTCATTTTGGCACACTTTAAGTTTGAAATATTTATAAGACATCCAAGGGAAACATCAAGGATGCAACTGAATATGCAAATCTGGAGCTCAGAAGAGAAGAGAGGGTATTAAATATATAAATTTGGGAGTTATATTCATATAATACATTAGCTAGTCTCTGGAAATAAAGAAAACTTGGAAGATAAAGAAGAGGACTTAGGAAGTATATGTTGAGTATCGGTAACATGTAGAAGCACAGGAACAAAAAACTGGCAAACAAGACTGAAAAAGAATAACCAGACATGTAGGAAGAAAGCCAAGAGGTTCTGGTGTTTTGGAAATCAGATGTTTCAGGAAGGACTAACTGGTCAACTATGCCCAGTGCTTCTAAGAGTTCAAATTAAATAAGGCAGAAGAAATGTTCTCACACTGACAACAGTTGAGATTGTTGGCAACTCTGATGAGAATAGTTTTGTGGTGGTGAGCATAAACTTAGATTGGAATGGATTAGAGTCCAAAGGAGATGAGAAAGTGGAAACAGTGAGTATAGGCAAATATTTCAAGAAATTTCTCAGTACAGGAGAACAGAATAATGGGGCAGAAGATGACAAATGTTGACACGAGAATGGTATGTGCATGGCTGAGTGTGCATGTATGCGTATGAGTGCGTGTACGAGTGTGTTTAAGAAAAGAGAACTAGATCAATTTCTTTATCAGCTTAATAAAAATAGATGCCGTGGATGAGGATAGGCAGCAGTACTAAGTATAATCCTGAGTATTTAATTTTTGCCATTTGACAACTGCTCTTCCTAGATGGTGCAGACATCTGGGGCAGGTGACATCTCACAGAAGGTGACTGATTTTCCTGCAGCTCCCAACGATATTTATCTGAGAAAATCAGGCCATACAGGGAAAGTGGATATATTAGTCAGGCTTCAGTGCCCCAAAAGAGAATCACTGTAAGTGTATCAGGCACAAAGGGATTGAATAGGGAATTGGATGCTTCTAAAATCACTGAGGAAGCTGGAGGAACAGAAGTCAGGGGGCTGCCAGACTGTTGGCTTAAAAGTCATATCACCATTCCTATGACCCAGTCAGGAAACCACCGCTGCCTCCAAACCATGGATCTGGAAATGTATCAGTGGGACATTTAGCCACTGCCAGGACTCATCTTTCAGACACACTTACCCACTCTCACTGCCATGGAAAAATGCCATCTACCTCATCTCCCAAATGTCACATGAGAGCTTCCAATTAGGAGAACCGAATTCATATCCAAAACCTTCGTAGTAAGGGAGTTTGGTAAATGTTGTTTTCATCTTCCAGCCTATTTTCCAAATAAAAAGATAGAAAAGTGGAGATGGAGAAAAGTTCAAATTTCCAGAATATTAAATCAATATACTTGGCATAATTTTAATATACAACTTCTAGAAAACTGGAGATGCTAAAAACTTTCTTAAGACCTAGGCTCTCATCACTGAATTAGTAGATATATGATTTAGATGTTCTACTTTACCTAAAATTAGGAATATTATCGGCCAATTAATTCTTTCTGAGGAGAGTATAATCCACTTTTTAAAACAACATAAGAAGCATAAAAATGTTTCTTTTTTGTAAAAGCAATTTATATATGACAGAGAAATAATACAGAGCAAATATGAAATCATAATGCCCACTTCTCCAGAAATAATCATTGTTAAATTATCTTATATGTCCTTCCTTATGTATACAAATATACATAGTTTAATTTTTTGGTGTTAAATAGGGCAATACTATATCTATTTTGAGATATTTATTCTTTAGTTAATACAATATCCTACAGGTCTTTTCATGTTAATACATATAAATATACTGTAGTCCTTCTCACGTGTTTAATTTCATATGTCATGATAGGTATTTAGGGTTTTTTTCCCTACTTTTCACTAATCGTCATAGAAACTTAAAAAGTTGTACACGTACTTCACATATTGAAAATATATCTCAAGCTTTTCTACTTCTCATCATTTCTATTTCCACCATAATAGTCCAACCTAACCACCTCTCTCTTCTGGACTTGTGTGCTAGCCTGTCTCTCACTTTCACTTTGGCTGATTTCCAACCCGTTTTCCAAACAGAAGACATGAATGTCTGATCTTTGTCCCTTCCTACTTAAAGTGCTCTGTGACCTCTTGTGCTTATCAAAGACTACCAGACATGCAGGATCTGCACTCAAACTTCTCTTTAGTCTCAACTATTTCAGTCATTTTTCTTGCTCCCTGTTGTCTAGTGAAAAGATACAGACCTTCTTGCTCTTCCTCCAGTGAGCTGAGATCCTTTCCACCTGTTTCCACCTGAAGAGCATCTTTCCTGCCAGTCTTCACTGACCTTTTATGGCTATGTACCACTCAATTAGGTCTGTCTAAAATGTCACTCCTTCAGAAAATCCTTCCCTGACATGTTCATCTATCCATTTGTGTTACCAAATCTTTGTAATATTTTTGCATAATACTCATTGTGGTATTTACCATGTTTGGTAATTATTTATGATTTTTTTTCTGATTTTTTTTCTAATATTTCTTACCCAGTAACATGTAAAATTTCTGTTTTATTGACTGCTTGATCCCCAACACTTAAGCAAACATTCTGGTACATAGTAGATGATCAATAAATATTCATTGAAAAAATAACCAAATAAATACATTCTTAATTATTTCTCCCTTTTACTCTGCCATATATTTCTTATCCAGAATGTGCAAATGAGAGAGAGAAAGTGAGAGGGAGAGAGGGAGAGAGGGAGGGAGGGAGGGAGGGAGAGAAAGAGAGAGAAAGAGAGAGAGAGAGAGAGAGAGAGAGAGAGAGACCAAAACAGTTGTCCAAACAATTAAAATGCTAGAAAATTTTTAAGCCAGTGACACTATTTTGTATGATACTATAATGGTAGACACATGACATTGTACATTTTACATTTGTCGAAATCCATAGAGCTCTACAGCACAAAGGGCCCTTACTGAGCTGAGCATCACTATCCTGGTGGTATCAACATCAAAGAAAGCACAGTGACACAACATGGTTAGGAAAAGGGAAAACCTGTGTTTATCATTGCAGAGCTGTCCTTGGATCACATGCAGCATAAATGGGCTTAAACATGTTCATGTGCCCTCAGCAGGGACACGTATCTTTAGAGATAAACTAATGGAGATGGGGAATATTGGGGGGGGGGGGGCGGGGGAGGGCTAAGGTGAGCCTCTAATATAAGACTGAAGAGAGAATTGCTGAGGTTGCTATTATATAGTTATTTGAGCCAGCAGCATCAGCCACTGAGATGGGCTCACAGTGGCCAAGGTCCTCACTAAGTGAAGAGAGAGGGGGCAGACCATGAATTGCACCAACAGTGGACACTAAGATAACATCAAGCCTCAGAATTCATCATACCTCAGGGGTCATACCAACCTCATTTTTTTATAGACACGGCCAAAATAGGCAGATAGGTAAGCTCTGTCTCATAAACACATTCCAAAACTCCTGTGTGTACAACCCTTTTTCAGATCCAATTGTATATGTGCTTAAGATATATTTATTACTTATTAACAATTAGTATCAGAATAATTATTTCATTCAGACATCTCTAAAAACATTATAAGAAGCAGCAACATTTGTCCCTAACCATGGGCACTAGTTATGACTTTGGCCTTCTTGTTCCTTTATAATACTCTCTCTTTCCAGAAGTTGATCTATTTTTATGACAGCAACTATTTTGATTCCTCTCAAATCGGTATTTTCTAACTTGTTCCTCTTAAGAGCTACATTCCTATATCTATAGCTACAATGTAGAATTCAGAAAACAAACCTTCTTCTGCATCATTTTTTGATGCATCCTCAATGTCATTAGTGTCTAATGCACAGTAAGAACTCAATAAATATTTGTTGAATAAATGAATGTAATCTTTGAGTAAATATTGCTACTTTATTCATTAATTTAAAAATTATATTCAATACCTGCTTTGTGTCAGGTTTTATGATAGACTCTTAAAACAAATATGAGTAATACACAACCTTTTCATAGAGGAGCCCAAGATCAATTGGGGGTGCTAAATAGATTTTTAAAAAAAGTAAATAAATCTAATATGCTATTTTATATGCTAAGAAAATGATTTTGGTTGAAGGTAGTTTTAACAATTAATTGTGTCAGATATAACTCAATCTATCAAAAAAGTGTCAAAAATTTTCTTAAAATCTTGTAGGAAGATTTGAGATCTTTCCTTATCTGTCTCACATGAATTATATAAAGAGACATGAAAAAACTTAGCCAAATTCAGTTATCAGAGGACCATTAGAAGTTAGATGGAAAGTAAACAAATCTTTACAAAGAGATGGTGGAGGAAGAGGTGTTAAAATTGATAGAGGTGGGTGGTTGCCCAGCCTATGAAGGAGGGGATGGACCCTGAGTACAACCTCTTTGATACAGGCAGAGGTAGAGAACAGCTAAGGGAACCATGTGAAAGAGATACTGGGAACCAGGTAATCAGGATCCGAGGAAATGTGGAAGAGGGTCCTTTTCCCTTGGGGTGTTTCTAATTTTCTGGTCTCCATTTCCATACATATGTTCTTTCCTTTTTTGTACCTAAATCACTCTCTATTTCTCCCTCCTGCAATCCTTAGCCTCTTCTTAAATACTCACAGCATCTAAACTTAAATATGCTTACACTGATTTGAAAAACTATATATTTAACTATATTCCTCTAGTATTTCTATTATTTAAGTGAGTGAAATATATTATGTATTTATTTGTGCTTAGCAAAATATATTCATTTTTTCTTTATATCTATGTAGCTCTTAACTTTATTCTCTTAAATATGAACTTCTATTTAGCTCTTGATTCAAGGAAAAAAAGAAGCTTTTCACTCCCGAGATCTTAGAGCCTTAAATTATGTGATATTGAGTCAGCTATGTCACAGCTTTTTTTTCAAATATGAAAATTTTAGTTCTTGAAACTCTCCTTTCTGGACTATAGCAAATTCCACCAAAGAAAGCATTTTGAACTAACATCTCCGGTAAGCTTTCAGCAGAACCCAATTATTCTCTACCCACCTCTTCTTGTTCTTCTTAACCTACAACAACGTAATCCTTGCCCTGAGTGATTATTCAGTAATTATTTTGTGGGAAGCTGAAAAGATTGCCTGGGGCCCCTCCGCCAGCAAGTCTGGCCCTGATGCTAACCTGAGGCAAGGGGTGAGGAAGGGGGTGAACTGAACCTGTTCTGGGTGACTCAAGGGTTTAGTCAGCTGAAAGTGTCAGATATGTGAAACTGTATTTATGTGTACGTGTTGGAAAGAGACATTTCTGAGTCAATTATAAGCATGTGACTATACGTGATTCTTTTCAGCAAATCACAGAAAATGAAAAGTGCCCCAACGGTAATGAAGAATGACTTAGTGTTTTTGAAGTATAGTTCTCAGACACATATCAAAGCATCACTGTGTGCCTCAAATGGGCCAGAATTGTCAGCTTTCTTCTTATTTTCTAACATTTTTACCTATCAGAAATACAAGTCCATGTAGTTTTTGGTTTCTATGTCATACAAAGTAGGACGCATATGTAATGACATGAGAAATTATGCAGTGTTCAAAACAAAGGAAATCCGGAAAAGGAAGATGTCTAGGTAAAATAATTCATAGCTGTGTGTAAATAAATTGGAAGAATGCTCAATCAGGACAAAATGGCAGTCCCGCCTTCTAAAACTAGGATATTGCTTAAATACAAGAGATGCGTTAATGATTATGACAAGCAATCTAATTAGATAACATCATTGGAGTTCAGAAAAAAATATATATATATATCTCACCACAAAGGAATAAAAACATTTTGGATCCACATTACTCGATGGAGGATATTCTCAAGCAACAGTTTGGTGGTGAGACTTTAGGAAACAGTATAGCAAGAGGGTGGATGGAAGATAAATAAATAAAGTGATGAAGCTACATAAAAGTGGATAAAAGATGAGACCTTTCAATGGGAACTAAATATTCAGATGATGGATAGTGGAATAAAATTTTATAACACAAAGTTTATGTTTTAAATAAAAGTGAATTTACTTAAATAACTTCAGAATACCAGTAAATAATTAAAAGAACAACAAATCTAAGTCACTTTTACCCTCCAACTCTACTAAATTTCTAGATTGGAAAAGTAGACGCTCTAGAATCAGACTTAGTATTTTCTATTTAAAGGCTCTAACCTAACACTAACAGACTTATTTTAGTCTATAATTAACATTCATAAACTATTAGCATAACTAGTTCTGAAGTAATTCATAGGATTTAAGTATCTATGCCACTGGCCATATACTTCTGGTACTGTAAATTTGTTTTTTACATTTTGGAAATATTTAATCATTAGTCATATTTTAAAAACTGTTGTTTGTTGCTGTGCACCTGAAACTAATATAATATTAAACTGTAATTGAAAAGTAAAAAAAAAATAAAAACTATTGTTTATATTAAAAACTTATTTATATTAAAAGATTATCTGCAAATTTAAAATCATAACTTTTTTGTGGTAGAGCTAGGTCTGGCATCTGGTTACAATTTTCTTCATTTTTTAATTGAAGTATAATTGACTTACAATATTATATTAGTTTCAGATGTACAATGTAGTGATCCAATATTTATATTCATTATGAAGTGATCACCACAATAGGTCTACTTACCTTCTGTCACTATACAAAGTTATTACAGTATTATCGACTATACCCTCTATGCTTTCATTACATATTTGTGATTTATTTATTTTATAACTAGAAGTTTGTACTCTGTAATCCCCTTTACCTATCTAATCCACCCCCCAGCGATGTTAAAAATTGTTATTCGAGACATAATTACCTGACTTGCAAAAATTCCATCTCATACTTCATTACATGTATGTGGTGAATTTTTGTGTTGTGTAGTTGAATATTGAAAGCAATGACATATTTTCAGTGGACATTTATTTACAATAAATGAATGTGGATATTTATTGTAAATAAATGTTCACAACCAAAGTAAAAAACTACTTAACTCTATAAACTGAAGAAAAAAATTACATACTAAAGGCATCAAATTAAATGGGAATTAGAATACCAAGACAGACAAGAATAAAGACTAAAGCATCTCGTAAGCCCAGATTTTTTCTTTTCATGTAAATTTGTGTTTAAAGTTTTCAGCATCATACATATAAATGGAATCAATGCAGATATTTTCAATTTTTATTTGTAATACCTCAGTTTAAAATAAATTGAATCAGCTAGAGAGTTTAACTTTTCTGTGTGAAACACCACAAGAAAATTGAACAAATATTTGCATTGAAAGCAGAAACAGTGATTTGGCACAGTTATGATAACTTAGAGGAAAATCATAGCAAGTACAAACTGATTATAGACTTTTGTCTTATTTGTTGTGACATTTAAAGAACAAAGATTTAGGAATGAATGTCAGGGAAATGTTCGTATACTATCCTATTCCTGTGGCCTTATTTTTATTAGTTTCATTGGGGACTGGCATATATTCTTAAAATTAGTTTAATGCTCATTGACAATTTTAAAATAATTCTCAGGAAACTTAGAATGAATGTTAAGTAACGAAAGAGGAATGTACAAGAAGAGAATTTCTTTCACTGAAATCTCACCCTGAGACCTGGGACAGTCTCCTTCAACAGCCTGGGGCTAGTCACAACCTCAAGGAGCCAGTTTCCTCACCAGAGGAATGGGGATAATAACATTTATCTATCTGGCAGAAGTATTAGGAGAGCTAATTAATGTTTAGAAAGAGCTTTGAGATCCTTGGATGAAAGGTACTCTGTAAGTGCAAAGTATTATTATGATTATTTTAATGGTTATGACTACTGAGATATTAAATGTATAATATTCTATTGCGCTGCAAATTCCAGTCTGGGTGGTACTATGAATTAAAATAAATTAATGATTGTTTTATTTTGGTTTACAGTAAAACATGAGTGGGCAAGACAGGTATTTTTTCCTGTACTTCTATTCCTTGACATTTAAAGTTAGCTTTTGTTTTTAAATTCTAATGGTGAAGTCCTATTTAACCAATAAAAGGTACTAAGTATGACTTTTATCCTGGTGGGTCATGAAGACATTCAGTGCGGAAGTTCACATACGATGAGAATAGTGTCAGGGAACTCTGAGCCAGCTCCTCCTGGAAGAAAGTTTCTTGTTGGTTGGAGGACAAACTTGAGGAAGCGAGTGGGAAGGATTTAGTGACCTGGACTCTCAGTAAGCCTCTCCTCCTTTATCCTGCTTCTAATCAAGACAGTGTGACAATGGAGAGAAAGTAAGACATTTAATGGAGCAGCATGTTGGGAGGTTGCAGGTTATGGGATGGAACTGAAAGTAAGAATTTCAAAGGAAGATCAACTACAGTAGAGATAAAATGGTATGGACTAATCAAAATGACTCTAAAACTCACCTCTATATTCATTTAAATTTTTGAAAGTCCAGTAATGAGAAATAGGGGAAACATAAAGAAATACAAAGAAAGTAGTAAACATAAAATATTTCAGATTAAGAGTATTCTCAATGGTTGACTGAAGTATTCTGATTTTAAAGCACTTGGGCTTCTTGAGCCGTCTATTTACCATAACTGTGCCTTTCTCATGAATCCATACTACATGAGGATATACAGAATGATGAGGAATATATATAGTTATGAAAAATATTTATAAATAAGAATCTGATTTTACCTTTGTGTTTTGTCAATCTGAGTCTGATTAGTAACAGGAAACTGTTTCCTCTAACCTAATTGTGTCTCCTCTGTGTACCACAGACCAAATGTAAAAACTGGGCATTTGTAGAAATAACAAGAATAACAATATTGAATCCCACTTCGCTAACATATTTGAACTATTGGGAAATAATCATTGCTGGCAAGAAAGTTAAAAGTTTATTCTAAGCATGGAAAACTGAGCTCCTTTGTCACAGATAAGGTGTTATAATAAAAGAAATCAAATGGAGATCTCAATAGTTTATTTAAATCACAAAGAGAAAGTGAGCTCACTTTCTGTTGCAGAATTTGTGCTGTGAACCTCACTTGTGAGGTTCATTACAATATATTTTGGGAAAGTAATCAAGATTATGAATTTTCTTCATGAATGTGCCCTTAAACATTACCAGTTTGCAGGATATTTTGAAGGAGTTGAAGCAGAAAATAAAAATCTAGTTTGCGTTAATATGAACAGATGACTAGGTAATGGAAACTCTTTGAAGAGATATACTCAACTGTTTTTGTTTGTTTGTTTTACATAAAAGCTAATAATTTTCTTATAAAAATGGAAACATTTAGGATGTACAGATAGATCGAGGACTGAGGACTTCTGCTCAATTTAAGAGACACTTTCAGCAGTCCCAGCTGTGTAAAGGCTTAATGTCCTGCCTCAAGCAGTACAATCTCCATCCCAAGAGAACTCTCGGGCTAGGCTGGAGAATTACCTGGCAGTGCATTAATCTAAAATTCATATTTTAAAAGAATGAATAGATGTTCATCCTCAGGTTGAAGTTAGTATTTCCCTCAATCTGGAGATTCATCGATGAAAAAATACTCCAATATATTTTAAAATCTAGACATTAATGTCTCGCATTTTTTGAGTTAAGTTGCATTATGTTATGTCAGTTGGATGAAACATTAATTAATATCCTGTCCTCATTCATACACATATTGCTTCTCTTGGTCCCCCCATCCAGCTTCTGCTCATCCTACTAGCCACCCCACATGGAGTTTCACTGTTGGAGGAAAAATAAAAGCATTTATAATTTCAATTGTTCATCAAATTTTATGCTATCAATGGTATAACATACCTACCCAAAATTTACTATTTAACCATTTTCAGTGTACACTTCACTGGCATTAAGTACGTTCATAATGTTGTGCGACAATTTCCACTATCCATTTCCAGAATTTTTTCATTTTCCCAAACGGAAACTCCATCCCCATTAAACAGTCACTCCCAGACCTGGATCTTGTGTCAAAAATGAAGGAAACTGCTAAGAATGATGGTAGCCTATGAAAATGACAGGAGCCAGCTGTAATAAGATCAACTGAACAAATCTAAGCAATTTCAACATGAAAATAAAGAATAATAAATAGATTGTAATGATTTACATAGATCAAGTAATAAATAATTAAGGAAGATGAAAAATTACCTTGTTATTACGATGGAATGACAATTTACAAATAGAAAGAATAAAGGAAATAGATGAGCACAATTGGGCAACCATCATGACATTGGTTGATTTAGGTGTGTCATGAATGGGTATTAAAAGGCAAGAGAAGAAGATACAAAATTTAAAGGTAGTGCAAATAAACCATAGAATAAGATTATAGATATAAATACAAAAATATTAGTGATTACAATACATGTAAGTAGATTAAATGACCCATTTAAAAAATAAAGAACATCCAACTGAATTTGAAATAAATGAGGTCTTTCAAAATGGATAAAAGCCCAGTTTAGAATGTGATCTGTGGGCCTAAGGCTATGAGAAGCAGAAAGGAATTCCTCAAGTCCACAAAAATATTCCTGACCTCACCTTATCTGGGGGAAGTTTTCACTAGTTTTTCTTTAAAAAGGGGAAAACTATAAATTTGCATTAGAATCTTCTATATAGTGCTTCCAGTTTGCTGTTTATTGTAATTGTTTTTTATTTTTATTTTTTTGCCTAAGTATAGTAAAACTGTAGGTAATTCTTATTTCTTAAAAATAATCATTCTTAAAGAATTCTTCTTATGGTTTGTAAAGGATTAGAAAAATTAATTGGTCAAGACTTGAATGAGTATTATTAAGTATTACTTGGCTGTCACCTATAAGTTGTAGTATATCTACATTTATTACAGAATATAAATTTATGTTTTCCAAATATGTTTCATTCCATCCATCTGCAACTATTTATTATCCCCTCCACATTTAAGTGCTATTTGTACTGAAGTACCTACAAAAGACTGAAAATTTTTTTATTTAAAATAATGAAACTTCAATATTATATCCTCTCATAAAAAAGGAAATGTGGTATATATACATATATACAATGAAATATTATTCAGCCTTTAAAAAAAGAAATAAACCCTATTATATACTACAACATGGATAAATTTTGAGGACATTATGCTAAGTAAAATAAGCTAGTCACAAAAAGACAAATGCTACATGATTCCACTTGCATGAGTTATCTGAAGCAGTCAAACTTATAGAAACAGAAAGTAGAAGGTGATTATCAGAGGCTGGGGAGAGAGGGAAATGGGATATTATTGTTTCTGAACATAGTTTCAGTTTTGCAAGATGAAAATGTCCCAGAGATCTGTTGCATAACAATGCACAAATAGTTAACACAATTGTACAGTTCACCTAAAAATGGTTTTACGTTATATGTTTATCACAATTAAAAAACACATCAATTGGTAAATAAAAAATAAATAAATAAAATAAATAATGTAGTTTTATATTATTTAAAAGAGACACACTAAAATTTAAGGACATAGAAAAGACAAAATAAATGAATTATAAGGGTTATAACAGATGAATATTATCCAAATACAAAATCAGATCTATTTATAAAAGTATTTTAGACCAAATTAAGTTGAGAAAAAATATATTATCAGAGAAAATAATAGTTGCTTTAAAATGATAAACATTTCGATTCACGAGAAAGACATAGAATTCTAACCTTGAATCACCTAATAATAGAACTTTAAATTATTTAAAGCAAGAGCTAACAGAACTGTAAGAACTAGACTAATCCACAGGAGATTTTAGCATAGTTCTCTCGATAATGATAAATTACATAGTTAAAAAAATCAGTAAGATTATAGAAATCTGAACCACAAGATTAAGAAACTTAACTTAAAGAAGTGTACAGAATATAGAAACCAATTACTTTCTTTTTAAGCACACATAAAATATTTAAGAACACTGATAGAAATTATATTATATATACCACTACTCTAGATTCCTTAACCGCAGTACTATTGATATTTTGGTCCAGATAATTGTTTTATAGAATGGTCCTGTGCATTGTAGGATATTTAGCAGCATTCCTGGCTAGATGCCAATAGTAACACCCTTTGCCGACCTCTTCCCAACCCTCTATTTCTGCTGTTAAACCCATTAATTTCCACTGTATATTAAAGACTTAGTGGTATAAAGAAAAAAACAAAATTTTAGGGAAAAACTAAAGAATAATTTTGTTTTTAGGATAGGAAAAATTTCTTATGCAAGACACAAAAAATGGAAATTTATAAAGAAAAATAGGAATTTCACCACATTAAAATTAAAAATATGTGTTCATCAAAAACCATCACAGAGAATGTGAAAATAGAAGCCACAGATTGGGGGGGGGGTAATAATTTTAATACATATAACTTGCAAAGGATTAGTATTTAGAATACATAAAATGATTCAACGCATCAGAAAAAACATAAATGGTACAATTTTTAATGAGCAAAAGACAGAGACTTGACAGAAGAAAAAAATTCAAATGGCCAAAAAATATATGAGAAAACTTTCAGTCTTAGTTATGGAAATGTAAATTAAAACTGTAATTGGTTTTCATTTCATAATCAACTGGTGAAATTTTAAAAGTTTTAAAATATTAAGTGTTGGGAAGGAAGGAAAATGACTTTTGAAATGTAAATTGATATAATAATTTGTAAAACGATTTGATCTTCTCCAATCAATTTGAAGATGTGTATACCTTATTATCATGCTCTTAGGTATATACGCTAGTGTCTTTGTCTGCTTAGGCTACCATAACAAGACACCATAGACCAGGTGTTTTGTTTCTCACAGTTCTGGAGGCTAGAAGTCCAAAATTAAGGTACCAGTTGATTACATTTCTGATGAGAGCACCCTTATGGCTTATAATACAATAGCCTTCTTGCAGCGTCCTGAGGACAAGGCAAGGCCTCTTTGCTGTGGACTTTGGTTCATGCTCATAGAGAGAAACAGCTCTCTCTTCCTCTTCTTATAAAGCCATCAATCCTGTCAGATTAAAATCCCACCCTTATGACTTTCATTACTCATTTTTTTAAATAATTTTGTTTTTCAATTACAGCTGACATGCAATATTATATTAGTTTCAGGTATACAACATAGACATTTATGTAACTTACAAAGTCATCACCCCGATAAACCTGGTACCCATTTGACACTATACATAGATATATTTTTGACTATATTTTGTTATGCTATACTTTATATCCCTATGCCTATTTTGTAACTACCAGTTTGTATCTCTTAATCCCTTTCCCTACTTCCTCTTTCATCTGGCAATTAATCTGTTCTCTGTATTTAGGAATTTCTTTCTGTTTTGTTCAGTTATTTTGTTTTTTAGGTTCCACTTATAAGCGAAATCATATCATATTTGTTTTTCCCTGTGTGACTTATGTTTAATTACCCCCTAAAACTCTGTCTCCAAATACAGTCACATTGTGGGTTAAGACTTCAACATGTGAATTTTGGGGAGCACAATTCAGGTCATAGCACATAAGAATGTTTTACAATGTATACTAGTTAACAGGTATAAGAATTTTCACAGCCAAACATCTACCTGGTGAAATCCCAGCACAACTAATCTTCTAGTCACTAGACACATATCGAAGCCACTGTAGGCCATACAACCCAGCTGAGTGGACCCACACCAGAAGTACCATCCCAGCACTAAAAAAAAAATAAAGCTCAAAATAAATGAAATAGTGATTTTTTTTAAAGCCACAGATTTTGGGGGGGGGGGTTGTATTGTTATGCAGAAGAAGCTAACTGATACAGTAGACAATTCTAAATATTTCTAAATATACATATACTTCAAATTTATACAAATTGAATTATATGAACAAATGCTTATTACATGCACATGTGCCTTTTTCTAGGATTATATAGAACAAAATCCTCCATCTTTTGGCTGGTGAGATGAAAAAATGAGATATAAACCCATTCAAAATTTAAACTAGCCAAAATGAAAATAGCAGTTTAAGGCAATTTTAATAGATTTCACAAGGCATTGAGTCGGTAGCTAAATAGTAGGTAAAATAAATAAGAAAAGGAAGAGCATTTGGGCTCAGATATCAGGAAAGTCATTATAGAAGAGGTAGAAATTTAAATAACTTATTCTTTAATAGTATTTCATGCCATCAAAATTTATTTATTCAGAGATGGATCTGAATAAGGACACATTCAATCAAAATTTAACCTGTGTCTTAAAAAAAGCAAAGTTGAGCTTGAGAATTTTTATATGTTAAACATCATGCTAAGTGATGATTAAAAGATGATTGTGACCTGTTCCCTGCCACTAATGAAAACAGATACACAAAGCATAACAAGTAATCAGATAGAGGTATGCATAAGATAATGTGATAGCATAGATATAACATATTTTGCACATGTAGAGACTCTTTCTTGGAAGGTGAGAGAGAGCTAAGCAAATGATATTGAAAGAGGTAGTCATAAGCAAAAGGCTCGACATGTGAAATAACAGGGCATATTCATATTACTAGTGTAGGTCATTTATCATCAGCTACGATGCTCTAGCCATAGTCCGAGCAAGAAATGGTGAAGACTTGATGATCTTAAATTTACTGTTGCAATAGAAAAACTGTTATTAGAGGATATGGATCTAGTACATAAGGAGTTGGATGTAGAATTTGAGAAAGTTTTAGAATTATCACTGAGGGGAAGGAAAGATGGATCTGAATAAGGACACATGAAAGTATTGTCAAATGGTCCTTTATTGGTATAGGAGATCATACATACATTTTCTATTGTTGTATAGTAGGCATCTGGTAATTTATCTGTCTAGCACTTCTCAACCTTTCATCTAGAAAAGTCTTGAAAATTTTTAGGACATTTCTCAACTCCCTCCTCCATTCTAAGTATATCCCTCAAGGGTGACTTTCAATGCTCTTAAATTACTTTAACTTATTGGCAATGGTGACTAGTCTGTGAGTGGATAGCTAAATGTCTCAACCTGAACCAATCCTAAGGCTTGAATGATCAGTGATAGCAAACATGTTCAGAACCAGGCACAATTTGAAATTATTAACTTATTTAATCATCATTATAGTGCAATTGAGTAGATACAATTATTATTTTGTTTTTTTGTTTTTTTTTTTCAGATAAGAAAATGGAGGCACAGGATTGTAAACTTGTCTCGAGTCATACATAGACTAGATCTCAAATTCCAGATGCTTTGCTACACATCCTACACATTCTTAACCACTACCTAATACTGTTCTTGACAAGTTTCTTTACCCGTAAATGTATATGTGTCCTAAAGTGACTAATCAGTGACTAATCAAAACATTTTCTTGGATTTCTGACCTTGGGTATCAAGAAAGCTGATCTCAATCTATTTCTGGTGGTGGAGTTAGAAGTATTGAGCATTGAGCCTGGTTGCTGCAAGGCACAAAGTATGGAAGAAGCCAGGATGAGAAACTGAGGAAGACATTCTGAAAAGGTGTGTCTTCAGAGATCAGAGATGATACAAGAAAATGTATGAATCTCCGGTAGCAGTCATCTCTGAGACTAACTGGAGCCCTGACCTCCTATTAATGTGATGATGTGAGCTTATTCAGCACCCTTTCTGGGTAAACTAGCTTAAATTTAAAGCTCATGACCAAGAGTCATGAGTAATTAAGGACACAAATCTGCATAGCTGTGGGAGAGTCTTTAGCAATGCTCAGTCATCCAGAGGGAAAGCAGATTGCCATGTTAATCCTGGCTGGGGATTCACCAAGCAATTGTGTTAGAAAAACAGGGAGGCAAATAAGTTGAGCATGAGAGAAATAGTCATGTGGGAAAATAAGTGAGATCAGAAGGGAGTATATCATAGAGGAAAATAAAGAGGATCCTGGAGTAGACTGGGCAACTAATTGAACCTCTCAAGCCTCAGTTTCCTGGCTTTTGTTTTTGAATAAAAATAATTGCCTGTCTTTATCATGTGTTAAGAGGATTAAATTAAGTACTATATACAGTATTTAACATAGTGTCTGGTATGTATAGTAATTGCTCCGTGAATGTTGCTGTATGTACCCAGTGCTGTGGGAACTGAGATTCACAGATTAGGAATGTCTGATAATGGAAGACAAATAAATCAGATAGGGAAAAGGAGGCAGATGATATTCTCTTGTCTTATGCTTCCATGCCCACTCGTTCATCCCCTAACTTGCAATACAGGTGGTACTAGGCTCTCCTACACACATTCCATAGAGGCTGAAGTCATTGTTCAAAAAATGTAAATAGATAGTGTCAGTGATAAACTCTAAGTACAATGTAAAGTCAGTAAAGACCAAAATTTAAATCCAGAATCCCATTAAGCATTTAAATTTTAGGTGTTTATTTGCAACCAAAATGCTTAATTAAGAAAACATTAATATATATGTAATCGCATCATTACTGATGAAATCTCTCCAGTCTATAATAAATGTGATTTCAGCTTATATTTTTGCAATGAGTGATGAAGAAACTTCCAGATGGAGA
Organism: Rousettus aegyptiacus; assembly: GCF_014176215.1. Taxonomy (NCBI): domain Eukaryota; kingdom Metazoa; phylum Chordata; class Mammalia; order Chiroptera; family Pteropodidae; genus Rousettus; species Rousettus aegyptiacus. Next base: position 76,437,929 of record NW_023416286.1, read on the forward strand.
GGTTTAATTTGTGAGATCTTCCCTAGTCTATTCACATTGGCTTTAACTTTCATTTTAAATTACAGAGAGAATTCCCAAAATTTCAAATAGCCCCAAGAGATCTGGTGAAATAGCTAATCTCTTTCCATAAGCATGCTAACAAAAGCAATTTCTGACTGAGCTATATGTTACCCAGTGGGACTGATAATGAATTTGCATTATGGTAACCTTTATAAGAAGGGAAGATAAGAAGACCTTTTGGGGAGGTGTATTTATTAGGTGATGAATATGTTTCTCTGCATGTGGATTCTTCTGTTTAGATCCACTTTTCACTGAACTATGCCAAGACTTTCTGTCTTTCTGCTTTCAGCAACTCCTCTGAATTTATAATACCCATTCTATTACATACCACAATGACAGTAAATATCAAACATCGATGTGCAGTACAGCTTTCTCAGTGTTCAATTTCTCTTGTATTGAAAAGGCATTTTACATCGTTGATTGTGGGTTATATACTAATATCCCTCTAGGATTTAGAAAGAGTTTAAATGTATGTTAACACAGAGTGTTGTGTTTGTTTATGAATTGGAAAGAGGAACAAAAAACCTTGTTTATTGTCACCCAAATATAAAGAAGCAGCATTTACTGGGAGTTTCCTACAGAGGGCACCTTCACCTTATTGGAAACCCAACTGAAAGAAAAACTCAGTGGTTACCAGAGAAATTACTAAGCCTTAAGGTCAGAAACACTCCCTTGGCTTTTGCTAACCAGTTTTCTTCTCTGTGGTATCTTTGTTACCTTATCTTTAATGGAAAAGAACTGGCAACCTCTGTATAACCATTCATAGATACAGGCCAGTAACACTACCTTATTATTATGTTCAGCTTGCTTGTGGGTGAGCTGGAGACAGCTGTTCATATTACCTAAGAGGCAACAGATCAATGAAAGGAAGGGAAGGACAAGTTTTGAGCTGCCTTTTTGCAACAATGTCTTTTATACAACAGAGGATATTTTTAAAGCATTGTATCAGAAAACAAAGGCTGATAATAAAGTAAAATGTTTACAAAACAAAACTTTGCTGTGTTGTTATGATTAGTAAGTGCTTTTAGACTAAAATTACTTAAATGGAAACAAAAAGCAAATATTTTTTTTGGATACCCAAAATTCCATGAGCTATAGACTATAAATCTAAAGAAAGTAATTGCTATTTAGAACATTCTGAAAATAGGCATGTGTGAATGTGCATATGTGAGCAAAGCAATTCCTTGAAACCATATCTGTGTAACTTGACTATGAAAACATATTTTGGTAATCATATTAAAATAAGGGATTATCGAACTGTAAAACTATAAGTGCATTTTCACAGAAAATATTATTTTTAAAAATGTTCAACCTAAGTACCACACACAGTTAGAGGTCTTCAAATACAGCATTATTTTGTTGTTGATTTTGAATGTCTTATGTTTTATGACGGCTAATACTGTTAACATACATAAATCCAATATGTATAAACATTGCTTTGCATGTTTACCTTTGACAATTCCTGGTTGTGAGGCTCCTTTTGGATTTATTAGAACATTTTGACTAAGAAAACATCAAGAAATTGATGATAATTATTCCTAAAGATTAAGGCTAAAGCACTATTGAAGGCATGAGTTTATCACTTTACTTTTGGATGTACTGTTTGTTTAGTTCGTGAATGTGCCATCTAACACCTATTACATTTACAATGAAGCTTATCAATCATAGATTATTAATTCTGTATTTTCATCTTCTATGCTTAGAAGTAATTAAACTTCCAATTGCTACTATTGGCATTTAGCTTTTGGGAATGTTTTTGCTTTCCTTTAAATTCAACCTGAAATGGACTGCAAATAAGTGTAAGTGCATTTTAGCTATTAAAATTAATTTACTCTTATGTCCTTTTTAATGCTTTATTTATTCAAGGTCTAGAATTTTCTATTAGGACCAAAATGTTCAGACTATTGAAAATTTAATTCTTCTCTAGTAGTAATTGTCATCAATTTGTCAATCAAATCATATACATAAAAATATATCAAAGAACTTCCTGGAAAGCATGTACTTAAATTTGTGCGCATGCTGTTATCAGTGTTTCACAATCAGTTAAATTAGTTTTTTGGGGGAGAAGCCCCACTTTCTTGTTCAGCTGAATTGGTTGCCTTGTGTCCTAGAAAATGCCTAGCGTAAGACCCCTATCCACCAGGCCAGGCCTTCCGGCCTCATTGTTGACATTTCCTGGTGTTCAGTGGTTTCTCCCACTTCGTTGCATTCCAGAGCTCAAGGTGCTTCTTTGAAGACACGAGGCCATTCAAGTCTTCTCTACTTTGCAGCTTCACTTTAAAGCGTGAGTAAATGAAAAAAGCCGAGCAGTTCAGACGATTTAAATGAGGCAGCAGGAGGGCGTGCTATTGCTCTGCTGGGGATAGCTATGAGTGATCCCTGAATCATCTCTTGGAAAAGAAGGAGAGTAACCTCTCTTGAAATCAGGGTGTGAAAATGCATAGGAAGTAGAAGCTGCATAGTCCCCTGTGAAAAAGCAAAGTAAGGCTGGTAAGAGAGTACAGAAATGTGTTCACACGATCAGCTACTGGTTTAAGTCATAATTTTGCAAAGCACTTCAACAGGTGACTCTTATTGGTAGATGCTGCCATTTTCTAACCAAAAACCTAGGAGTTTTTACTGTTTGACTAATTTTCTAACATTGCATACCATTTAAATATTTCTCAAGACCTCAAAATCTTGTCCTGAGATAACAGTATTTCCACAATTGTTTTTCAGGATTCTCTGTCCTCATCATTGTAGCACATGACTGCATACATCTGAACAGCCACTGAAGACATCGCAATGGCTCTTTTAGAGCATATAGAAATTCACTATACACATATAGCATATGATGACATCATACTGTATGATAGCCACTAACTATACTGTTACATAGTGGTAGAAACAGGCAGAGAAGAGTGAGTCTAGATCCAACTCTGCCAGTCTATTATTTTTATGTAGAAAATGAAAAAATAGGTCCTCTCTGCTTACCTCAAAAAAGGTCTCCTTCATGAATAGTTGAGTGGGGGGAGAAAATCAATAGGAACTTGAGTCTCCCTTGGTTAATCCTCAATTTCCTGTGAGTATAAAGGGAAGTTCTGGTAATCTAATTGTCAGTTTCCTATTTTCCAAGATCAGGGATTATATATAAGGATCAATCTAATGGGCTCAAACTCAGAAGTTGTCTACAGTTCCATTCTAGAAATGTTTCTGTATTGCCTTGGAGCTGTAAGGGAAAGATCTGAGAACAATTTGTGATATTGGGCAAGGCCATTGGCTGGAGAACTAGCAGGATAAGATCTGCAATCCTAGAATTAGATGATCTTCCAAGGCTCACCGAACACAAAATTCCAATTGTGTTATGGTAATAAGACTCAACTGAGATAATATACATAAAGGTTTGTTTAGGATGAATCTTTTTTTTCTTTACATCTTTAGCAACCAGTGCACATTCTGTACACAAACAAAAATAAATGTGCATTTTATAACAGAGAATGTTATGTACATAAAAGTGATGATGATGTTAAAGTAAAAACTAAGCAAATTGTTGCATAATCCCTCTGCTTACTCAAATCTGGGACGTAGAATTTCACATACTATTCTACATTTCATCAGCTATAGTGGCACTTCAGAGCGTACTCTCACTTATATTATCAGTCTTGGTGAAGGCGCCCAATACCCCTTGGATTACTAAAAAAATATTCTGTCTGTTTTAGTCTCAGATGCAAGCCTTTCTTATAGGTCTAACATTCTCTTTCCAGCTATTTGAAACCCAGTTTATTAGCATCTGTGAATTTTTGCCTCAAGAATTTCCCTAAATTAGTTATATATTAGAGCAGAAATGAGCATATCTGAAATTCTATAATTCTGCAATATCCTGGTCTGAATAAAATAATATATGATTTGGAATGAGCAGTTTACACAATCTAGGGACAAAGGAAATGGGTGGCATAATATAGAAGCAGGTTTAATTACCCTGCTGACAATTATTGAGCCCCCAGCAACCGCTAAACATTATACTAGCTATTTGAAAGGAATAGAAATAACTCGAGACCACCTGAAGAGAAGCATATCAACAAGTGTAAAAGCATATGATAATTGCCTTACCCATTAGATGCATGGTGAACGTTATTAGGACACAGAGGGATAAATCAGCAAAGATTCCTAGACGTGCTGAATCTTGAGCCAATCAGTAAATTATAAATACTGACTTATAAGGGAAATAGTTAATTTTCTTTAGTTCCTTCTCAAAGTACATAAGTGCGGATAGGTTGGACGTATGAATGAACTGAATTCTGCTTCAAAAACTAAAATAACTTTACAACACCTGAAGAAGCCATGTGTTGTAAAGTTATGTGTAGGGGGTGACAATGGTACAAACACACCCCCCCCCATGCCAGAATATTGAGAGGCTATACTTTGATTGTTTTAAACAAGAATAAAGAGGCCTGTGAAGAATTCTGAGGAGGTCATTTATATAGCACCCTGCTGGTATCCCACAGTCCTCTCCTGAAATCTGATGGAGTGAGAGGTTGATCTGGGAAAATCTATTCCAGTAAAAAATTAACTTACAACCTGTAGACATTACTAGTGGAGGGTTGCATTACTGCGTGTACCAGTAATTTTAAAAAGTTAATTTCTAAGTTTAAAATGGCCCAAGTACGTCCTCAGAACCGTTGTGTTTCATCCTTTTTCATTCCATTGTTGAAAAAAGCACCTTCGTAAGAAGATTTAACCTTTGCTAAAGCATTAGGCTGAGACAATCACAACAAAACACCTCCCCCTGAAAATGAGCACTTTCAGAGCCCTGTGAAATCAAAAGAAAAATTCTTTCTCTCCTCCCCAGTCCCACAGCCCCTCAGGATTTTAAATGGTAATGACCAGTTCATTTGAGAAAATGGCATTTTAGTGCTTCCCTTCACAAGCTCTTAAGGCATATAAGGTGTCTCTTTCCCAGTGATGTGCACCTCCTTTTGTTTTCTGGCATTACTGGAACTGACCTGGCATGGATCACTGGGTGAGCAGGCAATCTTAAACACTTCTCATATAAATTACTGGTTCCTTTCCAAGTGCAATTGCTCACAGGGTAATACACCATTTTACAACTCTGATAGCAAAGTCTCTTCATTCTACTGGTTTCCACACAACCCCCCCCAGGAAATGAACAGACAAAAAGAGTGATAGAGATGTGAAACTCAGAAACACACGATCTGGTTTAACCTCGAATATGTACACAGCAAGCAATGTGAGATCCTTTAATTCTCCTATTTTCTTCTTTTACTCCTCTCAAATCTTTCCTGCTTTAAAAGCCATCAACAAAACAAAAATATATATATAAAAAAATCACATTGCATGTATGCAGACGCTATAAAGAGAAAAACAGTAATAAATATGGATATCTACTAAATATATTTCTTCAAAATTTTCTAGAAAAGAAAAAAATAATGCTCACATTTTATGATCCACATTTACTAGGTAGAAATGACACATCTTGCTTTCATGCAAATGAGGCTTACCATTAATTGAGTACTCCAAGATTCACTGGATGCTAATGATGGACACATTTTCCAAACCAATGTCTTTTTTCCCATGAACTCTAATGACAAGGTGTGTTTTTCCTGACAGTTGACTCGGATCAGAGCTTGCAGTATTGTATTTCAGGTTGTGGCTCTGTAAAACCCCGTAACTTTCTTTGAAGTTAAACAGTGTCAATCTGTTTCCATGTCTGAATAACTCTTAGAAGAGCCTGCCTGACCCAAGTCAACTCTTTGAAACATACTATTTCCCCATAATTGATGTTCCAAATGAATGTCCTTTCATAATAAAATGTGCTGGAAAACAAAACAGCTTTGCATCCAGCACAAGTTGCATCATAATTAAATTTTATTTTATCCCATCGAGGCATGTTAAATGTTGAGCAAAATATAATTTTAAGTAATTTGTTTGTATTCTTATCTGTAGGAGTTGGAAATTAACAGCGTTGCTAGTTTGCGTTTACTGTTAAGCCTGGAGAGCAGAGAGATTGCTTTGCAAACATTACAGTTATTATGTCTGCAGTTGGTACTCTTTGTATAAATTATTGATCAGCCAGCTTATTTTTCTTTCTGCTTAATGGATATTATAGCATAGCCGTTTACAACGCTATAGTTAAGGTTGTGTCAGCACTTCCATTATAATAAACCCTCTGTTATAGGGGGTTTATAACTTGTTGTAAAAATTTGCTTTGGGCTGAAACTTGACATACAAGATCTCAGGCTGGAAGGTGGCAATTGTTATTCTTTCAAGTTTTAAAAACATCTCTTTGTTCTGAAGGGTAATAAATAAATAAACAGTATTCTCTTCTAACAATCCTGAAATATCTGACTTCAAATAGAATGATTTTATAGGCTATTTGTTGGACAATGACCCCTTCTTTTATTTAATAAAGGAAAGAAAAGGAGAAAGGACCAAGATAATAAGTTAAAACAACAACAACAACAACAACAAAAGGAGACAGTGAATCAATGGAAACTTTTATAGTCAAGTTTAATGCATTTCCTCTAACGTTAAGAAAGTATACAATAATTTATGTTTTAATATTAAACATGCATTTACACTACATAACACTTCTTCCCAGCCCCATTCCCAACTGTGTCTCTCCTAAAACAATTCATATATCTTAATACTAATCTGGTTTAGAGGAGAATGAATTTTTGGTTATTAAAAGAGTGAGGCACGATAATTAGCGAATGCCACATGTGAAAAGGTATAATTAAAGGTAGAATATTTACTAGAAAACTAGATATTTAAATATCTGCCTTACTTTTGACCTATCCTCAATCCAGTCTGCCATTCCTTTCACAATGGCCTGATTTAGAAATGAAGAGATTTAATCTCAAACTATATTATTCTAGTTGCTGCTTCCTTTTACAATCTAATTCTAAAATGACCTCACTATGTTTGTTTTGTTATTAAATATTTGGTTGTGCAATTCTTAATACCAACCCGCAGATGGACTTAGGACACTTACACTGGACTCAAGTACTGATGGGCAAGTATAACTAAATATCATAAAGAGTTCACTGCTCGTCGTGGAAATGATGTAGTATGAAACAGAAAACAAATCTAAGATGCTTTTTTCCCTCCCTTTGTAACTCTTCTCTTTGCTGCTACCCTCTCCTGACATGGGTTTAGAGATTTCTTAAAACATTCTTCATAACCAGCCATAACGTGCCACCTTCATTCTGAACCCGAGGAAAGGGGTGAGTAAGAAGTTTACGGAGGGAGGGACAGTAGTGCCAAATCATGCCATTTGGCTCTAGATAATTACTATATGCATTTAGTAGGCACATATACTTCCCATGAAAGTCCACCCTGTAAAAAGTCAATGTTACCATTTTAACCACTTTATTAAGAATGAAAGTTAGTAACATAAAGTTAGAGTGTGTTCACCTTCAGCTCCCCACCTTCCGTCTTTGGGGTAATTTAACACCAAGCCCTCTGTGCCTGATTAGAGAATGTATCAGTGAAATAAAAGTCGTATTCCTTGTTCTTGAAGAGAGGCAGGGGATTGGAAAAGAGAGGGAGACTGTGGAAGTGACTCTCACTAAAAGTCAGAAGTCAGAATCCTAAATGGAGAGACAGAGACAGGAAGTGCAAAAGTAGAGAAGTCTTTAGTTAAGACAGCAGTCAAGGTTTGTCTGCTGAGCTGATTGGTGAGGCCGTGTGTCTGAGTTAAAAAGGCTTGAGAGAGTTACTTGGCATAATTTCTCCATCTTCAATGATTTACTGCTGAAGTGCAAACATCAATTTTGGACTCTCTCCTGAGAAACGTTTAACAAAGTCAGTGAACTACTGGTACCCTGATATCTTTCTAGATTTGCCAAACTTGGATAGCTCTTTAATAAACCTATGCCTGAAGTTTATCTCAATTTTTTTTTTCTATTAAGGAAACAAGTACATTAGTAAATATGTAGATGTTAAAATGATCTTCCTCTCTACTTCTCCGTTGTGATCTATCTTAGAATTGTTTCAGAAGTGCACTCTATTGTTAAAGCTATTTGTGCCGGGTGTGCTAATGCACTCTTTGATTGAGTGAATTAGCAGTCATAACAATCTGGCAGTCTGGCCATAGAAGTGTGCTCAAATTGATTTGTGTTATGGCTGGACTGGAAAATCTAGTGTTAGTTGTTTTTTGCCCTGGGGCATTGTTCGTACCAAACTCCACTTTTCATTTAATTTTCCAATACATTGTGAAAGATGGAAATGCTTGTGATCAACATTTGATCCACTTGCATTATTTAAAAAAAAAAAAATTCTGAAAGTAATTTCAGATTCCAAAAACCCTTGCTTTCAATTAGAGTAAACATAATTAGAGTGACGTCGTGCTCGGAATGGTAAGTCTCCCTTTGAATCTATTAAGCATGTTATCTCCTTGTCCTGTCACTGAGAGAGATTCAGTATATATCAGAAGTATACCTCTGCATTTTTCTGTGCATTCTTCCAATAGAATTTAGGAAAAAAATTTAAAAGAATAAAAGCATAATGAACCTTTTCTTGTTACTCTATCTGCATATGCCCAAATTGTTTTTGTGATGCTATAATTACTCAAAGCTTTCGAGAAATTTTGAGATATTCAAGAAACATGCTCAAATATGTATTGCCTTTAAGTTACCATTTTATTTTTATATTCTAGGAAATATGCATTTTCAATGTTTTTCTTTCAAATAATTATATCAATTGCTATATTAAAACTCTGAAGATTTAAAGACGTGAATTATCCTGGCTTTGTCAATATTTGTATCTTTCTGACAATCTTCTGCTTTGCAGTCATTTACCAGAATTATAATGCAGCATGAATAAACCTAAAAAAATGACTATTGATTACAGAGAAAGCTTTGTGAAATCATTTAGTCAGTTTCCCCACTTGAGACATCAGTGAATAAAATAGGTCAATAGATAAGGTTGGAATAGATGTAATATGGTGTTATGCTTCCCTGGGTTATAAAAAGGTCAAAAATAAATCCCCATAGAATTCATGATTTTATACTCATAAAATAAAACGATACTTACCAAATCCCAACTCTAAGTCCACCTTTCTATATATTTATTCTTCTTTCTTAAACCAAAGGTTTTGAAAGTACATGTTTATGTTTCCCTGTTTCAATAGAAGCATTTCCTTGTCACTGCCCCCTTTAACCAAATAGAATGCCCTCATCTTCCGGCTAAAGTGCCTCTTGTCATCCCAGGTAGACACTAGGACTTCAGCTGCACAGCTACTCTGTATTTTCTTACTGGCTCCTGCAACCTGACAGCTCTTCTCAAAACTGCATTTCATACTGCACTGAACTCTGCATCCCGGGCAGATTTTTGTTAAGTAATAGATGCTGAGACCTGAGACCACGCTCTCTGTTAGTTCCCATTCATAGGGATATCGTCAGGGGCAGGGGAGGAGGGGGAAGAGGAGGGGTGGGGCCAGAAGGGGGCAGAGGGAGGGAAGAAAATACCTTCCCTGAACTGGTACAAGCTCAGCTTCAAACGATATCCTAGGAAAGAAATTAAAGACTTCTTAATTAGTGCAGCAATTAAGCTTTCTTGGTAGCATTTTAATCAGCACAGGCCCTATCAAAGGACAAACAGAACGATTTGCAGGTCTTTGAATTTTAAACAGTCTTATTGATTTCAGCACAATACGTCTCCACAAAACACAGGGAGAATTTTCTAATATCAGTTACAGTACTTTGAGTTTTGCTTATGCAAATCGAGTGCAGGTTGGAGAAGATGAGATGGAGGGAGAGGACCTGAAACAACCGGAGATGTAAAACAATAAACAAACAAGATAAAAGCTTTGAAAGCAAAAGATGCTCTGGAAAGAGTGAGAATTTGAAATCTCTGTGGAGTTGATTTCTCTGTTGTTAAAACTGTTTGTCTTAATCTTTGGTAACGTTTCTTTTAAAAAATCTTATTTTTGATGCTTTTCTCTCCTACATATTTTGCATTATATGCTCTTTCTAATCCTATTGTTTGATCAAAGGGGTAAGTGGTAGTTCCTAGAAACTGTTTACAGAGCAGAGGTGGCGGGGAGGGGGAGGAAAACTCTCGGGAATTCAGGTGGGGGAAAACGCCCCAAACCCTGCTTCTGAATGGAGCACATGCTGGGAGGTACAGGTTTCCCTGACGGAAATCTGCAGTCTGCTTCCAGGCTCGGTGGGTTTATGGTTAGGTCAGCTATCATTACTTCCCGACTGTGGCTTCCTAATGCGGCAGGTATTGCCTGAATGACAGTTTAAGGAAATGTGAGAAATGAAAATGATAAGGGAAGATTTGGGGCACTTAATTACGATTTTTTTTTCATTTGTAGGTCTAGAATTTAAAATGAAGAAACTGCAGGTAGGCGTTTTCAAAACTATATCGGAGTTTATTAAAGTTGTACGTGCAATCCCAAAATAGAAACAGTGGTTTAGGGCTTAATATTTGCTTTCTCTTCTCCACTCATTAACATAGTAATTTGGTATTTCTTTAAGGTAATATTTTCCACACGTGCATAAACACTTAAAGAAGTGTTTTAGTGTATGAGATATATAGCAAATACCTATTTTTAAATAAGAACCGATCCGAAGCATGTAAAATCAATATAAATTATTTTTGAATTTATTAAAATAAATTGGCTAACTGAGCCAAACAACCATATAAACTTTAGTTATCTTTATAGAAGTTTATCTACTTTTTGGCAACAATCAATTTTCTGAATTTTTATAACCCAGGAAAGCCTCCTGATATAATTACTGTGCCCCAAAGTTTAGCATCGACTTAGATAAATTAGTCAATAATGCTATATTTCTCTGTAGATACTCCGTGCACTTTTTGACCCTAAAATTCACAAAGTTTAAAGAATTAAAATGATAGAAATGTGATAGTAATTTCAACATCAAAATTGTAGGACTTTCACTATGAAATTTCCCAATGCTGTGAACTGATGCTAATAGTTTATTTTGTAAGTCTGTCAAATGCTAAAACAGTGTCTCTAGCTAGTGAAGTTAATGAACATGTGTAGACAGGTTTAAATCCTAATTATTTAAGATTCCTGGAGATATAAACAGAGAACAGACTTGACCTAGGCTCAAGTCGTATGCTGGCCAAAAACCTTTGCATAAAGACCTTCATGCAACAAGTTAGAAAAGGGAAGAAAAGAAGGAAGGCAAGGAGGAAGAGTCAGTCTAAATTCCCCCTATTATTTTTAAGCACAGCTACCCTTTCTGTCTTTACAAGTCAAGTAGGGAGCTTTGTTTTTGTTCTTTTCATTATTTACAAAACACATTTTCACTGACAAACTGAAAAGGACTTTCCCAACTGTGAGAAAAATATTGTTATTCATATAACACATTAGCAACTAGCCTTAGGTCTTAAAGGGTGTGAGGATAGTTGATTACTGTGCAAGACAGGTGAATTAATTATAGTTTTAGGTAACAAAAAATCGGTGTTTTCTTGTTTTTCACTTTCTAAATCTGCCAGGGTGCCTTATGTCTTCGAGTTCCCTAGGTATAAGAGGCGTTCTGACCTCCCTTCAGGGCAATAGTGAAGTTATTCTGAGCAATCCACATCAGGGCAAACATTTCTTCCTTTCCACAATCTATTATGAAATAAGGAATTGAATACAGAGCATTCTATTATTCTTAAGCGATCTCAGACTGACTTTTTCCCCCGCAACTTGAAAACTATCCCGGATTTTTTTTTTTTTTTTACTATATCCCAATAAGTAATTTAATAAATAGATAAAAACGATCAGATGTACAAAACATACGCTTTGCTTACATGTGAATTTTCCTCAAAATAATTTCTTAATAATCATGAAGTGAGGGGATGTGTTTTCATGTACATCTCATTGCAAAAATGAGCAGAGATGTATATTCTAAATCCTGAAGGACAGCTCCAAGCGCTCCAGCTCCTCTTTAAGTTGGCAGGCGGTTGCTTAGTAGGTTTTGGAAAACATTACGAGTCGTCGCGGAGGAAATGCAATATTAGACACGCAGTCTAACGGTAGCAGAAGAGAAGTAGATGATCTCTCCTTTTCCGATCGCCACTCCAGTGTCTCTGGCTTTTCCTCTCGGTCCCTCCCATAGTTTTTTTTTTTTTTTTTCCTCCTCCCCTCCTCCCCTCCTCCTTTTCTCGCTCTCTCTCTTTCCCTCGGTGCCTCGCGCTCTTGGAGTCTCTGCTCCGAGTTCCTGGTTGGATAATTTGGGTTAATACTAGTGAGTGAGGTTTTTGCGGCTTCAAAGGGTATTTCAAGTTTCCGGAGCTCCTCCCCTCTGCACCGTGTGACAACAACAACTCGTCCAGCCGGCAGCCTGCACTTTTCAGCTCATTTTCTCTCTGTCATTCCCCTCTCAATCTTTGATCAATGTACTTGCCAGGGAGAACCCAAGTCCTTCAAACCTCCTCCTTTTCACCTTCATCCTTAACTTTGTGCTAGAGCGGGACCCACACAACAGCCGACCCTCCCCGCCCCCGCCCTCACCCCCCCTTGAACCAGCCCCCGATCCCAGCCCCCGGAGAGGACTCGCATTTCGACTTGCGGGACACTTTTGTGCGTTTCTCTCCAGAGCGCCTCTCGCGCTCGCCCCTCCTGCGCTCGCTCTCTCTAACCCTCACCTCCTTTCCCCCCCTTCTCTCTTTCTCCTTCTCGTTCGCTCTTAGAGTTGTTGTTGCCCCGTAGCTCCTGCTCCCCCTTGTCCCCCTCACCCTCCTCGGGGTGTGTGGCAACTTTTCCCCCTCGCTGTCCTCCTCGGGTTCCCCCTTATATGTGACCATGGCGGTGCCGGCGGCTTTGATCCCTCCGACCCAGCTGGTACCCCCTCAACCCCCGATCTCCACGTCCGCGTCCTCCTCGGGCACCACCACGTCCACCTCCTCGGCGACCTCGTCTCCGGCTCCGTCCATCGGGCCCCCGGCGTCCTCAGGGCCAACTCTGTTCCGGCCGGAGTCCATCGCTTCGGCGGCGGCGGCGGCGGCGGCGGCCACAGTCACCTCCACCGGCGGCGGCGGCGGCGGCGGCAGCGGAGGTGGCGGCGGCGGCGGCGCGGGCAGCGGAGGCGGCGGCGGCGGCGGCGGTGGCGGCGGCGGCGGCAGCGGCAACCCCAGCCTGGCGGCCGCGAGCGGCGGCGGCAGCGGCTGCGGCGGCGGCGGCGGCGGCGGCGGCGGCATTAGCGCTGGCGGCGGCGTTGCCTCCAGCACCCCCATCAACGCGAGCGCGGGCAGCAGCAGCAGCAGCAGCAGTAGCAGCAGCAGCAGCAGCAGCAGCAGTAGCAGCAGCAGCAGCAGCAGCAGCTGCGGCCCCCTCCCCGGGAAACCCGTGTACTCGACCCCGTCCCCCGTGGAAAACACCCCCCAGAATAATGAGTGCAAAATGGTGGATCTGAGGGGGGCCAAAGTGGCTTCCTTCACGGTGGAGGGCTGCGAGCTGATCTGCCTGCCCCAGGCTTTCGACCTGTTTCTGAAGCACTTGGTGGGGGGCTTGCACACGGTCTACACCAAGCTGAAGCGGCTGGAGATCACGCCGGTGGTGTGCAACGTGGAGCAGGTTCGCATCCTGAGGGGACTGGGCGCCATCCAGCCCGGAGTGAACCGCTGCAAACTCATCTCCAGGAAGGACTTCGAGACCCTCTACAATGACTGCACCAACGCAAGGTAAAGAGTGGGGGGCGGCCTCCGCCCCGCGGGGTCCCTTCCCACGCGCCTCCTCGCCCTTCCCCTCGCTCCTCTCCCGGCGCCGCTCGCTCCGCGCGCCCCGGCGAACGCGGCCCCCTGCTCCCTGTGCTCGGGGCTCGCCAGCCGCTCCCGACCTGTGAAATTGGCACCTCATCCAGCCCAGATCGCGCTCTTCCGGCCAGGCCTGCCCCTGGCTCGCCGGCCCGCGGGGGCTTGGCTAATGCTGGGGGACGCGAGGACCCCAAGTCCTCCCGCGCAGGGGGCGGGGAAGAGGAGGATGGTGCCTTTCTAGGAGCCACAGCCCCTTCCAGGGCCGCGCCAGCGTCTGGGGACCCCCCTCGGCGAGGCTGCCGGTGTGTTCGCTCCCTCGGACCCGGGTTCCACAGCGAGCCAAGGGTACCCACGGGGCTGGTCGGAGGAGGGAGGTCGCGACCCTGCCCCGCAGGGTTCGGAGGGCAAGAAAGACGAGCTCTGGGTGAGACGCCTGCGAGGTAGTCTCGGGAGCGGGCCACTTTGGGGTCGGGAAGTGAACGACCTCAGAGGCCGAAAGGCCCGGGGTCAGTCCCAAGGGACCCGCAGCGAGTTCAGCCCCAAAGCCCCGAGGGGAAGCCCGGCGAGGGGAGGGGTCTGTGTGTGCGCGCATGTGTGCGTGTGTCCGCGTGTGAGCGCGTGCGTGTGCAAAGTAGATAAAGGAGTACGTTTGCCCCGGGGCAGATGCGAGGGGACCAGCAGGTTTTCTTCTGTACGGGGAGGTGACCTGGTACCTGAGACTGGAAAGCTGAACTGGAGAGGTGTGCATGGAAGACCACAGCTCTCTTGCGCGCGCTCGCACTTTATCTCTCCAAACTGTTTTCTTTCTTTTCCTTTCCTTTTTTCTTTTTTAAGGTTAGTAGCTCACGCAATGAGCAGGTACAGGCTTTGCACTGGATGCTCTTTGGATCTGAATGCAGTAGCTGTGAGGTGGCTTCCCCATCCCGGCAAAGCGCGCAAACCCTGGCGGCCAAGGGACCGGGAGCCCAGCCAGACCAGTTTTATGCTAATGAACGCTCACTGGGGGAGGACCTACCGAGAGGGGGCGGGAGTGGGGTAACTTGTCAGTTTCGGGGCAGAAATGGTCATTTCACCCTTTTTCACAGTTCCGCCTTGTGCCTACCGTTCGCTGTAGAGGGAAAAGTTCAGTTGTCGGAAGAAAGCGAATAGGGAAAGTTGAAGACAAGAAGCTCTAGCGTGGGAACTGCGCGCAAAATTTGCGCGGTGCGCGGAGACTTAGGTACCCTCCCTATAAGTTTAAAGACCCGGCGAAGTTTTACTCGTTCAGAGTCCCTGCCCCTAATAGCTAAGGAAACTGAGGTGGGAAGGAGAGAGGGGTAGGACGAGACCAGAAAGAAATCAGGGTGAACAAGCCTCTAGCTATGTTTTCCTCCGAAGAAGACTCCTGGCTAGTGTCCTGAGAAGGGTACAAGGCGAAAAGACTCGAACTCCGACCCAGCACATGTCCTGTCCTGCCGAGCCAGAAACTTTTCCGTGTTTATTTGCCATTCTTTGCAAGGGGCAATGGGTGTGTCTCTGGGTTTTGAACCTTCGTTTCTACTATTTTGGGGGGAATGCTGAGAGAGCGTGTGTGTGTGTGTGTGTGTGTGTGTGTGTGTGTGTGTGTGTGTGTACGCGTGCGCGTGCCCAAGGTAGCAATAAAGATTGGACAGGTAGTAGTAAAGATTGAGGAGGAATCTTGATTATTAAAAGTCATTTACGGTGATAGTTGGAATCCTTGGACATGTAGAAGATAAAATATTTACCGAAAGATAAAACTATTCGAATCAGGGCAGAAAATTGTTACGGCGTTGTTATGAAAAATGCTAGTTAAAATTTGAAGCCAGTTCAGATAGGATTGTTATAAAATTGTCTCTATCCCGTAGAGACAATTGGTGAAGCGCTACTGTTTTTATTTTTAGTAATCAAAGCACTCTGCTCTCGAATCCTCTTTGTGTGTTTCTTACAGCACACACTGTACTAGATAAATAATGACCATTTCACATTAACAAAATTTTTGCAAGAGAAAACTTCCTTCAAATGACTGCAACATTATAATCAATTCGAAATAGGTAGTGTTAACATCTCTTACAATTATTCCCTTGTTTCTTTTTTCCCCTGAAATTTTTGCTTAGACTTTGAAATTGAAGTCCTCTCCATATGATCAGAGGATATTCTTCAAGTTATTGGCAACATTTTTTAAATAGTTTCCCCCCCCCCCCCCATGAGGTTAACAATAATAGCTCTGGAGTTTAAACTTTTAGAAACAGAATAAGTTAAATCCTGTAAACTGTTTATCTCTTCAAAAAATGTATCAATTTTCTATATTTCAGTTACCTGGCCTTTAAAATTAAATGCGTTATTCTAAAACTCTATTTCAGGTTATTTTAAGTTAAACATGGTAAGTTTGTTGATTTGCTTTTGTGTTTTGATCTTTATCAACTATAGGACTTGCTCAAACTCTAATACATGCAAGCACAGCAGTTGTTGACCTTAGAAGATGTGTAGCTGCCTATTCCTATCTAGGTTTTCCTGACTCTGCCAGTGACTAAGAAAATAGAAAACTTATAATTGAACTCCTTTTCACCAAAATATACTATTTGCAGTGTACTGCATTAATATTTTATATGATAAATGCAAGTGTTACTGTCTTATTTCTTAAATTTGAAAGCAATACCTAAAATATTTAGCATCTTAAATTTACAAAACTAAAATTACTTTTTTCATTCTAGTCTAATTTATGCCTTCGCTATTCAGATCTTTTTTTTTTTATGCACCTATACATATTGATTTCTTTCATTCTGGTTTCTTTCTCCTCCGGGTACTTAAGAAACTATCTAAAGGAATAATTTATGCAGAGGATAAGAGAAAATGCAAAAGGACAAACTATAAAACAATATATACAGTGTGCGAGAAACATCAAATCTTAGCACTCTCAGCTTTTTATAGAACCTATATCTAATTATGTCTCTTAATAGCATTTAGATGCCAGGGAATCTGAAGAACCAAAATGATGTTACGGGAGGGGGAAAAAAAGGTTCATAAACTTGCTCAAAGTGACTCAGTAAGTTAGTAACAAACCTTAGAGTGGATTTAATTTCCTTGGGGCTATTGCATCAGTATGCTGTCTATGAAAACTAGAATAAATTCTGAAGCCATCTGTCATTACCACAAGGAGATGAAACAGACTACCACCTGCTTGAAAGTAAAGCTAAAAGTAAAGGTCTCAATACATGAAAGAAAATGTAGGAAAATGTATTTAAAAGCTGTCAAAAGACAAAGTCTGACCTTGATTACCTTCCTTCAGTTATTATTTTTAAACTAAACATTAGTTGCATGAACTTGGCTATTGCAACAGAGGTCACTTAATTAACTGGTAACCATTAAACAACAACAGAAAAAGAAAAGTAATTATGTAGATGGTCAAGTCTCGGTATGAGTCAATCTCTTGTTTGTAGATTTGGGCGAGGATACAATTTTCTGTGAATTCAGGTAATAAAAAGGGACTTTTATTTTATCCGAAATGCTTATTTTTTGAGTATTGCCAGAAGATGATTTTGTCTCAGGATCTTTCAAATCAGATTGTGATTTGAGTACTGTGTAGCCCTAGATTTGTTAAGTTTTTAACTTCAATGGATTTCACTTATTTTTATCACACATTTTATATGCATATACATATATTTACAGACAGTACTTGTTTGTCTTAAAAGTTAATACCATCCGTAGACAGCAAATTGAAAGACTTCACAAGTCTTTTTTATTCAGTGGCAATATATGGATGCAATTTTAGTATAAGAAGTATAAAATATTTTCCAATTCTTGGCTCGATTTTTTAAAAACCAGCCAAGAGTTTTAATAAAGATGGCACACTGAATCAGCCTCTCTTTATTTAACATTTCCCCCATTGCATGTTTTTCAGTGGTAAGACTTATGAACTTATGCATCAACATAAAAAGTTTCAACACAAATACAGATTCACTTCTAACAGATAATTATGATAGTTGGCACAGAGAAATTAAAAAAAAGATACTTCAAATGAAGAGAGACTGTGCTTTTGAAGTTTTTGTATTACAGGAGATTAATAGTTTCTATAAAGTCTAATGTTTCATTTTATACCATTTCAAAAAGAATACGGCATAATTAGAAGACTAAGGCCTAAATATAAAAGTTTAAGTCTGGTTCCACCACTTATTTCTGTATACTTTAAAAATCTTAAGAAATTATGGTTTAATAACTAATATAGAAATACAATCTGAGAATATTGTAACCTAAGATTTACCTTGTTTAATCAAATTATATTGCAAAATACAAATTCTTGAGTTATTTGGATAATATCTTTCAAACCTGTTGTTCTTGGAGTTAGTCGTTGATAATGTTATAATCATTATTGTAAAAAGTGCACATGGTTTTGAGGATGGTTTACTTTCTGAACTCCACAGATTATTAGTTAATGCTCTGAGAAAATGTGATTTGCACATGGAATATTTTGTGAAGCTTCAAATATTTACGTAGACTAAACTACAAAGCAAGTTTTTTTTTTTTTCAGAGTTCCCCTACAGAATTTTCGTATTTGCATTTAATACACAGTTTTTCACTCTTAATTTATTAGTCCAAATCAGCTACTGTTTTGTGTTAATCTGCTATATTTCACAGAAGTTGCATATAAACGATTGAGACCAATGTTAGCCACTCTGGTTTTGCCTCACTACTTCCCCCGACCTCCTGAGATGTGACACCCCAAATTGATTAAAGTCTTGGCTGGTTTCGAGCATAAATCACTCTTCTCTTTGGTGATTTACCATGTGTGATTCACCAGCATGCGAAAACATAATATGCTTTATTGTTTCTCATTTGTTGTTTTGTTTTTGGAATGTAAGCAGTATTTGTAAATTAGCTTAATGTGTAACCAAGTAGTTGTTATTTTAGTAACAATTTGTGATTTGACTATCAATTAGTATTATTTTCTTTCCAAGTTACTTTACTAAATTGTATCATACAATTGCCTTTGTTAACCAAGTAAAATAATCATTTAAATTGCATTGTATTTGCAATGTAGAACACACATATAGTAAGAAATGAAACTCACAGGTTGTAAATGGTCTACTTTGAATTTTTTGACTGAAGAAATTCATTTGAAGTTTGCCTTCTAAATAGGTACAGGTGAGTCTTCTAGAGTTCACTAAACATTTTGATTTTAAGATTTTCATTAGTCAGTTCTCTAAAAAAGTTAAACTCTGCCTGAATTTATCTTTCAAGAATTTTATTTTTAGATTGTTCACCAGAAAAAAAAAAAATCAGACCAAGCTACATACCTCTGGAATGACAAAATGTAAAAAAAAAATGATATTGTTTGGGTATTTAAAAATGTAATTAAGCTAAAATTTTATCATTTTATGTTTGAATTGTTATAAGAATAGAATAATCTTAGTGTGTGCCAGTATGTGCCATTTTCTTAACTACCGAGTTACTCTATGTATACACACACACACACACACATACACACGTATGTATGCATACATATACATTTTTATCTAAATGCTGCAGCATAAAAATTCTGGCTGAGAATACCTTAAAATACATTTATATTTATATTTCAGGCTTTCAGGCTGCATTAAGGAGCCTTTTCCATTATATTTGTTATGTTGAATAACATTTATTTTTGATGAAGAAAATCTTGAATTAAAAGCCCATCTAATAAAGTCCAGATAAATGTAGTACTAAAGGTTCTACTCTGGACAGATACGTGTGTCTCAGGCATGGCAGAGGCTCTGTGAGTCTACATTATGCTCAAATTCCTTTACTTCCCTTCTCAATTTGTCAGAAACATTTTTAGTCAAAAGTAGATTTTTTGCTACAGTAGCTGTCTTTTAAAATAACTTTTAATTGCTAATATTTGCTTTTTAGTATACATCACAGTGTAGAAATGACTTTATTAGAATAGTTTAGTAAGTATACTAAATTATTTATTTGGAAAACAAGAACACCAAAGATAGTATATTTATGTTTGATCCAGCGATTAGTTATTATTATATTAATTGGTGGATCACTTTATTGTGATGCACCCACTTACTTTGAGAAAGTTCTGAGAATATTTTTAAGAGTGTCTATTACAGTTCATGACAAACTTTATATTAAAGTGTGTGCATAACTATGAACAGAATTTTCTGTCTGGAATAAATTAGAAAATTAGGCAATCAAAGAAATCTCATTGTTTTTCAAATTAATGATGTAGTTAAAATCAGTGGAATGAAATAGTAGATTAACGTCATATAGTATGCAATACAGTCATATGTAGAGAACAAGCCATATCAACACTTGATCCAAAATCAGGAATCTTGAACCAGGTATATTTAAAATTTCTTGTGTATTCTGACTTGTGTTTACTTTATAATATAAAAGGATTCTAATTCATTCATCCATCAAAAATATTCATATGTAGATTTTAAAAAACTGGATATTGAAATGGCCAATGGCTGAATTTTGTTAAAGGCGTGGCACTATTGCTTTCTGATTCAGATTAGGTTGGATGTGATCCAGGGTATCAAGCTGGGATTCTTTTACACATTTTAATGTACGTGACTTGGTGAAAGTTGTCAAAGACAACTTACTAAACTGAAAAACTCACTGCCATTACTTAATTGGACTCATATTTTTGTTCTTATAAAGTATCTTGAAATGTCTAAAATTATGCAACATGCTGAATAGCCAGTTGCTTTATAAAAAGTTTTAGAAAGTAATAATTGAAAAACTGAAAATTGCTTAACTGAAGCATCTAAAACATAGTGTATAAAATGAATACAATACCTGGAGTATATTGTGTATTTCTAGTGGGAAGCCAAAATTATTTACTGTAATTCAAAGACTATAAATTTAACTGTAACTAGGTATATAATAATCCTGCAGTGGATTTTGAAGGTAGTATATATGTTTGACAAAAAAAAATTGAATATGCTTTTCTAGCATGATTTTCATAAAGCAATATTGACATAAGCAATAAAGTAGATTAGATACTTCTGGTTAGTAACATTTAAGAATTGAAGGATGATTTCTTTTCCTTAAAGTAAATGAATGAGAATGTAAACAAATATTAAAAAGTCACAGTGTAATATCTTTGATTTTATATGGTATCGAATGTTTCTAAATAATTAGGTTACCCTTCTACTCACAACAGGGAAAACAGGACTTTTCTTTAAGGACAAAAAATCTATCAGGAAAGAAATAGTACTAGTTGAAAAGGAATTATTTTATGAAGGCACTTAGAAGTTTTTGTAGTAAACACCTGCTAATTCAGTTTAAGTGATACTGGTTATTTCTTAAGCAAAGGCAATGAAAGTAAATCTCTAGATTATGTTAAGAAATACTTTATTATATTCACATATCAAAAGATGAAGCATTTGTTAAAATCTTCAACTGAATATATTGTAGAATTTTATTAATAGCAACAGTAAATGTCTTTATTTCGAAGACATTTTGTTTAGGTTTGAAGAAAAACAAATCTCTGAAGACATAAAAAACCATCGAACCCATCACAGCTCTGCTAAAATATACTGATATATTCAACAACATTAATTTCTATTTCACATTTAAAATATGTGATTTTTCTTCAGCTTTTTCTTGGAAATGATTCTTATTTCTAGTTTCTAGTTTAATAATATCTTTGGATTTTGAATGTATAACTTGGAGCACTTTAAATTATCACATCTTAAATACTAGGATGGATGTTCTTGTGTGTGCAACAAGTGTAAAATATTTATCAGTGTTTAGCGATCTGTCTGGTGGATAGTTTTGTTTATATTAATCTTAGCCCATTTGTAGTCTATGGATTAATATTTAAATAATTAAAATATTGTTTAAAATGGCTTTATATATGTATACGTGTGTGTACACACATACGCTCACACTCACAGAGAGGCTTATAGGACCTATGGCTGGCTGGCTGTAGGCAAATAACTTACCAATAAAATTGGCTTTAATTTCACTTTCTATAATTTTTGAAATATAAAATAACATATAAATCAGATTTTATTCTACTAAATGACAATGGGAAATTGTTTGAAATTAATTTTAATCTAAATGTTTTAAAATATAATTATACAATGTTATATGGTTAGTAGGACAGTGATTTAAAACTTTTCTTAATTTTTCTAGACTTTTATTTTTACGATAATGAAAATGTACTTTTAATTCTTTATGAAAAATACTCATATCTGGAAATTATTTATTTGCGTGAAGTAGATATTGAACTATTAGGTCCTGGAATCTCTACGTTATCGAATGGCAGTTAATGTGCTTGATGTCATTGCGCCGTTTCTTTTACTGGTTTATTTCATTGCTGCTTGCACTTTAGAGCAAGCGTATCTTTTAAAATCAGTGGCTAAATGATAGGAAAACAATTCCATAACCTAAAAAAAAAATGACTGCTCTTCTAAAAGCTTCGCCATCAATGAGATGAGTTGGGAATGAGGTCAACGGGTTAATCTGCAGGTCTACATAAGGAGATGTGTATTACCACTTCTTGTAGTGGACTGTAATTGTCTTTGAAAACACCTGATAGAGGTCCAGTTAAATTGAAATCAATTACTTTCTCAATCATTCTATGGCATTTGTCAAGTCATTACATCATTGGTAAAAGTGCAAGCATGCATGCATATTTTTGCAAAGTGGAAAGAAGCTTATAAAATAGTTACTACTTAAAAGATTTTGCTGCATCTAAAGGTTGTAGGATAAAAGAAAAACTTGTGTATAATAAATGTAAAATGACATTTGTTAAGTTCATCTTTGTATTTAGTTATTTAAGTAAAATGAAGCATATTTCACATTACTTTTTACATCATCTGCTGTGCATATATTTTAAAAAGAAAATATAAGTAACTAAAAATGGTTTTAAAATATTTTATGACTTGTGAGCTCTGACACCTTTATTCTTACCCTCTAAGAACCCTCTGACAAGTGCATGTTATAATCAAAGATGAATATATGTCTGCTGTTCACTGATTTTTTTTTTCTTCACACCATTGACAGTACATGCAGATTTGAACTTGTACCAGAACAGCGCTTCCATGCTTCAAATTGCCAAAGCACCCCCAGGGATAAAAACTTGACCTGCTTTTATGAAACCATAGAATTACATTTATACAAGTTACCTCATGGGAAAGGAATGAACTGATCCCAATTCAAACCTTAATATTAGAACCTCTGGGTCAAATCTGATTTTTCTTTTTGTTAACACCTGTTTGGCTACCAAATTTTGCAAGTAGGTATTCTTAGGACCATTAAAAAATATTCACGAGTGACATTTCACAGACCAAGGTGCCATCAAAGTTTTGCAGCTCTTTAAGTTTTCACATGTTTAAGATGTTACTTTTTAAAACAAAATTACCTTTTACATATACATCCTAGATGTAAAGAGTTTAAACATAAACTTGTTTAATTGGACATAAAAGCATTGAATTTGTACTTTTTAAAATATTAATTTATCTCCCATGAAGAGTCAGCTCAAATAAGGGAAGAAACTTTTTTTAAAGAGTTGTTCCTGTGATAACTTTTCAGAAAAAGGATTTTTTATATGAATATGTTTATTTTTTTTTCTTTAAACATTTTAGATGTTATATTTCTTATTTTATTTTTAGTTGGACCACCTGAAGTGGTTTCCAGAATGATTTCCTTTTGCCACTAATAGTAACACATGAAGGTGGTCATTGGTAACTTAGATTCATAAAAGCTATTTTTATTTTAGATGGATTTACTTTAGTTATGTGGGCTGGGCCTAAGTTGGAAAACTGAAGTTAATCATACCTACAAAATAAAGAGCAGTTTATATATATATTAATGTGCTTAATTTCTGGAATATCAAAATGCTATATCATACATATATATATTCATATATATATATGAATGTGTAGGGTTATAATACCTTTTTGTTTATAACCGATGGTTTTAAATGATTACCATTAGGTAACAGGACCTACTTCTCCATATAAAATGACTTGCTTTGAATCTTATACATATAAAAGCACTTTATAAATGGTAAAGCCACACACATACATATTTACTCCCACTTAAATGTGTGCTGTTACAATTATGACTGTTAAATAATTTCATAATTGGATTTTAGAATTGAGGTTGAGTTCCTTTCCCAATTAAATATTTAAAATTTCAAAGATCTTTCATTTCTTTTTTCCACTTAACGTCGATAAAACCATTTGGATAATTGGTTATTTTCCTACAAGAACCAAACATAAAAATTTCTAACAAGTATGTTCATAACAAATCAATTTTGAAGTAGAGGAAAAACAGTGAAATTTTCAATGAACAGTATACTACTTTCCTTATTATCATAAGTTGTGATCATCGAGGAGAAAATATTTAGAGTTTTAAATATGTCGTTTATTCTTTTTCATTGGGTGTTGTATGGCAAAAACAAACAAACTTACTTTCACTATAAGCTAATGTTTTCCTGCCTTGCCTTGACACATCATTTGAATGAAACTCAAAAATTAAATGAATTATTTGGATGTTTACAAAGATCACTTTCAGCATGTTTATAAAATATCAACATTCGATTAAATATTTTATTTAATTTGAAAGTTTGCCTCAACTAGTTGCATGGGGATCTAAATGACTATTGCTCTTCATTTTCTCTGACTGTGATGAAGGAAGGAAAGGAGATCACATGACTCAACCACATTATGCTGTTCTTAAACAGAATCTAGTTCAGGAAAGGCAACCTATTTTGACTTTTGTAATGGTGATAATATGAAGTTTCTATGACCTTTTTTGTTTTCCAGTGGCACTTTGCAGCTCTGTTTCTAACAATGATTGATGGTATACCACATGAACTGAAAAAAAAAAAAAAAAACCTTAAAAAATCTATAAAATGCACAAGAGGAGAAATAGAGCTTTTATGTTTTAGGTGATTCTGTTTAAGTAGAGTAATCCTTAACATCACACAGAATTCTATATCATACTTAATATAAGAAGCCTTCAGACACCAAATTAAATTTTAGCTTCTTAAATATCTTTATCATTTAAATTATCCTCATGATAATCTTTCTTCTTTTTTTTTTTTCTTTTGGTAGAAACTGTGGTGAAAATAGAAACACTTTGTCATGAATTCACCTATAAACATTTAGCCAAAAAGAGAACAAACTGGGTTTTTGAGCTGTTGATATTTAGATTGGATCCCCGAAACTCAACAGTGTGACAATATAATTTAATTTTATTAAGGTATTTTATTTCAAGTTTAGGGGAAAAAAATAAAAATGTTATATTTGATCTGGAGTAAACTTTTTTGCTCTTTCTTTTGGGTGTGGGTTAAATAAGGACCCGTGACAGGGATGCTGTTTGTTTTTCACAAAAGTTGTTTGTGATTTCAGGTACTCTTGGGAAATCTCTTGATCAGATTCACATCTGTTCCTGTCAAAGTGGGTGCTAAGATACCGGTCACCCAGCAACCATGTCCAAGAGGGAATTGGGCCGATAATAACTTCAAAAAGGAATGACAGATGCTAGATTAGGATGAAAGACAAAACGCATGAAAAATGAGCTTGTTAGAATCAAAAATTTGTTCAAGCACCTTTATGCAAATTAAGTGAATATTGAATATTTGCATGCAGTAATTTCTACTTTTTCATTTGATTGAAAAGAATAGTACATTTAAACTCACAAATGTGACTTCTTTCTTTTGTACTAATCAACATACAAAGCTGAATCTCATTTTAAAAAATCAGATTAGCCACCTGGGTTCTTATATCTCTACTAAATATGTTACAATGTATTTCTTATAACAATGGTACTCTTTGGGACAACTTGGTTTATCTAATTTTTTTCATAATAAACAGTCTCATGTGGATTAAGATTATTTTAGATGAATATAAATCTATTTCTTGAGAAAGCATTTCAAAAGTAACCTTATCCTATTGTCCTTGAAATTGGTTAATGTACATTAATAAAAGATCACTCAAGATGAGTTCACACCAAAAGCACAGGCTTCTCATTGACTGGTTAAATAACAGTGCATTAAAGTAAAGCAGGGTGGTACACCCGAAATGAAAGTAAACAGAAAGATCTCTTCAAAATTTAAGATGCTTTTTGATACATTTCTAGTTTTTCTATTTAATAGTTCACATACTAATCAGAATTTAGAAGGGCCTGATAAAATGTAGTGATTGAGAAGAGGTTTCTGAGTCTTGGTTTAGCAATGTCTAATGTGGTCACGTAGAGAAATTGATTTTCTTCAGAAATTAATTAATTTTTCATATCGCCCTAAGCTGCAGTTAAAAAGAGTGCATACTTGTCTGTTTTTTCCAGAAATATTGCCTAATCATATTAATACCATTGCCCCAAGGATGAAAAGATAATTGTACAAATGCATTTGGAAATATGTATCACTGAGTATTTATGATTAAATTATGCAAATGACCCAGCTCTCATCCTTTCCAGACCCAGATTGTCTAATTAGGATTGATATGCTGAATGGATGTTCCAGAATTTGAATACAAGCATGTCCAAAGAGCAGAAAATTGGAAATGACAAGGCTGAAACCCAAAGAAAAGTGTCTTTGGTTTCTATACTTTGTTAATGTGCTGTTAGCAGTTGAGAGTTTTTCTGTCCCTTTGGCTATTTTGTGACTCAGATGTCCTTATTGGAAACAAGTATGCAAAATGACTTGAACTTTAGCAAATATCATTTCATTTCTATTTGGTGCTTATTTAAAAATAATAATCCCCTGGTCATTCAAAGAGAATTTCACTATTAAGTTGCTTCCCACAATGTAAACTTACCCTTAATTGACTTTTATTTTGAGATCCTCAGAGCTGGCATTACAGCTTTATTTCAAGACTAGCTCTCCAAATTTAGTGCTATACTGATGCAGTATTTTCTAAGGCTGTACTTTCTTGACTCTATAGTTCATTCATTTATTCATCCATTCATTTGCTTAAATACCTCTCTCCTTATATTTGGAGAAACTGTTTAAGTAACAATTCTGATTAAGAAAAAAAGAAGCACCACTTTACATGTAACAATGTTTGAATTTGAGGTCCTCAGCAGGCTTTCTCCCTCACTGATTACACTCATTTATCTTAGGTGGAGGGGAGGTAGTGAGGAGCTAGGAAGGGATTGAACTGTCGGGACTCCAGCCTTTGTTAAGCAGCGGGCAGTCACTGCCTCTGAACTCGCCTGGCTCCTGCTTTCCATCTGCAGGATGATGGATTGCTATGTTTAATACATTTCAGCTTTTGTCTGTCATAGTGTGGACAGACAGTACTATCAGTGATTTCAACAGTGATTAGGCAACCATTTCAAACCACTTCTATTGGTCAGACAGCTTCCAGGAATGTCGGATGGAACATTCTCATTGGCACTCTTGCCATGTAAATGTGGAGTTTAACTAGGAAGAGACTGTACACGCACTGTTTAAACCAATGCAGAAGCCCACCGAGAGCTTTACTAGGCTATGTTTCCACTTCAGAACAAAATTACATGAGACAGTATTATAAGAACATTTTGGGTCTTAAACTCAAATATTCATCCCGAGTGGTCCCATGTTAAGATAAATTTGCATTCTTTAAATAGTAACAGTATCTGCTTAATGGCAGGATCATATTCCACAGACTATGATGTCAGTTGTTGCTATCCTCACCAATATTGAGCTGTTTAGCTATATTGGGAAGACGGAAAGTGAGGGCGATGTTAAAGCAACAAGACGTGACATGGCAGGTGCTTTGCTGGGATTTGCTGAGCTGTGGGGGCTTTGTGGTTCACGAGTCCAACGAATGAATGATTCAACAACCAGGAAGCCACTATGTACCAGCTCAATATTTTCCCTGGAGTGTCTTATTTTATCTATAAATTGGTGCTAAGAAAATATAATTAACTAAAAGAAGAGATTCTTTTAAGCCATTAATGACACAAGCAAAGTTTCACTTGGAAAATTGGACTTATATATAAATAAATTGAATTTTACTAATTCTGATATAATGTACCAAATGTAATGTAAATTATAACGTAAGTTTTAAAATGTATCGTAATCATGGAGTTTTAAATCACTTAATAGGTAACTATCAGAACCCTAATGCAGGCAAAGTTTTGTAACAAAAATCTAAAGCAGAAGAAGCTACTTGCTTTCGACTAATTTATAGAGAAGATTAAACAAAAGGTTAATAGGCAACAAAAATCCAGTAACTCCAGATCCCAAATTATGTTTTCTTTTCCTAGTCTGGTTCTTACATTGCAAAATTTTCACCTGAGATCCTATCAGTAAAGGTTTTTGGTTCTGAATATACGATTACAAACACACACACACACACACACACACACACACACACACACACATCACATCACAAATACACCCACATTGTATTTCTTTTGAACCAGTTCAATAGTTAAACTTGGCATTTTGGCATTGCTGATTTAGAAAGGACAGGTGGTGCTGTGCCTCCTGGGAGAGTTATAAAAACATTCATATATTTTGCAGATTATCTTGTTCTTTGTTATATTTTAAGGCTTGTCTTATTGAAATGGTGTTCAGCTTAAAAAATGTGCATTCATTCAGCATATTCTAAAGGAATCATTTGTCATAGTAAATCAAAAGTATACCTCACATATACTTTTGAACAGAAATGACATAACTGGGCTTAAGAAAATCTGGATTTTTAAATCAAAACTATTTATATAGCACATATATAGTGAAATAATGTACTAATGTTCAACATTTTTATACCACATAATCATTCTATTGTGTGGTTGTCAAATCTTTAGACATAGAATATTACATATTCATTTATTGCCTCCATAGCATAGGTAGGAGGCAGGCAGGGAAGTGGCAGAGTGTTTATTCTTTTAGAGAAGGTGAAGGTACAGGGGCGGCTATGAGCAGGTCACATCCCCTGAAATCACTGTGATGTGCAGAATTTCTATCTGAATCAAAGGGAAATGCATGTTGAAGCTAGTAGGCAAAGGTTCCTGGCTTTTGGCTCTCAGCAGCAGATTCAATGGAAAGAAGAGGAGGTGTTGAGTAAATACTACCTTCTAAAGTAGAACTATCACATGGAATGGCTTACCTTACTCTACTACTTTCCTTCTTTTAACTATTTGTTAATAAATTTTAAGGAGGCAATTAATAATTGATAGAAACTTAGGATAAAGGACCTGGCTGAGAGATAGTCCTTAAAAAGAGAAAAGAAATTATATTGTATAAGAATTATAGACATTTCTCCCCCCCTCCAAAATTTTAGAAAATATAAGTAGTTAATTCGAATGCCTGTTTTGCCCATTGGTAAATTGTTTGCATTATTCAGAATTGGATTTTGTGTAACATTGGGAGTGTAAATGTGTGTGAGTGTGAGCGCATGAGTCTACATGTACAATGTAGGTTGCCAACCCTTGTTACACACATTATTGGTCTTATGTTTAGTTAAACACCATAATTACAAAGTAATACAAGTCATTTGTCTTTCTGTGGTTAAATAAAAAAAAAAAATGAGTGAGTTTCTCATGAAGCTAAATGAATGAGTTTTGTTGTCTAGAAATGTTTCGGAGCGAAAGAATATTAGAATCCCTTTTAATCTACCCTATCTCTCTCTAGCCACAGTGTGAGTCCATTGGCTTCTGTATGTGTGCACAACACCTCTGGTCTTAGCATCCAGCTATTACTGTTTGGTAGATCCACAGATTGGGAGAAATAAGGAGTCAGGTCAGCAGGTTCAACTTATTTCTCAGTAGCTTCCTATAATGATTCCACCTCTAATGAGGTGAATTACTACTGCATGAAAAAGGAGAAAAAAGGGTTTTGGCCATCTTAGCTAATAAATCACATTGACTGCATGGCTGATCAGATCAATTGTGCATAAATCAGTGCCTTAAAGAGTCTTAAACTAAGATTCTACCAAAGACCAATCGATCCACCAGCTTGTTTAAAGGCATGGTCTCTTGCCCATAGCGAACTGAACAGGAGTCCACAATATTGAGATTGTTAATATGCTGTCAAATGTTGAAATGAATGTTTTCAGACCTCAGAGACTTGGCTGTGATGAGTAAAACAGTTGTGACCATGTCAAGTCAACTGATATATTTTTGTCTTCTAGTTCACTTTTGTTAGATTAGTAAGAAAATTTAATTCTCAATACATATAAAAAAACCCATCAGTTTTGAAAGCTTTATTTACAAGTGTAATTTTGGGAAATTATTTCCCAAAAATATTATGTTATTTCAAAAAAAATTGTCATGACTATCCAAGAGAAGTATTTCATTACCACAGTTTCTGTAGATTTGAAGTTTACTAATCTATAGACAACTTGGAATGATGAGAACCAGGAAACTTGACTTCAAGTTCTGACTGTATTAATTACTAAATGGGTGATGATGGATTAGTCAACTGGAATGTCTATATTCTCCAATGCAAAGTGGAGCTAATGAAGATAACTTCTCTATTTAAAAAGAAGGTTGTGAGGATAGGAATGTGATAATAGTTACTTGAAAACACTTCACAAATAGCGAGGTGCTTTTCAAGAGTTGTTATCTGTTTAGAATTCTTAGTTACTTTTGAAAATTGAGATGAAAACTACATAAAATGTTATGTAAGTTTAAGGTGTACATTTATATACTTCAAAGCTGCTAGGAGACTAGATCCTAAATGTTCTCACTTGGTTAAGTTTTTGAAATCCTTTTACCAGGACAGCTTACAAAAACATAAAGAAAATCTATTTTGGTTCTTGCTATTACCTTTCACTTCTCTTTCTAAGGAGATGACAGTGAGATCATAACAATTAAAAAGAATTTGTGAATTCTGCAAAACTATACCTTTTGTAAATATAATATTTATTAAATTGTATTGGTATTACTTTTCAAAAATATTATAAGTAACTTATCACCACAGCATATGGAAAGGAAATACTTATTTTGTTTTGAAGAGACCGTCAAGGTCTGAACTAACTATGATTCAATTCTCAATGAAAGCATGAAATTGTATAGAAGTTCAAATGAGGTATTATTGAATTTTTTATTTCCCCTTAAGTTGACTAGAACATTCCATTATGGTTAAATCTTTAAAGATCTTCTTAAACTAAATACATAATTTATAATTATTCTCTAGTAAACATCTCAAACTCCCCAAAATGATTATTTTCTTCAGTCTCCTGTTTTGAAAATAAATTTAGGATAGGCATGCAAGCATCTTAACATTAGATTTGGTATCTGCCAATATTTTGTGAACTCATCAATATAATATAATGTTCCCTATTTCAGAATACGATTGTTCTGCCATTGTCTGTAGATTTATGACGATGTCTTGACATTTTTGTAAATTATGAAACACACATTGTTTCTTCCTTGTTATGTTGTGAAATTTAGTAGGTTGTTGAAATTGGATCTGATTGATTTTCTCCTTGGCATTTGTCTTCTAAAAGCATCTCATGTCTGAAATTCACCAGGAGGGGAAATCCAGGTGGATTTCTTTTGCTGCATTTTCTTTGATGTATCTAAAGTTTTGAAATATTCGTGATCTGCTGTTAATTGTTTTAAATGTAGCTATCGAGATGATAGCTGATACAAGATGTTCTGGCTATTTCTTGAACTCATCAATTAATTTTAAAACTTGAATGAATTTAATTTCTGGTGACTAACAATTATCTCTTTGGGATTATTATGGAGTATTATCTTGTATTTATTCTTGTTAAAACTATCAGGTACTTTCTGGCACAAAGGCGGTATAACTTATAAGTATAACTGACTCCTTATAAAAATTTTGTTAGTATATTATTGAATTATATTAAAATATTATTGCGAGAGTCTTATTTTTAGAGCATTTTATTTATGACCAAGAAGTTAAAACATGAATAGAAATACATATGTTTTAGATTTTTTAAATATCTAAAATAAAAATGAAAATAAAAGTATATTTCATATTAGTGCTTACATATGATATAAGGTGTCTTTATTTCCTGAACTTATCCCATGTTTTTGAAGTGTTTAGGCACAAATGCTTAAACTTTATGTATGTTCATACACACATAATTTTATAAGATTGATATTTTATATTTTTAAAATATTATTAATTAAGGTTTATCTATCAGATGAATTATGAAATGTAAATAAATGTACAATTTTGAATTACCAAACAATTTAAATTGAGTGACCATACCAAAAGTAAGAGTATATATATTTGCATTTGAAAACATCACCAGTGATAATAAGAATTATAGCTACTAATATTAGTGACTTTTAGTTGTTATGGATGAGTGTTTTTGATATGTTATAACTTTAACTCCCTGTAGTAGCCATAAGAGGTAGATTCTACCTGCTTTTAAAGAAAGATAAGGGCACTGAAAATTAGAGCAGTTAATTAACTTGCCCTTGGTTACACAATTAGTACATAAAACTAGAGGAAATAGAACTCATGAAATCTCATTCTACAACTTTTATTTCTTATATTCTCCCATTCAAAGAGTATTTGACTAATGACTCCAATCTAGATTTTAGTGTGAATATTATAAATTATTTGGAAATAATAATAATACAAATTTCTTAAAAATATTTAAGATATATTCTGTGTGTCTATAGCAATTTAGTAGTTTTATGGAAAAATTCAAAACTGTTTATAGTTCCAAGATTTTCCAAACCTTTTTTACATTAAAGCTATAGAGCGAGGTGGTTGTAATTTATTTCTTTATAAGAAATACATGTGACATTAAGTTTTATATCCATTAGCACTGTAGATTAATTTTCATTGTCTCTTTAACTCTGTTAGAGAAGACTATTGTATGCTCAACTAAGTAAAAAAGTATATTTTTACTCCCTTTTAATTCCTTAAATTTTGTTACTTTTTTTTTTTAAATTTAAGTTTATCATATAAGGTCAAATTTTGCTCATAAGATAAAGTTTGAAATAATCGTAGTGATAATTATTAAATATTCATGCTTTTAGATCAATGGTTATTGATGGGGAGAAAGTAATAGATAAGAGTAACTGGGTATAATCTATTGTAATTTCAGCCCTTTCCTGACAGATTCTAATTCGCCCTCCATGTCTGTTTTACTGTTCTACTTCAATACTATTATAATAGTTGGCCACTCCTATTACTGAGAGGTTACTGTTCTTTGTGGATATAAATAGGTCATTTTTAAAAGCTTAAAAACCACTTACCTGGACACATAATTGGGATTTAAGCATTATTTGTATACTAGATAAAGCCTATTATGGGCAGAGTTTGCAACAAAAACGTCCCATTTTTATACTGACAAGTAGCCATGGAAAGTTCTGGGTGGGTCTGTTTTCCTTCACATGTTGTTCTTTGAAATTAGCTTCATCATCTCATCTCAATTACCCACCTGGATACCTTCTTCCATCCAGGTATATCGCCATTCTTTCTTATGTCTTTAGATCTTTTCTTTTTCTTTTCTTCATGGCAGAACAGGTACTTTGATATTTAGTTATCCTCAGATACCATAGGAAGAACTTGTTATTTTTCAGATTGGCACATGCCTGTGACTTGCAAGTGCCTTGGTTGGGTAGGTGCATCACTTTGCTCATTTTCGTTTGTTTATTTTAATCAAGCATGGGAAATAATGTTTTTTTTTCACCAGGTAATTATTATGTGGGGAAAGCGATGGGACTCTTATTCCAGGATGTCTACAGTTGAGGTAAGGAGTTAACTGTGGTTGAGCAAAATATTTAGGTTTTTCTGTTAATGCTTAGTGTCTCAACAAAGGCTTACAATAGTGCTGTATTGCATAAATCAGAAACAAAAGGCTGTCATTTTTTACTAATTTCAGGAGAGAAGGTATGGAATTTATATATAATATTTCGCAACAATTCCTGTATTTTAAATGGTGGTTCGCTGAAGTATGTTAACTGTATGTCGAAAGATTGTCAATTCATAATCGAATATATAGATGGACGAATTACAGCATTTTTCCATTGCCACCCTCCTATCCTTGCCTTGGTTGCTCATCCAATATGATTTGAACTATTTACTCACAACCTACGTCATTTTGAACTTACAATATTATGTGAAATAAAGTTCTTAGAAAACCTCAAAGTATACCATAATCAATCAGCTTTAAATTCTATTAGTGTATGCTCTTGAGAGTCTCAAAACTTTATTTCTTCCTTTGTAAGTTTCAGTGCTAGGATTCAGGTGAGGATCTCTTTGGGAAAGACAAGGATGTGCTGAAGGAAGCAGAGACATTTCAATTCCTCTGGAGACCTCTGTCTTAAAAATCTGGCTTTCTCCTACAAAATTTGATGCTTTGTATTTATGACTTCCCCAGGGCAACAGTTGCACTGCTTTGCAAATAGTATGCTCATTTAAATGTTTGTAAGAAATAAGTGCACCAAGGTTGAGCAATGGGCAAAGATTACTGTAATCTTCATGATACACCTATCTTTCTAAATGACTTTAATACAATGTATGGTCCATGCACTTTTTCTTTGCTTTAGTATACTACTGCGTCAATGAGCACCGCATTGGGTCTTGCTATGTAGTATATTTGACCTGAACTTTTATCTTCACTTGTATGTGTCTAATAAAGATGAAAAACTTCTTGAAGAAAGGTAAATTTCATTGTGTTGTGCCAAATTTGGAATTTAGAGTGCTGTTATCTTTTGAAAAATAGAGTTATAGAAGCATCATTACTATACTTTAAATCACTTTCAGGATACATGGCCGTAAAAAAGAAGCCATTCTTATTTTTCATAGTGCAGGGGTTTTAGTATTGTAATGATAGATGCACTTCTAGTCCACTAATTGTGAAATGTTATTGAAAATTGAGATTCCCTATAAATTAGTTATATTTCACCTGAGCACTGATTTGTTAGCTGACGCTCCAACTAGAAACCGATAAATCTTCAACAAGACAGAAGAATAGATAGATACTTATTGGCTGGAAAATCATTTTTTAGTCTGATATTAGTTTTGGTGAGGAAACTATAGGAGAAATATTTTAAAATTTAACTTTGACTATTAAGCGAGTCCTTACGTGTCTGCCGTTTTTATCGTTTTTTTTTTTTGTTTTTTCTCGTCTCCACTAACAACTCCTCTACCATCTGATTTTCAACACTCCTTGGCATTCATGCTTTCTCCACTCCTCATCTTACACTTAACTATCAGTGTCCATTATAAAATTTGTACTACGGAATAGGTTTTTCCTATTCTTTTATCAGCATTAATTTTTTGTATTCTTACAGTCTGTACAGTATACTTGAGTACATTTCTTATCTCATTTAATCCTCATAATGGTCCCATCTTTATTTTGCAAAGAAGAGTACTGAGTTACAAAGTTAAATAAATCACCCATTATAGGTGATAGATCACACAATTATAGGCAAAGGAGATCAAAGAGGAGCTTACCCCAGAGACTCCGGCTCCAAATGACACTCGACTGCTACACTGGACTGTTACTCTCAGGAGACTTGCACAAACCTATCCGAGCTTCCATTTTCTCAACTGGCTGGTCAGAAAGCCTAACACCTAACCAACGAGATGAGAATTTAAGGAAAAGAGATTGGAAAAGTCAATGATGTAGAGATCGTAAACTATATAGAGGTGAGTGGGAATCCAAGAAATATCCTCTGCTACTTTCCTTTTCCCTGTTTTCCAGGTCGTATTTGTGAAAGAGAAGTCATGAATTAGTGTTTAGTCAATCAGCAGAGCAATCATGGTGTCTAGCTTCCTGCCACCAGTACTATAGTGACCTCAGAAAACTACAGATTGGTTTTCCTATTCCTGGACAGCCCAGTCCTGTTCAATAGCAATACTTGTTTGACTCCAATGTCACAAACAGATGTGTTTGTTTAAGTGAGACAAACACCATCAAAAGTAGACTTGAGGCTGGTAGCTGTAACTAAATTTAATTTTCACTTGCATTTCACAGTTTGTTCATGGTGAGAAGCGCTTCTATTCAAACATCCTTCTATTGGACAAAGAAAAATGGACATATCCACGTGTTGACCAAGAGCTTAAACTTTTGGGCTTTGCTAGAGATAAAATTAAATGAGGAATCCCTTCCTCTTTAGAAAACAGGTAGAGTTTCATTTTTAAAGTTCTATTTTGAGTTGCTGTACCATACATATAAATATAAAATTATTATAAATATGCTGCCAGAAATCTAGGAGGGAAATAGTACAACACATAAAAAGCAGGTTTAAAAGACAACAAATACATAAAATGGTTCAGTATTTACAGACTTTTTCTAGTTAAAATTTTGTTATTTCATGGCATTCACATATTTTGTGTGTCTGGAAATATTGTAACTATTTGGAAAATGAAGACCGTCTCTGAATATTACCCTTATAACCTTCTAATATATTGTAAAATGCTTCCTTGGGCTTGTCGAACAACTGTGCCACCATACTATAGTTAGGCTAAAAATTTTTTCGTGTCCTCCCTTAATTTTACACATCCTCTTTATCTTTTTAAGACAGAAAGAAAAGCGATAAACTCTTACTCCAAGTCCATAAATCACATCTTTCTTGAAATCCAAGCTTAAAGATGTGAACATGAAGAAAATTAAAATCCAATTTATCTGTTGAGATATTGGTGTGGCCTTTAGAATGTTACTGTGTTCTTCTTTTTATGTTTTATACCCTTGTTCTGTTTTCATTTTATCACTTTTTATTCATTTTGCATCTTTCATTGTGTTTTATCCTAATTTTGTAGTATTAGAAAAGGAATGAATTTAAGACTTCTGAAATTAAAGCAAAATAAACACACATACCTGTGCAAATGCCTAGATTGCTAAAGAAAGGGGAAAAAAAGGCCCATGCTCTTTTTCAAGGATTATAGTTTGGCCCAAATATATATTGGAATATATCTGTTAATCAGAAGTAGGAAATTAGGTTGCAAAGTTAGACACTAGCAAGTTCAGGAAGGGCCTTATGTGATATGATTAAGGACCTTGGACATCATATGGTAGATGATGAAAAATCGTCGGAAGGTATTTTTCTATTGAAAGAATCCTAATCGGAAGAATGATACAGTCAGATTTGTGTTTTGGGTGGGTGACTCTGTGACCCTCATACGGAAGAGGTAGTAGCATTTTAAACTAGAGATTATTACAATCTGGTTTGAAATAATTAAGGCTTTAGTTTAAGGCAGCAGTAGTGGGAATTGAGGAAAGAAAAAAGAAAGAAAAGATATTAAATTAAAAAGCACTTAGTGTGTTGTTTGGGGCAAGAAAAGTGAGTTGAGAGTAACTCTCTACTGCTTGATGACCCGTGTTGTCTGTCATAAGACCAAGAAGAGAAGGTTTGGTGAATATGAGTAATTCTATTTTGGAAGCTTTGAGTTCGAGATGCTTGTGAGTTATTCAGCTGATATCAGAAACATGTATCTGGGATTCAAATAAAAAATTAGGACAGGAGCCAGATATTGTGGTGTGAACTTTTGATATTGTGTGAAGTTTTGAAAGTTAGAAGCTGTGGGATGTGGTCATAAAATAATAAATGGGATTTTCAGGAAGATTTGATAATGTCTTTATGAATTGGTGATATTTTAATAATTTCTCTGCAATATTAAAAAAACTGCTTTTGTGTCTTCTAGTTCCAAACAACTTTTTGAAAACTATGTATCAACTTTTACAAGAAAAAATATTCTTAATTCACAGAGATCAAATATTGTTTTTTAATTATGAATTATTCAAACTTAAATGGAAGTCAAAGATAGATACTTGCAGAAAGCAGGTCTTTCTATGCTGCTGAGTCATGATTATGACTCTAAGAAATACCTTTATTGTGTTTGATTCTAAGCTTATGATAATAACCAGTGTCAAAAGATGAGAACATTTTGTACCAGAATTTGAAAAAACCATTGATTAAAAATGAAAGTTTTGTTAACAAGGTTTGGCTTAAGCTCTCAGCTGACCTTTTAGTAGGAAAGCTACTGCAAACCACAAAGGTAGGCCCCATGGAAGGCTGTGACAGATTCGGTGAATCTACGGGCTGACTCTTGGTGATTTAATTTAATGCTGGAAGGTGGGACAACTGTTAAAATCAACGTTAACAATTAGCAAAGCAAATGAATATCACGGTACAGTTTAAAAAAGTAAGAGATTGATCTTATGTAAGTCAATCTCAACATTAACAAATTAAAACTGCTTCAGAATTTCTTTTTAACTCAACATTCTCTTACCAGATGGCTTATAAAAAATAATGCGCTTTGGTTTTGGTGACATGAGTGGTTCAATGAATTTCTCTAATCTTAGATATCTAATCTAATTCTTAGAATCTATATAAGAGAAAGATTTTTTTCTTCACCAAATTAGTGAGCTTTTTGTATGCACAAAATGTCTTTTGAAAATAAGAGAGTATAACTATAATTAAAAAACAACCTAGATAGCTATTACAGTCACATCAGTTAGGGAATAATACATTGTTCTCACTGAACTTTTTGCTAAGATTCCCCCATTAATGTGACTCTTCAATAAGGGAAAAAAAAGTTATATATTAAACAACAAAATTTCACCTGCAGACTTTAAAATGCTTACCAATTCCCTATCAACAAAAATTATCCTACTCAGTAAGAGTCTGCCAGTGTGTATTTAGTTTTTGAGTTTATATTTCTATTGTATCTGTGTATGCTGATTAAATACAGGTTTGAAGTTTAAGGTCTTCTAGCTTTTTGTAGCCAGGCACCCCTTAGACTTTTCATACTGGCACATCTGTCTTGCCTGCCATCATTCCTTTCCTCTAATATGGCTACTATTGATATGGTTGGAGAGGGAATATAGGCGGTGTTAACTTTTCTTCTATTTGAGTGTTTTGTTCATTTACCGTTGTTGACCATCTAGACTTTGTACTTACCTGGATAGAGAGCAGTGATAACTGGGAAGAGTACTCAAATTTCCAGCTCAGTTTGTCATATTCTCACCACTGAACTTCAGCGAAATGTTAAAAACATGTTTTAGAAATGCTACTTTACAACTGGATAAATAATACCTTCCTTAAATGTATATAAATATATCTTTATCACTGTAGCTGGTGAAATCCAATAGCTGTTTCATAAGTCTACCTAAAAGCATTCAAGAAAAAAGCACTTATGTATTTTCATATGTGTAAAATCACTGAATGCAGAAAGAATTATTTTAAAATAAATTCCAAATGAGGGTGTATGTTTAGTAAAAATTACTTTAAAATTTTTACTAGAGAATGGTGCACATTCATTTTGTCTTTAATCTTTCCATTTTCACATTATTAATACTTTCCCTTTGTTGCTCAACAAAATTCAAAATAATGTATGTGTGCATGTGTATATGTACATAAAATGATGGAAAACTACCTTTTCTCTATTCGACGTATATTTGTTACACATATAATAGCTGACAGGCATTCTTCTAGGTGCTTTGAATATACCTGTGAATATAACAGATAAAAATCTCTGCCTTTGTGGGGATTACATTTAAGTGGTCATGGTTGGGGATGAACAGAGAGAAAAAAACCATAAATATAATAAATAAGCAGATGACATAGTTTTAAGGTTATAAAAAGTAGATCCAGGTGAGGGAATTTTGGCGTATGGGTACTGAGAGAGTTGAAATCTTAAATAAAGTGGTTCAGGGTAGGCCTCATTGAGAAAATGACATTTGAGTCAATATTTGAATAAGATGTGAAAGGCTCAAAGACATTTTAACGGAGCTTGTTTCTTTGCATTTTCTGTGGCTTTGATTTCCAGCTTTGTAAAGGAGGAAAGTATGGGTCAGAGGAAGTGCAATAATAAGGCTTTTTTCATTATATACAAGTAGGGAAAGATTAAAAATTTATTTGCAGTTCTGAGGTACAGGAGCATATTATGCTACAGATAAAAACTAGTTTTTTAAAATTTTGTCTCTTTCACTTGCTGGCTCTGTGATCTTTGGCAAGTTCTTAAAAGTCTACGAGCTTCAGCTTACTCGCTTCTAAAAGTA
Source organism: Rousettus aegyptiacus (assembly GCF_014176215.1). Classification (NCBI taxonomy): domain Eukaryota; kingdom Metazoa; phylum Chordata; class Mammalia; order Chiroptera; family Pteropodidae; genus Rousettus; species Rousettus aegyptiacus. Next base: position 76,477,579 of record NW_023416286.1, read on the forward strand.
GGATGATAATACTTGTCTTACATTAAATAAAATCATGCATATTAAGCACTTAGCACAGTGACTGACATAATAAGGACTCAATAAATATTAAAGATTAATTTTTTATTTAATAGTTTAATCTTATGTTTTGAAAATGTAGACTTTTTCAAAGCCAACCAAACATGGCTTTCTTTCTAAAGAGAAATTGCTGAGTTTTGAGAATTTTTTATAATAGTAGATTATTTTTCTACATGGTCAAAAGAATAAAATGTGTGATTTGGAATATTTTAGATATACTTTTTTATGAGGCAATTCCTGACCAAGATGAGGTAAGGCTATTACCAATACCCCAAGCTTAGTACTCAAGATAAACTCTGTATTCAAGGATTCTGTCCTTATTTGGACTTTTATAGAAATGTTTTAACTTCTCAAGTTGGTAAATAGACTGCAATGATTTCTATTCTGTGTGAAGAGCTATAAAGGTCCCCAATGTCCAGGTCGAGGTGACTTTTTCTTTTTTCTTTTTAATTGCTTTATTAACATTTTTCTATCCAAATGGGTGAAACTACTATTGACAGAAATGTAAGACTGGTTTCCAAGGCCATCTCCAATTACATGGGCCCAGCATGCAATCTCTAATTAGAAGCTGGTCATACAGAACCCACCTGACACATGGAAATTACATAAGGTTCACAGCAAACAGATCAGTAAAGGTATATCTGGAAATGCAAGGAACAAGAAAGCAATAGGGAACCAGTATTAATCTCATGAAAAATAACAGGAGCCAAGGAATAAGGCAAAATTCATTAAGAACGTCACGGTGATCAGAGAGCTACTCTGTAAGGATACACAGAAAATTTGACTTCTGCTCCCTAAGATTTCTTTCTCCTGATCTCTCTCATCTCCTCCATGAACATTTCCACATCATCTCCATCTCCACCCAACCTATCATTGACTTGCACGCTGCATGTGGCCCATCGGAAGTTAGGTGCAAGTCAGCGAGTCTGTCCCTATCTCTATTCCCTGCTGGCTGGTGGCCTTTTCCTCCTCCCACAGGATAGTCTTTCCCTCCATTCTGCATGTGCTGCTGCATTTCTCCATTTTCCTGGTGGATATTTGCCACGATGAGATTTTTTTTCCTGGTTGTTTTTTTCTGAACTGATCCTTGCTGTTTCCTCCTCCTCCTGATTCTCATCTCAAGTGCACAACTGTGACCCTCGGACCAGCAGACCTGCTTCGCTGTCCCTGGGCCCAATGTCAGTGAGGAGCTGGTACCCAGACGGGGGTCTAGGTCTGGGTGATTTTTACAGGTAGGAGAACATTTGCAGTAGAGCATTAGAAAGTCTGTCTGTTATGGTTTAATGTAAACTTTATTGTGATGTTTTCTTTACTAAAAGACTGACTTTAATCATCTCTCTGGAGTGGCGTAGGTAGGGCAACCATAAAATTTATTGGCCAGATTGGAACACTCTTGAGAATAAACAGAAGCGGTGTAAGTAATCATGTTGGGACAACAGGTGACAACTAGGATTGTCGTGAGCAAACAGAATATAAAGTCATCGAGGTATAGGGAAGCTTTTTTTCACCAATACATAGAGGTTCTGGTCAGTAGTATAGGGATAAGTAATTTTTAAAAGTATCAGATAATTGTTACCTCGGGGATGATTAGAGTAGACAAAACCAAATTACCTTACTTGGAGGCAGGCCAGCAGAGCAGAATTCTTACCCTTGTTTTTTTAATTTTCATTTTAATAAAGGTTATGGAGTTTCTCATAATGTCAGTGGTAGCAAAATTGATTAAAAGCTAACTTTAATTCAGACTTCTTCATAACACATTTTTTTGTTTGTTTGTTTACTTCTTTAAGTCTTTTTGTTCCATGTCTTGTAGTTCTGGACTTCTCAGTAAACAAAGACTTCATTTTCCTTGGCAAGAGTAAGGTATCTTATTCACAAAAGTGTATAGGCCAGTTTATTTTTCAAATAGACTGGTAGTTACTGTTTTCAAATACCTGCCTTTGGTTGATTTTGGTCTTACTATATGAGCCATCATTCTGAAATTTTTTTTGCCATAGTCTTCATTAGCAAATACTTTGGAAGAGTAATGAATTTTGGTAGGGAGTTGGAGAAAAACAGGAAAATTTTGTCAGGCTTGTTTTTTTTTTTTTTTTGTCTTCTCGAGCTGTGTCTGACCAACAAATTCGTAGGCAGAGCCTAAACATTAAATTCCTTTACCGTGCGTGGACAACCACCGAGTGAAGAAAGCGATGGGAAAAGGGAGGAGCAGAAAAAGCAGAGGTAAAGACACAATGCCAGCATTTTCAGAATGCTGACAAATACTTCAGTATTTACTTAGCTTCCACAAATTGCGCTGCTTCTCTCATTCTCAGATCCAGAATGTGTATGTTATTTCTATGATGTCAAACGAACATTATCTTCAGTACCATATACACGTCACAATTTCTGAAATGTGAAAAACTAAACCAGCTCTAATGGTGCATCAAAAAATCCTATGTCACTGAAATGCCGAGATGGCTGCACCTTTTATTAAGTGAGAGAATGGGTCAAACACAGGCTAGAGGGAAGTGTAGTGAGGTAACAGAGGTGTAAAAAAGTATGGAATTATTTGCTGAATTCTTCACGTTCTGACTTCATTCTTGGGACTACTTTCTGTTATATAGGTAGCGATTCCAGAAATGATGTCCCATTATAGTATTTTTAGAAGTGCTCTTGGGCACAATAGCTCTACACAGTAGAGATGAGGTGGATATTCAGGATCTTTGAGGCTGGTTTACTTCACTGGCTTGTTATGGGAGAACCTTACATCATCCATTTTGCCTCTAATCACGTTTTCCATTTCTGGTGTGTGCTTCGATCATAACCCCAGTTTTATATCATAACACTTGCTGTATCAGCACCCGTTCTCCTTTCAGTGCTCAGTTTTAAACAGCCTCATTATGAAAAATATGGTACTTAAAAACATGGCACAAATGTGTATTACTTCAGCAGAAGATAAAGAGATTATTGAGAAGTGCACTGACTACTGAACTAACTTTATCCTAAGGGGCATTTCACTATTTTAATTGATTTTTTTTTTTTGGTCCATTTTATTAAAAGAGGCCTTGGAGAAGGTAAACGGTAGATTGCTTCTGGAAACAAAAGAACACTTATTTGTTATGGCTACCAATATGTCCATACTTTTGTAAAGTTAAACATTTTCTCATCATTTCAAAATAGCTCATAATGATGAATAAAATGATGAGGACCAGTTAGTTCTAACTCTAGCTAGGATCTACCTGATTTTAAACATCATGTGCTAGTTGGGAAAATTAACCTAAGTTTTACCGATCTATGGTAGCTTTATAACAAGAATAGGGATTACAATGTATTGTATCTAATACAATTACTATTGAAATAGTTTCTTATTAAAATAGATTCTGAAAACCATACCTAGACAAAATAGCATGACACTATTGAAGGTCTTCAGAAGGAATTTCCTACTGTTCTATATAACACAAATTTAGATGACTAAGTGGTCTTATAAATCTCAAAGGCTCAAAAGCTTGTGAAGCCCATAAGCTCTGTTACCAACTTCCAGCACTGATGTGGTCTCTGGATGGTAATATTCATACAAGTTCAGCTCAACACCATCAGCCCCTCCTGAAATTTGGCCACTGTAAAAGAAAAATCATGATGTTACCTGATAAATTTGGATCATAGTTTTAGTCTGTCAACATTGTTGTTTTTTACTATTCCACTTGATTTCTATTTAAAGTGATAGTATATACAAATTATGGAGATTTAAAAATAAAATTTAGTTTACATTTGCTTTCTTCTCACATGTAAAAGTAAACATTGGGTCTTTGTCACCTAAACATAGAGAGACAAAGTAAAATGTGTGAAAGTGTGAGTATTTATGTGCCTCTCAAAATAACAGAGCTCCGTGTTTGAGGGAGAGTGATCTGTACCCACTAGACCGCAGAACTCATAATTCAGCAGGTCCAGGGCCTTTGGCGCAGGCACCCCGAGGCTGAGCCGCCCCAGTCTTTCCGGCCCAAGTACTAATGGATCCCATCCTCTGGGATTCTTTTACATCAATGTTGGCTCTCCTCTACAAAATATTTTCTCTTCTTAATAGACTTCAAAAACTTTTCCTCAAATAGGTCTAAGGAAGGAATATTCTGAAGGGGAGGCAACTTCTCTGTTAATTTCTTCCTGAAGCCATATGAGCTTCGCTCTTTCAAAAAAAAACCAAATTGCTTTTTAAAAATCGCCTTGTCTTAAAAAAATTAAAGAAGGGAGTAAGGAAGGTAAGAAGAAAGGAAGGAAGGAAAAATAAAAGGCGGGGGGAGAAAATATGTGGAAACATTTATTTCTTCTCTTTGTGGAATCAGTAGGAGATATTTAAGTGTAAAAACTAAGTAATCCAATGTTAGCGTTCCTATTTAATTTAATCAAATATAATTGAAATGAGAATAAACAAAATGGGAGAACAGCTGATTCAATTGAACCTAACAGGCTGGATACCATGCTTTCGCTAACATTTCTATATTTCACTCAGTGGAAAGTGTCTTATTTTGAGAAGCTAAATTGATCGAGCTATATTATTTGAACAAGTTCCTCTTCTATCTTAACATAAAAAACTAACTAGTCGTGAATCTACTAAGGTCTGCTTGAGTTTTAGATAGCATTTGCTATTTGGCAAAATTGAACATAAGTTTTATTCATCTGCAACAGTTTTTTTTGGCAGAGTTGGATATTACAACTTATTTTATCAAAAATTACTATTAAAACATTTTTGTAGTTTAACTTTTTCCCCTACCCCCAATTAAAGAAAAATAGCAAAGCATGCTTATTTTCTGTTATAGTAAATCCCAGGTATTTCAGCTAATTCTTACTTTTGACAATATCTAACATATTGGAGTCAAATTATTTTACCATTGGGGACAACAATACTCTGACTTTAAAAATAAATTGTTGCCTATTGTATATATTTGACAGAAATATTAAACATTTAGAAGAAATAAATATTCTCTCCTTTTGTCAATAAGGGAGCCACTTCATTTATTCCTATTTAGTTGTTTTCTTTTTGTCAGGATTTAGACTAATGAGAAAATCTCAGAAAGATTCTTTACTGTCTAAACACCAAGCACGCAAATGCTTCTAAATAGAAATAACACAAGAAATGCATTCAAAGACAATGCGTAGCCTGAGAAATTCTTGTGTGCTGACAGCTCTCCAACAGTGTTGTCACAGCAGGAAGACATCAGTTGAAGAAACAGATAGTGACCTCAAAAAAAGTCTGGTCAGCAGTGTGGACAGGGTTTCACAAGATTATAAATCACCCCAGGGTCGCTCTGTTCCCACCATAAAGAGAGCATGGTCGTTTTATTGTAATCTAATAAGAGATGGGAGCAAAGGACAGCTCCAGTGTGTGTTTGTGAAAAAAAAAATCTTGATTACAGTTTCAAAACTATACAGTTTTTCTGCTATTGAAGTGCAGATTATAGGGGTTAAGGCCATGTTAGGATTGGATTACCTTTTATAGCTTTATGTTATCCTCCAGTTCATGAATCAGAAAGTACTTAAATTAAACTGAACATTTGGGAGTAATCCTAGTATGTGGCATGGTGGTAGAAAATTAATCATGATTTGGTGATAGATTATTAAGCCTTTCATTTGAAAGGGGTCTTTCACAGAAACAGTAGAATAACTCTCTGGTGGGTAGGTATTTTAATGTGGTAAAAAAAACTATAAATAAAAGTTATGTTAGGATTGGTTCAAAGGTCAATGATTTAATGAAAGAAAACTTACATTTATATAAAATGTGTATAAGAGAAACATTAAATATGGAATGAATTACCAGCAGATTTTATAGTTTCTTACATTCTTATTTTTTTTTTAACAATACTTGTTTTGTTAGATTCTGAGTTTGTTTTTATATGCCGTTTAACTAAAACTAAATAATTGCTAAATATTTTAAATGACCTATTTTGACATGAGAAAAGCTAACAATTCCATCCTTAAAATATTTAGAAATCAGAAAATTGCTCTGATTAAGGCTTCCTGAGTCAATGGTAGACAAAAATTTGAAGTAAAACTCCAGCTTTGATTACATTTTAAAATGAGACCTGTCTCTTCATTTGCACTAGCAGCACTTTATGTGCTGGTAAAAAGAAGATTTTAACTTTATTCAGTCATTTATTATTTGTAATTAAGCTCCTTCTTCAACACCATTGGATCTATACACGTTTCTGGGACCATAATCAGATGTCCTACCATTTAAATGGATTTTATTCCCTAACTTATCTCCTTTGCTTTGTCAGTTTGTTCCTCTGAAACCATGCTGACATCTAGAGATAAGTCCTATCAGACTTAGTCCATTGACTGAATTTTGATTGTGAAAAAGCCATCACCTAGAGGAGAGAAAAACAGAGTGAGGTGTTATTGTTAAGGATATATTTTATGTTACCGTCCCAAAACCCAAACGTAAATAAAATGGAGTTCGCAGCTCTTCATTTTTTATTAGGCATCAGATGGACTTTGCAGGCTGTTTTCATTGTCTGTTTCCTTTTCCCTTCAGGAGCCACAGACCCTGTGGTTTTGCTCTCATTTACTTTCTTGAGCAAAGATGAATGTCAAAGGGAATACGGGCTCTCGAAGGATATTAGACTGGTCGGTTAAGCATAGTGGGTCTTTAATTCATCTCAGTTTATTTTCCAGTTGTCAATTTCTTTTCGTTTCTTCCTCATTTATATATGCTTAAGTAGGTGAGGAGGCAGATTTCAACTGTCTCTGCCTTAGAATTTCTCCAGTGGTTCTAAAAGTGCTATTCCATGAACTGGAGATGATCAATATCCACGCAGGTCCCATTCCTTTTTGAATATAGAAAACAGTAGTTTCGTGATGTTCACAGCCTCTGTTGGCTTAAAGGACAAAAGCGCTGAATATCGTTGCAAATACAAGTTGAAACAAGTAACCAGGACGATAGTGATTAACTTAGGCTAACTTTACTCTGTCTCCCTTTGACTGGTATAAGAACTTTGCATATAGAAACAAGATACGTTTAATCTCAATTGCTCAGTCATCTTCTGAATCTGAAAATGTAGATGAGTTTCTTATTTTAATTTTTCAGTATTTATAATGGTAAAAATGTAAATGAATATATATCCACTTAAAATATATGGTGACTTTAGGAGAGTAAACTGTTTTGATGCTATGTACGACATATCATCGATCATTTACAGTAGAACTATTCTTCTGTTTCTACTCTCTCCCTAGGCAAAGCTTACAAATTAATTCACAGCAACAGTCATCTAACACTGAAATTTCTCCTACAACTAAGACTTGCATATAGCCATCTGTTTTGCATGTGTATTTTTTTCTTGGTAATCTTTATGACTAGATGATCTCAAATAGAAAGTACATCAGTGCAAATGCCAGCATGTATTTTTGTTAGTGGCACTGAGTAGACGGGTTAAGGTAGAAAAACAAATGTACTTACTTTGATTTATCACTTGTGACATTAGCGTGTACCATAGTGCTCTCCGGGAAACAAAATGGTTGCACCTGAGGACAGTGATATAAACACGACTTTGATTATTTGAAACAAACCATTAGGCTTTGATGAAAGAACTATTACCATGGTGGATCTTATACAGGGGGAAAGTGCTTGAATATAATGCATGAACGGTCTGCAATTATTTGTTTAGAATTTAAAAAGTCAAAGCTTAGTTTTTTTTTTAAAGCAGGAAATAGATATATAAAGAGAATTGAATTTTATATGATTTTATGTGGTAGCATATTTGCAGCTCGTACATACTTCATTGCAGTAGCTTTCTTATCTATAAAATCAAATTAATTCAAGTTAGATAAGCTTATTCTAATGTCAAATTGTGTTTTAAAATCAAGTCTAAAATCATTCTATCTTTCAAAAGGAATTTCCTAAACGGAATTTTATTAATTTGTATCAAGAGACTAAAAAATGTTTTTACTTAGTCTTTTAAATACATACACGCACAAATATACACAAAATCAAGCCTAATTATGAATTAAATACCTATTTATCCTGTAAGATTTATAGATAGATATTTTACTTGCTTAAAATACATACACACATTGTGTGTGCATGCGTGTGTGTGTGTGTGTCTGTGTGTGTGTGTGTGTGTGTAATTTATAATCTCAACTAACCAACTAGTAAAATTCCCACTGTAAGGAAATTTTTATTTAAAGGGTATAAGTTAAGCTAAAACATTTAAGTTCCTCAGTAGGATAACTCTTTTCACTTTCTTACATTAGTGCATTAATGTGTATTGTATGTCAGATTAGATATTTTATACAGTATTGAAAAGGAAACACCTGATTTTCAGGGAACAGGATTTAAATGAATTCATGTGAGAGGAGACTGTGGAGAAAAGAGTGGCAAAAGGAAATAGTACATACAAGCATTCTGGCCACAGCTTTAATGAGTGGAGGCTAAGGGACTCCAGAGGTGAGCCAAAAAGAGTATAGGGAGATACACTACTCATGGATGGGCTGCTGTAGAAGGGAGTAGCAAACCGAAAAGGGAAGAGAAAAACCACAGGAGGACCATATAATGAAGAAAAACCCAGTCTTTCCCCCAAATTCGTCATGAACTTGCCCCGAAACCTCATAACCTATCTTTGTAAACAGAATCTTATTAAAGTGATTTGCCTTGTAGATGCACATTATGTTTACGCTAATGTTTTATGGTCGAATGCATGTTTTTATGCTACAAACTATGGTTAATAGTTTTAAAAATATAAAATATTTAATATACATTTAAAAAGGATATTATGTTTTTTTTTTTCACTTTTCATTTGGAACTAGATGGCACAGGTACAATTAACTTCATTTAATAAGGAAGAAATGTAGGTTTCACAGAGGTTAAAGAACTTGCTTAAGGTCAAGAACAGTAAGCTGCAGAGGGAGAAGCAGAACCCAGATCTTATCTCTGGGTCCAGTGCCTTTCCGTTACTCTGTAACGCAGCTTTCCACTTTTGAAAGATTGTGGTTTCCCAGTTCACAGGGTTCAAGTCTTCATCAGAAGAGTTTAGCACAAAGAACAATGCAAAAAATTTTCCCTATGTAATTTAATTTTCAGTGTGTTTCTATGTTCTTTATGTATAAAATTTGCTTACAGGGGATAGGAAGGATTCTGTTTTGTGGCATTCAAGGTAACCAACTTGTATTGCAGTGACTGGCAACACACCTGAATTTACATCATCTATGTTGCAGAACCTCTTCTTTATTTGATTAATCAAAATCTATCGGAAGGATTAGAAATTTGCAAATAAACACAGGTGACTATTAAATGATTTTATGAGGTTAATGACACTGTTCTTTCTTACTGTCCACTACACAATGCAATTGCTCTAAAATTCAGTTTGCTAGTTTTCTAAAATACACAGTGAAAACTGCCTTAATCAAGGATTTGCTATTTAATCTGCGCCTAAAATCAGGAAACCCTAATCAGCTATATATTTATGACTTTTTTTTCCTTATTCCTTTCTCACTACTTCAACTGGCATGCACAGCCTGAAGTTTTATTATCAGTGACATAAATTAAATTGTAAATGTTAAAAGGGCACTGTCCCATTGAAGGTGAATCCAATGTTTTCATAAACTTAATAAGGATCGTTCTATCAATGACCTTATTCTTCTGTAGCACGTTGACGATCCTTTGATGCAGTCAGCGCTCCCTTGCTCTCGGCTCCATTCTTTGCTCCTGCTGGCGCTTCTGCTATTATGGAATCATTTCCTGGTTGAATGAATGTTTTCTCAAGTTTGGAACTTGGTACACAACCCAAGGATGCCTTACCAATTAATCTGCACATTTATTTTGTTTTTAGCCAGCATGGTATCGGAGGCTGTATTCTCTAAATGAATGAAGCCCATGTTGTACTGATTAGTTTTAGGTTCCTGAAGACGATGTATTATAACAGAGGGTGATTTAGTTAGTGCTGTGTAAGCCAGGAGGCCCCAGATCAAGCCTTGCCTACGTCCCTGAGACCACGATTATAACAAAACTTCTTTCGATGCTGCTAAATTGGAACGATCTGAGCTGTGTTTATAAACATAAAATGGATTTGTACTCTGGAGTTTGGAATCTAAATCTGCACCTTCTTCTCTTCTACTCTATTTCTTTATTTTTAACCTAAAATTATTTCAAATTGAGACTATAAAAGTGAGCCTAGCATATAAGAACCCATTATCTTAATGACAATAATCCCTTTCTCTTGGATGTTCCTAACTCCTGCCCTAGTGGAATTTGAATATCATATGGAAACTCTCTATAGATTTAATTGTAAATTATTCAGAAGACAAGTTCAAGGTTTCTGAGGCATCCCTACTTTAACCTATAGTTAGTGAGAATCCAAGCAATCAGCCCCAGTTGAGTAGTCAACAAATAATATGTGTCTTCTTAGTCAGGTAGTCCACTAGGTGGTGGAGATAAAATAAGAAATAAAACACCATTTTCTGTCCTCAGGGATGTACTAACATAGATATATAAACATGTATGTAAAATAATGCATATTTAATGTACTTTTATATGTGTGGTACACATATAATAGACACAATTATACATATCAAACCATATTTTATTTTTATTAGCTTTATTGAGATCTTAATAGAAAAATCATAAATTTAATGTGTACAATTTGGTGCAAAGTTTCAATTATGCAAGATGAATATTTTCTAGAGGTATGTGGTACAACACAGTGCTTAGATTTAATGATACCCTATTGTGCTCTTAAAATTTGTTAAGAAAGTAAATCTCATGTTAAGGGTTCAATCATACTTTGCTTGCATCTTCATGTACACACAGTTACAGGTAGTTATGGCAGCAGAAGAAAAGTGCCAAAGAAATCTCGGTGGGATGACATGGACAAGTGCAGGAGTGGAGGGAAGGCAGGTTATACGTGTTCCTGGATGAAGTGATACCTGAACTGAGTCTTAAAGGAGGACTAAAGGGAGGAGACACCATCTAGGCACATGGGATGCCATGAGCATAGATAAAAAATAATGTGCAAAGAAGAAATAGTTTGCATGACCTAAAAAACTGCAAATGTTTTGCAGCGGAGGAGGAGAAAGTTCTTAAAAGCTGGAATATGTCCAGATTAAAGAAAGTTTCTTATTTTTCCTGTACCGATGCAATCAGAAAGAAAAAACCAAAACTCTAAAACTTGTGTTTATCTAAAAAAGCAATGTGCCATGCACAATCAAAATTTGGAAAGGAAATGATAAAGTTGATAAATATGTATCGTATTAATATGTATATACTATATGCAACATTGTTTTGTTTCTATAAAAATGTTCTTTTTAATATCAAGCAGTCAAACTGACATTTCAATACATGTTTAGCCTCTAGTTTTGAAGATGCAGAATTTGGAATCTAGATTGATATTCCAAAGGCAGTGGACTCTGTGTTAATTCTTTCTATCACTTCAGTTTTACAAGTACATAGATACAGCTGTTTGTGCTGTTGCCAGATGTCAGACCAGGGCTTTGGGAAGTTTTCCCATATATCAGCCGCTTCCCAGAGGTAAAGTATTATAGTGCATAATAATATTCTTGAACTATAAAGACAAGTTGTCTTTATTATGGGTACCAATCAGTAATATATCAGTAATATATAAATGTATGTCCACATAAAAACTTGTACACAAGTGTTCATAGCAAAGTTATCCATAATAGCCTAAACAAAGAAACAACCCAAATGTCCATCAAATGATAACTAGATAAATAAAATGTAATAAATTTATATAATGGATTATTACTCAATATTATAGGAAATGAAGTGCAGAATCTACAACATTATACTAAATAGAAGAAACCAGTCACAAAAGACCACATACTATATGACTTCATTTATAGAAATTGACCAGAATAGGCAAAATGACAGAGACCTAAGGTGAATTAGTGGTTGCCTAGGGTTGTGCGGGCAGGGTAAAGAGTGGTTCCTAATGGGCATGAGGTATCTTTTAGAGGGGATAAGCGTATTCTAAAATTAGATTGTGGCGATGTTGCGCAGCTGTGTAAACATATTACAAGCATTAAATTACATACTTTAAATGGATTAATGTATGATATGTGAATTATTTCTCCATTAAGCTATAGAATAGCTTAAAGAAGTGAGTTAAATAATGCAAAATTATCAACTGTGCAATTGTTTCTCCTTTATAATGTTCTAAAATAAAATATGGAGACTAAATTAGTAAATAAAAGGACAAATTAAATGTGAAGCATGTAATTAGTGACATATTTACTGGCATCTCTTTTATTGTTTCATTAAAATTTTCTTTTAACCTTTAATACATCAATTTAGGTAAGATATGGAAATTAATAAATTAATAGCTCTCTCACTTCCCAAGCCAATCAGTGATGAATTTTCCATTTCTTCCTCCTGTGAAGTCTCCTTAATTTAGAATTAGTTATTTGGAACATACTTTGAATTTAATAATATGTTTTCCTTCAAATATTACTATAAATTTGAAACAACAGTATTAAAAATCCTGTGTTTGCCAATGTATAGAAGTGATGTCTTCACCCTTAAATTGCTCAAGTGAATGAATATTTTTGGACAGAGCTTCTGTTTGATAGACTTTGTGACAAGAAAAAACATATGCATTTTAGGGTGAATTTCCCCATTGTGTAATCTACTCCCTGGGAGTAAGTAGAAAAATTATATTAACTCTTTTGATGAAGTAGTAATTGAAATAATACCCTAGTGCCTTAGAAAGAGTTATCTTTTAAAGTTACTAAAGGAAACCAAATGGAAAATGAGTTTAGCCGAAAGAACTCTAGTTGCAGATCCAGAAGAGGCTAAATAAAAATCAAGTCTGCCATGGCTAGCTTGCCCAGTTGGTTCTTTCCTTCCCTACTCCCTCCTTCACTCCTGTCCGGCCCGCCCCCACCACCCTATCACCCACTCGCCCTCTCACTCATTCATTTCTCCTTCCTTGTGAACACACAATTCCTGCCACATGCTAGGCATGTGTGTCTTTTACCGTGGCAAGATTTCGCTTCTTATTACTTAGCATGCTTATGTTGCTTATATAACATTCAGGTATTGATTGTTTATTTAGAGTATTAGGAACAGTTCTCTTCTTTCCTTAATTTCAGTATGTCAATTTGTCATAGGAAATTGGTTGTATCATTTTATTCCTTCATTTTCTGAGTAATTATTTAATCTTAGATATATATACCTTTCTGAGTCCCAGCTGATTTAGTAATAAAAATAGTAATGACAATATACAATGTTCATAGTTATTATGCAGATAGAGTTTAATGATTTAATGTATGGAGCTTAAATTTTGGATCATAGTAGACAGTAAGCAACAACTCTTTTTGAAGACCCTCTATATACTTAATCCCATACTGGGTAATAACATTTTCACAAAAGATATATGTTTTAGTCTCTGAGTGACTTTTAAAAACTTAAGTTCTTTATTATTATTATTATTATTATTATTTAGAATAATGCAATTTTATTACTTCTATTTCATGGCATGTGGCAAAAGGTTCAATGAATTTTGAGTTGTTCATTTGGAAGGCCATTAATGAATCATTTCTCCTTGATATCCAGAAAAATAGTGGGATTTACCCAGCAGATTTTGGCAAGGTTTTGTTATAATTTTTGATAGGTAATTAGCCTTTTTTTTTTTTTAGTGGGGGAAATATATTTCAATAATTCCATATCATTTTTTTGCTGATAGCATAAGCCTCCAGAAGAATAACCTTTTAAATTATTGTCATTTAGCCTTCATTTATTGACCAATTTGAAATGCTTTCATATAATTTGCAGATTATCTTATAACTATGTTGGCGCAGCAAGCGTTTTTTTTTTTTTTTTCCCTGAGTTTATAATGACTTAGTTCGAATGCCTTTTTAAACAATCAAGATACAAATAAGTCTTTTCTCCAATTGCTTTCTTATAGTTAGTTCTAAGTTTAATGCTACCTTTGGCTGTCTCTAATATAATGTGTTAAATGACTTTGTCAGCTGTTTCATACTCCACTTACAGGTTTAATATTCAGGAGGTTTTCATTATATGATGATTTGGATTATAACATTGAAGTAAAAGAAAATGTGTTCCTCAGTGCATCAGTGAAAAAAGTTTAAATAAGTTAATCACATGTCTTTATGAGGCCTTTCATTTCATAGCTCGATAGCTCTCTAAAGTTTCATTGTCATTTTTTTAGTATCATTATGTGCATGCCTCTAGAAACAGGAGGTTTAGCTAAGAGATGAAACTCTTTTAATTTCTGATTTGAACACATTGACCCTTTCCTTTGTCTTAATAAGTAGAATAACTTTGATTGTTTTTTTTTTTAATGGAAACATGGGATTGAATAATTTTGTTCTCTTTATAGCTTGTAAAAAAAAGGCATTTTAAAGCAAGCAATGCTTTTGTTTATTATGCTTGTGTACAGAATAGGAAAAAGTAATAATTCCTTAAGTATTTTATTTTCTTATTTATCAGCACAGTTAATTATATTCAGTTTTGTAGAACGTTATGACTCAAAACATGCCAACACCTGGGTGGAAGTACTATGTTGTTCTTTAGGATATAGCCCCCGAAGATACATTTTTTGGTAGATTTTTTTATAAGTATAAATTATAAATTTAAATATATATAAATTAATTTGTCTTTGTTCTTTATGCATATTATTTTAAAATATGGTTTGATTTTTCTGCTTTATGGAACATTAAATTATTAACAGTGAAAACAAGAGATGTATTTTGTTTTGTTTTGCTTTAATTCTCTTCTTCTTTCCTTTGAAATCACAGAAGACTCTAGAAGACTATTAGCCATGAAATTCCAGCATGGAGACTTTTAAAAAAGTCTAACCTTCCTTAATTAATCCTAACCTTCCTTTTAAATTGTGGTGTCTAAAGTGACAGGTTAATTTCAAATTCAGTTTTGATTGAGCATATGCCACTTTTTTTTTTTTTTTACATGTTTTACATAACTAAAATAGAGCTGTCTTTAGAAATCCTTGTATTAGGAAAATGAACCCTAATCAAGGAAAGTTTCCTTCAGTAAATGCTTTTCTACATTCATTGCAACTTTTTGGAAACATTACAGTATGTTAGATATAATAGGATACACAAGTTCTATGAGAGAGTACAGCACCAAGTCCAAATAAGTACACTTTTCTTAATTTAAGAAATTTATTAGAAAGGGGTTAAAAGAAATAAAGACATACTACATTTTACTTTTCATGTTTCACAAATAGTTGTAATAACATCAGTGCATGTAACATTTTGCAAGATGCAATTTCGATCTTTTGTGGGTGGTTCTGTTCAACTACAAATATAGTGGAAGTCCTGTTTCTTTTCCATTTATAGTATTAGTTAACAGATTATTTTAATAAATGATACTCAAGGAATCCTAAGCAAATTTTGGACTGGATATCATTGAAATATGTATGTGTGCATGTGTATGCGCACGTGTATATGGGTGTGTATGTGTGCAATTTTGCTGGTTTATACTTTAAGGGAGAGAAAAGGAAGATGATATTCCACTTGTTTAACACTCACCAAAGGTATTTATTAAATAACACCGTGGTAAAGAGTCTGTGGCATCTCAAAATGCTTTAAACCATAGGGTGATGGATGGTTGGACAGAGGAACAAAAACAAAAATCATGTATTATTATAAATTAAAAAAATTGAGTCATAATTTTATCTAAATGCATGGGTCAAAAAAAGATTCATAAGCATTCCCACATTATAGGAACATTTTAAGTAGAAATTAAAGACAGACTATCGTGCAGAAAAATTAATGCAGCATTTTAGGAAAAAAACAGTAAAAATTAACAGGCTATTTAATATTTAAAATCTCAGAATAACCGAACTCAGAAGGAACCTCTGACTCATCTATTTAACTGTCACCAACTTATAGATGAGGAACTTGAGACACACAGAGCGGCTTCGTAACCTAAAAGGAGAGGAAAACAATGTATGATATTGGGATCATAAACAGAAGTGGAGGACAGCAGTAGTAGAAGGAGGAAAATTTATTGTAATAAATAGACAATTTCAAAATCATTGTCATGTGTTTTTCCTTGATGTAAAAAAGAATTCCACAAGAAAGATGTCCAGAAACTAAAGATATACTTATTTTTGCAGTATACTTTGAGAAATTAAAAACTGATAGCAATTAGAAATTGCCAAATGGCCAGTGGAAGAAAAGCACAATTCTAGGTGAAATATATCTCCCCGTGAAAGATCTGAGAGCCCAAAGATTGAGCTGGTACAGTATATGCTCCCTTTGCAGCTTGTGGTACCAGCTTGTGGAGCTTGATAGAAGGTTCGTGAAAAATCAGTACTTAATCCTACATAAATTTTCTAGTCATCTCACACTACCTCCTTTGTTTCCTGTCTCACAGAAGTTTTGAGATTATGCATATAATGTTCGTTCAACTTTTAGAGCAAAGAAAATTATACAAATTCCAGGTATAATGATTATTATAGCTTGTGAATGGCATTATATCTCAACCTCTATTCATCATTGGCTTCTAATGTAATCTTATTCCTGTTTCTGAATTGAGGGAAAAAAATCACTGTTTTAGGGTATTTTTTTCCTTCTGCTTCAGGTTTTTCATTTATTTCATTTATTTTGTCTTTCTGGTTTTTCGTTCATTTGGTTGTGGTTAAAGGGCATAAAACCCTTTCTATTTCGTTGTTTGGCATAAAATTTTTTTAAAAAATATAATTCAAATCTTTATATTAAGATAGGATTTTTATAGTAAAGTAGTGGACAACTTACTGGATTGAATTTTTAATATTAGTATTGGAAAAATTAATCTTAGAGTTTCAGTATGCCAGTAACCTATAATTAACATCATCGAAGCTTGCATCTTACATGCAAAATACCTACTTATGTGGGAAAAAGCCGTTACTAGATAGGGAAATAACAAGTATTACTGTGGTGTGGGGATAGCATGAGTCACTTTTTAATTCTAGTAAAGTAAGAAAAAAGATTAACACCAAGTCACTTAAAAGAAACCGAACACCACATAAAAGTGTTAGTCTGCTGAAGCCCATGTGCACAAATCGGAGAAGTGGCTTTATCAGTAGTCTGTATTAGCTGTCCCCAACCTTTTTGGGACCAGGGACTGGCGCTATAAGAATCTACTGCCTGATGATCTGAGGTAGAGTTGAGGTGGTGATGTTAACACTGGGGAGAGGCTGCAAATACAGATGAAGTTTTGCTTGCTGGCCTGCCCCTCACCTCTGGCTGTGCAGCCTAGTTCCTAACAGGCCGCGGACCGGACTGGTTGGGGACCCCTGATCTATATGATACATCTTCTACTCTGTCCACTTGTGAACTTTTTTAGAGTTTGTCCTGGCTTTCTCATGCTGTGTCCTCATGAACAGATAGATTTGGCCGCTTGGAAGTACAGCTTTCAGCTAGTGTGATCTTATGGACCGGTGTTATGGTCCAGAGCTCTGGTATTGGAATGGCAAGGTTCGTACTTGGGTTTTTTCATTTAAGGCATGGTTGATGATGTGATAAAATCATGAGAAGAGAAACATGAAAGACTTTTCTTCTCATTTTGTTCTCTCTTTTGGTTGTTCCATTAATAATAGTTGCCATGATACCTCTGTAGAACAGCTTTTAGAGGACAATTGATAATCTTATTTTTTCTTCATAGAATTCATATGAGAAGAATGATCTATTCCTAAAGACAGTTCTAATGTTCTTTCTACATTAGAGTATGCATTTAAAATTGTATGTTATGCCACTTGTGATTTTAAATGATTTACATTTCCAAATAAATATGTTAATTTTTTAATTGATATGTATTAAACTCTGTTTTTTTACCCATGGTTTAATGCATTAGTCTAAAGTAAAACCATGAAGAGAATATGACATAAAATTTAAAAGTGGAAACTTCAAAACCTCGAATGCCCTGAGAGTAGACTCCAAGCATCCTACGATGGCTTACACAAGGCTTCCGCTAAATTCTGTGACATCTTTGGGAATTAGAGTCATCTCAAGAGCAACCACATTCCTTTGGTTGAAGGAGGGCGGCGCTACTGACTGTGTGAAGGAAAGCATGCCTCTTTGTGGCTGGATGTCAGGATACTGGGGCTGGGGCTTCCCTGAGACTCCTTGGCAGGCCCACATGTCTCTGTGATAGTGCTGTCGATCCGCTGATCTTCTTGGTATTTCTTTCTTCTGCTCCGTGATATCGTCCTGTGAGCAACTTCAGTCTCATCCATTAGGCATCATTTCAATGAAACTGAGCCATTTCTGGGCCGTCCTAACTTGTTTCCCACATCTTCACACCCTGGACACCCTTTATGTTATGCTATTGTTTTAGCCCTAATTAATATCTGAAATTATCATATTAGTTTTTTTTGTTTGTTTATTTTTTGTTTTGTTTTCATTAGTTTATAAATTATTTTGGACAGGGACTTTGTTTTTTCACTACTGGATACTTAGCTGAGAACAACACCTGGTACTTTGTAAGGAATCAGTTAATATTTGTTAAATGAATGATGCAACAGAACCTTTCCATTCTCCAATTTTCTCTTATTCTGTCAGTCGTGGAGAATGGAGTTTGTACCTTCTAATTATTTCTGCTGTTAGAAAGATAGAAGAGTATAAAGAAAGAATCTGTTCTTAATGCTTTCTGAAATCCAACAGAGAAGTACCTAGTGATATCCATGACCATGAAAAAGGCTTTTAACTAGAGGCTGCCAGTCCCAGGCCAGGACCACATAAAATAAAAAAGAGAGAGGGTCCCATGACACTCTGTTAAGTTCTGTGCTGGATGTTTTCCATGTGCCCTCCAGATCCACACTACATCCTTTGCCACTTGGCTTTGTGCCCTCAAAGCCAGATTTTGATGGACTGTCTTATTGGCCTCTCTTACCTTCTGGCTTCTAGATCTGTTTACCCATGGAAAATGCCAGCTGGAGCTCAGGAGCAGAGAGTAGGCTCAGGGCATTTATTTCCCTCCCTTCCTTCCTGCTTCCTCAATGAAGGGTGGCTAAATCCCTCCTCCAAAATGCACAGTTCTTATAGGGCAACTCTATTCCATAGCTTCACCGACTTTCTGATTATAGGAAGTGTTCTGCCTCCTTGCCCTTTAGGATTCCCACAATGGACAGTCCCAGGATGCTACACTCTCCCTTATTGGTTTACTTCAACTCTGCTGATGCTTTTGAAAATACTCCCTACACTATAGCATTTGAGTAGACCATATTCTGTGCCAAGACCCTGATTGATACAGCTTTTTTTCCTGGAAGTTTCACAATAGGAGAAGATGTATTTAGAAAGCTAGAATGAGAACCTACCTACAATAAAAATATGCTTTCAGAGGTTAGGATAAGTTAAAAGAGATGGGCTGGCTTCTGATTCGAAAGTAAGTTTCTTTATCATCCAAACCACAAAGGAGAATCTGTTTTCAACTACTAAATTAATTTACTTTGAATTTTTTGCTAATGGATGTACAAAAATATTACATCTGAAAATTCAATAGTGAATATTAGTAAATAGTGATGCCTAAGCTGGAGGCTGGACTGTGGCTGTGCGAGAGTGGGTACAGGCTAACCAAATGGGAAGTGGCGATCCCAGAAGAGGAGAGACGTGGTAGATTGCTGAGGCTCATAGCCTGCAGATGGTGATAGTCAAAACTCTGCAGTGACCTCTCACTACAAACAAAATCCCCGCTTCTTTCTGGGACTCTTGGACACTGCATTCAGGCAGACATGTCTCTTACCACCTTTCCCTGCCTCACTTACAATCTAGATACATCCACAATAACCATCTCTCTGATCTTGTATCCATAAGCTCAATCCTGTTGGTGTCTCTTTCATTATTTAAGTCTCTATTGATAGTCTCCCCTCTCAGTGACCTTCACAGACAACCCTGGTTAAAGCACACCCATACCCAGATGCTCTCTGTCAGTCCACCCTATTTCATCTTTCTTGTAGCACATGTTTATTTTATTTACTTGTTTCTTACCTCCAAACTCTCTAGCTCCTTGAGGGGAGGACTCTCTTGGATTAGTTTATCATTGTCTAATAGAAATATAATGTGAACAACAAATGTAATTTAAAATTTCCAATAGTTATATTTTTTAAAAAGTTAAAAAACATAATTAATTATGATATATATATATCATTTTGTTAATATATCCAAAATATTATTTCAACATATAGTATACATATAAAAGTTATAACATTTTAAATTGTCTTTAATCATAGTCTTTGAAATCAGGTGTATATTTTAAATTTATGTCAATGCACACTAACCACAATTCAAGTGCTCAGTGGTGACTCCTGTCACTAGTGGTTGCTATAGTGTCCAGTGCATGGCTAGTTCCCTGGTGTTTCACTAGTATCACCAGCTCCTAGAGGGATGTTCGCCATCCTACAAGCACTCAATAAGCATTCAATAACTGGCTCTCCAACTCACAAAATTACATCGCCTTTTAGACGAATCCTTGTGTTGGAGCTATAACAGTGGCAAAGAGAGCCAGTGTTATACTGGAAACAGCACCCTTACCCAGTTTGCAATACCGGAGCCTAGTATAGAATCTGACCACAATACCATCACTTGGACAGTTCTGCATATCTGGGCCATGGTTTGTCGTATCTATAGATTGAAAGGGTTGGACTAATTGACCTCAGTGTTCTTTCCAATTTTAGCATTTCCCTCTCCCCACCTTTACTTTTCTTCATGTATTACTAACTCGCTTTTTCGCCAGAAGTACAACTCAGGCAAAATTGAGATGGAGGGTCAAGAGCCACTGAATCTTATAACAATATCACTTAACTGTTTTGATTCATTATACAAAGACAGTGTCTTTTCCAAAGGAAGCCCGGCTAGTATTCATGTCGTTATTGCAAAATTAACATTAATTTAGATATGTAGATATTTTTATTCACATATTTTCATTTTGATTTACTAATTACTTTCTAAATTTTGTTAATTTTATGACAATATTTTTTTTTGTTAATATGAGTTTATTTTAAAATCCGATAAAAATGTTAACCTTTTCTTGCATTGATATAACCTATAATTCATGGTTATTCATGTTTAGTATTCTGTATTATACCTGTGGTATGAAATTTGGCTTATATCATTTATTGGGTTATATTCACTTGGGAAAATGTCAGACCATTTCTTTAAAAAGGACTTAAAAAACCACTCAAATCAGTGTTCCGAAGGCAGTTAGTTGGTTTTTTTTTTTTTTATCACTCACAGTCTTTAATACCTTTTTCAGTTATTTTAAAATCTGATATGCCTAGTTGTCTTTCCTTTTATAAATGGCTATAAATGCTATTACCACCTTGTTTGAAAATGTGTTATTTCGCAGACTGTGTCTCTATGTGAGAAAAAGTGCTTCACCAGTTCACCAAGTTAAGAAACAGTGTTATTTTAGGCAGTGGTTGTACCGAATAACATTGCTCGTTGAAGTCTGGCTCTCGCTCAGCGATTCGCCCCCCACCCCACACCCTTTTTTTTTTTTAGAACGACATGAATACTTCCAAACCCACACCTAGAAAACAGTCTGTGGTTGCTTTTACTTGGACAGTCTTGCTCCAAGGAATATTTGGACATTAGCATAAAGGTTGCACATGTTATACAAAGTGTAATTAAAGAAGCTTTGATCCCCAAATGTCAACTAGCTTGCTAAGTGTCATAACAAAGTGTCAAGCATCTGGTATACAGTTAATTTGTAGTCATTAACTCCATATTGTTGATGTGACAGTTTGTTAGCAAAGCAAGCTTGACAGTTGCATTTTGTTCTTGATTGACACCTACAGAACTCCCCACCCGTTTAGTTTACATTCCTGTTGAGGTTTCCTCAGGTTGCATTTTTACTGCTTAATTTCTCTCAACTTATTAGCTAAAGTGCTGGTAAACTTTTAAGAACATATGCTATGTTAGCACAAAATTTCACGTTTATCCTCTAAAATGTTCTAAATTTGTAATAATGCTGGAAATAAAGAAATACTGAATGAACTATCTAAAGATTTGTTCAAGTAATGTGACAACTCATGCATTATAATGATGCATAATTGTCACAAATACCATATTTATAATATGACGATTGCTATGGCAATTAATCTAGTCAGCACTAATTTCTTGTACAGTTACATTAATATTTCCACTTTTCAAAGGCTCGGAACACAGATAACTGGATACTTCATCATATTCTTAATTGCATTGATTTAATCCAAAGAGTCCATTACAATCTAATTTCAGTCCTTTAATGTTTTAAAATTTTACTTGCATTGAATTATATGCAACTTGTTTGATGCCAGCTTTTTATCACTGTTATTAATAGAATTTTGTTTAAAAGTGTTTTGTAAAATATTTCATTTTTTACTCTCAACTATCCTTTCGTTATATGAATCCTGTGTTCATATATTCAGAGTAGTTTAATGAATTGTGTGAAGGAAAAAATATATTTTATAATATAATAATGTAACAACATCTAATATGTGAATTGATATGAATAACTTATACTTATTTAATTCCTACAGTTCGGGTTGGCTAAGAAAATGTATAGTTTATAAGTTTGTACAAAGTTATGGCAACAATCAGAAAATTTCATTCCCTAAATGAAATTTTTTTTTTCTGCCAAGTTGGAGAAACTAGACTTACTAATTTCTAAAAATTGACTAATGGATATGTTTTAGATTTATAATCAGTTCGTCTAGTTTATTTTCTGCTAGCATATAAGGCTACAATCAGTTTATTCATTGACAAAATCATAATCCATTTATTTTACCATTTGCATTAATTTTATTCTTTGCCCTCAAAAAAATATTACAAGAGTACAACCAGCACAGTCCAGAGAGTTCCTGGCTATGGGCTCAAAGTTTGACTTCAAGCCTGCATTTTGCCCCCAACTCGTCATATCACTTTGAACAAATATCTTTGTGTATTTAGGCTTCATGTTTCTTGATCTATAAAATGAAATCACTGAGCTAGATAATCTCTTATGTTTCTTCTACCTTCAAAAATTGTACATTTGCATGTTATTTTACATTATGTTAGAAAAGGGCTATCTATTTAAATATTGCTATGACGTGCCTCAGGGAACTTGCACTTTGAGTGTTGTATATTTCAGCCGACCTGAATATTCTGACACATCGCTAGAGTGTCAGATGACTTGGACGAGAACTAGTCACATCAGTTTTGCTCTTAAACCTGCTCCATAGTATGGTTAACTTTCCTTTCTTAGGTGTACTAACTTTGAGTTGAAGGAGGGGTGAATTCTTTCAAATGAAGAAAGGAAATTTCATTAGTGAAGAGATGAGAAGATACATGAGTAGAAATGAGAACATGGGTCTGGATGTCAGGAGAATTATGGAACTGCAGCTTGAGTGTGACACACACGGTCTGACACACACGGGTCTGACACACACGGGTTGATAACTGGCTTGATCATATGATAAGACCTTAGGCAAGTAACTCAGCTCATAGAGTCTGCTGTTTCCTTATCTTAGGTGTACACTGATACCTCCTTTGCAGAATGACGTGATATTAAATGACGTAATAATTATGAGTAAAATGTCTGATCCTTGGTAGGTGCTCCATAAATGCTAGTCATTTACTACCTTAGTAAACTTAAATGACTTTCCTTCTCTGTGAAAGAAAAAAATAACAAAATTTATTACTTAGAACTGGTGTGCACGTGATGACTGAGTGCAGTGCTTAGAACATAGTAAGGAACAATAAATATTTTTTAATGTACGAAATTAATTATCTTTGTTGGAAAATTCTGAATATGTTTAAGGAAGTAGGCATATGAAAGAAGCCAAGTGTAAAACCTATAGAAAAAAGTTTTACTTGGGCAGTAGTGGTGTGGAAGAGTAACTGTGAGTTTTTAGATCTAACAAAGGAGTGGGCCTGGGACAGATCAAGCAATCTGAGGAAGCTCGAAGGTGCTGTTATTTAGCATTTAAGAGGAGCTGTTATTTAAGCACCAACATGTGAAATGATTGAGTAATAACCCAATGGAAGTTTAGGTGATGTAGATCTCTGAGTTATACATTTTGTCATGATGGTGGGAATAAGCATTTTTGGGGTGTCTTCTTTTTTGTATGGCCCATGACTTCAGACTTTTCTTGTTCAAAGAAATCCCAAGTTGAGTGGAAGAATATATTCAATTGGTTAGGATATAATACTATATAAAATGCATATTTATCGGAGATACATATTAAATGCTTGAGTCAGTTGGAAATGGACTTCAGGGAACTGTTACCTAATTTATTTTAATTTATGTGTGTGATCACACCGTTGTGATGCCCTCTAGCCACCATTACTAGTCTTTTACCACAGATCACAGCACAGAATTTCAGAATGAAGGTAATGTCCTTGATCAAGAAACTTATCAAGATAAGAAGAATATAGTTCTTTTAAGAATAGATGTTGATTAAATAGAATCAAAATAGCAGTAAATGTGCAAAATTGTGTTCTAGTGCTAGGAATTTTAAGAAAGACAACAAATAGACCTTAAAATTTAACATCAAAATGTACTATACTGATATATTCTGTAAGAGTTCAATTTATATCCTTAAGAGTGAAAATACGTTTTTTTTTTTATTATAGTGAATACAAAATTAGAATGCTATACCTAATATTTAAATACATATTCCTTGAGTCTAATCCATTATAAAATCTATCAATAAATCATAAATCCAGAGCAAAAATAAAATATGAGGAAGGCCACATTATCCTTGAATATAGTACTGGGAGCACAGTTTTAAGCATTTGTAGGCCAATTTAATTTGTGAGTCAGTTTTTGAAAGATTTCAAATACATGAAAGGAAAAAAGTGTGTCAACTTGTAGAGAACAAGGAAAGATTAAGGGATAAGCCGTTCATTCTGCTTTAATTTATTAACACTTAAGATCAATTTGTAACAGAAGAATCAATTTTTAAATACCTTTTAAAAACTTATATAGAGACATCCAGTTTTCCAAACTATTTTCAAGAAATACTAACTTATTAGATCTTCACACAAAGAGATTATAACCTTATTTTATTGAAGTAGAAACTGAAGTTAGGAGGTTTATGCCAAGGGAAATTTCAATTGCCTCTTGCTCTCTGCAGCAAGATGGCAGGTAAAATAGCAAACGTATAGCATAAGGGGGATGCAGTTGGCTTGATAAACCCCCAATCTAAGTATACTTGAAAAATTTTTCAAGAGTTTCTCTATGGTTTCTTTGTGTTGATTGAGCTGCTTTCAAAGATGTCAGAGGTTCAATAATTGAATACTGGACTAATGGTTTGTGGAAGTAATGCAGCTCTCTGTGAGAACTTGATTTTTTGTTAGTCTATAAGCTATAATGAGAAAAACATAGATGGATCCTATCTAGTATTTGGAAATTGTGCTAATTTTAAGAAATATTTTATTTCATAGGAACTTGTTATTTAATCTGTAATAGATAACAGACATATGAAGCTTTTCTATCATAGGCTTCTATGGTACAGTATTGGTTACACACTTTCTTATTTCAAATAACTATTTTTAATTATTTTGTTTTTCTTTATGATAATTCTGCCTAGATCTTGTTGGAGAGCTCTCATACCAGTCTCAAAGAAAATATAGATATAGATATATAGAGAGCTATAGATATAGATATATACATAGATGCAGAGATTTATATATAGATATAGATATATACATAGATATAGATATATAGAGATATATTCATAGCTCTCTATATATCTATATCTATATATACAATATTGAAGAAATTAATAATGTAAATTTTGATATATTAATTATAGTAGGACAAAATTAATAAGAAACTTCTTAACTTAACAAATATAACCAGGTAGCTTAGATAAGGATAGTTAGTGAGTATATATCCCTATGGAAATTTTCATAGTTAGGTATAGATATAGATGTAGATATAGAACTAGATATAGAGATGTATATATAGGTACATATAGTTAGATACATCCCTGTACAGGTATAAGGATAAGAATAATTGGTGAGTTAGTATAGAAGGGAGGTAAACTATTTCTATTTCCTTCAAACCAATATTTACAAAATATTCACAGGATATTATTGAAAAAGCTTTTTGGTTCAGTAGAATCCTTCTCCATACTGATTTCCCTGTTGAGCAGGGATATTTGTAATTTATATTAATGAATACGAGTCTTTGCAGATTGTAGTATTTTGAGAAGCAACAACTAAGCAAACACACAAATTAAAGAATCAAGAGCATCATAAAATGTTCTGCATCATAAAATCTACTTGTTCATTTATTTTGACAAGTGTAGTTTAATTTAAATTATTTATGGTACTTTGTACTCCAGAAGTAACTGTAATGGAGTGAATTTTGTTAAAAATAATGAAATTGAAACCAAACAAGCTTTTAGTTATGTTTGCATTAAAGATCAGAGCAATTAACTTATCTTTTCTCTACCATTTCTACAGGTGAATTCATAGTATTTTCTTTTTCTATTCAGAATTTCAAAAGTCACCTGAGTTCCTGGCAGTACTTTTACAACTTACATTTTAATTAAATGAGTTCTTGGGGAATGAACCTCTTTCATTACAATCCATGTTAAACAAAATTTCTCATAAATCCAGTGATTGTAGGTGCTCACTATTCTACTAAATTACATTGTTCCTGTTAAAGTTTATACATTGGTAATTACATATGAAAAAAAGTATTCTCTCATGAACATGGTTGCATAGTGTAACGGTTAGCATGTCTGCTTTACACGCAGAAGGTCCTAGGTTCACACCCTGGTGGAGCCATGGTCCATGGTCTATGGCCATGCCACCCTAAACAAGCCCAATGATCACAGAAGCTAAGAAGGGTCAGGCCTGGTTTGACTTGTATGGGAGACCACCTAGGAAGACCAAGTGCTGTAGGCATGAATAATAATTAAAAAAAAAAAAGTATTCTCTTAAACAGACTCTCTTTTTGTTATAAAGTGTCCTCTGATAGAAAGGACTCCAATTTGGGCATTAAATGAACCTGAATTCAAATCTTGGTTTCTTCTATGCCATTTAACCTTTCTTTCATCTGTAAATGGATTAATTTTTTTCTAAATGATAATGTTTTTTTTTTTGTGAATATTAAATAACATATCCAAAGCATTTTGTATAGCCCCTGGCCTTTAATAGGCTCACATTGTTGGTTGTTATTATATTAACTATTGTTAACCTCTGCAAAATTGTGGAATTGACAAAGTTATTCTTTATATCAGCTTCCCCTTTCGACACTTCTCTTGTGTTATTTTTCTTGTAGTAATAATTACTCTTTTCTCTCTTTATACCTCCGCCCCAACGCGCGCACACACACACACACACATACACACACACACAGTATTCTGTAGCACGGCCTCCTTTAATACTAAAAAAGTACTTAATCTTTCTTACTCCTTCCTCAGCCTATTTCTCTGAGAATTCTGTGCTCAAGGAGCTGAGAATTCAAGAAGTTAGTGGGTTATCTGTGTCTTTTCCTTTTAGCCTCTTTTAACATTGGAATCTGCATGTTAGTTAAAATTTAATTATAATATCTCCATATATTCTCTCTATGCTGTATTGTTATACTTACATGTCCTAGTAGGTTGCTGATAATGAAGAATTATGTAATTTGAGCATATATGTTTTGTTATAAAATTATTATTAAATAAGGTTATGTCTCATGTAGAAGATAACACATCTTTGGAAGGAATAGGAAATTGATGTTACTATATGTTTAGCAGCAATATTCATTTTTATCCATTTCCTATTATTTTATACATTTGATAGACTTTTTAAAAGTTTTATTAATTACTGGTATCATTTTAAATTAAAATTTAAAAGTACACATATTAATAATAAGGTTCTAAATACATTTTTCAAGAAAGAATTTTTTTTTCCTTTTTATATATTTGTTTTCTGTTTGAGGTGTGTTATTAATATATGACAGAAGATTTCAATAATCATACAGTTATTATTAAGAATGTAAATGACAAAACTTTATAAAAGCATAAGAATCATTTACTTTATTTCTCCTTCATGAAAGCATTCAGAGCAAATAAATGGTCTGTGGTTTCTAGTATCCTTCAGAATTACAAATATGTTAAGAAATCTAATTTGTATGCATCAGCTTTCATTCCTATGTTTGTGCTGGCTTTAAGTAGCAGCGCAGCTTTTAATTGTGAGGTTTTAAGTTCTGCAATTAAAATTTACCCTTTTTACTAAGAGGGTTGAGTGATAGTTTTTGATTTACTTTAGACAGTTTAGACAAATTATATTTAAAAGAGCATAAAGATGCACAGAGCATTTCCTGATTCAGAGAAGGTCAAAGCATCTTGGTTGCTTTTTTTGAAAGTTTTACCTTGAATAACTAATGATTCTTTCTACTGTATTGACTAAACCTTGCTTAAGACAGAGAAGCAGGATGTCAAATTGCTCTAGAACATCAACTCCTTTGAAATTAGTGGCCAAATGACCTTGACAGAATAGGAAACAGGATATTCTATATCTTATGATGTTATATTAAAATCACCTATATGAAGGATTCAGAGAGATTACATTAGTGCCTCCAAAGATGCTTATATTTCTCTTTTGATTACTTCTACGTTTATAAAAATAATGAAAGTTCTTTGCAAACTATTGGAAAATTTGTTTAGAGCTTTGACCATAGCAAAAGTATAGTAGAAATTTTTCAGACAGATGTTTAATTAGATCAAGGGAAACCATAAGATGGATAATTCTGGTCAATAATGAAAGTTGAGGTTACAGAAATAGGTTTGTGGTATAATAACAACAACAGCAAAAATCTCCTGGAGACTCTCTAGAAGCAGCACATTAACTAGGGATTACAAAAATGAAATAGAATTAAAATTAATTCCTGAAAAAATATGAGATATCTGTGTAAAGCAGTGAGAAACACATTTCGAGGGTTTAGAGATATAAGAGAAAACAATTTAAGCTCTGCTTGTCATAGGTTGGTGTGGTGGGCCCATGGGTCCTAGGTTGAGGTGACATCAGAGATAAGGAAATTGTCAGATCATGAAAAGTCTATGCATCATGCTATTAAGCAGGAATATGTCTGATTAGAGTTATTTTTAGACTAAATAAATTACTCTGGTAACATTATTTGATGGGGATGATATTCATATGAGGAAAGAATTCAGGAGACAGCAGGGACCATCAGGGTTAGAAATTAGTGGACCCTTTAGGCTTAGTTTACCCAGGCAGCGTCAGTTGAGACATAGAAAACACAATATATTCAAGAAGTGGTTGAGATTTGAGCTGGGAGATACTGCCAAATTACTTGGATGAGAGTGAAAATGGGGATGTGGATTAAAAATATGCTCATTTTATCCGATGATTTTAAAGAAGACGATCACCGAATGTTGCTTTTAGCATCCATGTGAGATAGTGAGCAAAGATAAATGGTTAGATTCATATTTCCAGAAATATTTATAAACAAAAGGAATGGTAGCTTAAAACAAAAACGTAAATTATGTTTTGGCTTTAAGACAGAATAAAAATTTACTTCGATCAATCTTAAAGGCACACACTTCTGTTTTCTTTGTGATTTTGTAAAGATTTATGAAGCCACCCAATTGTTAATGGCAAATAACAGCTGCTATTTTTACATATTCAGGAATTTTTTTTTCTTTTTTTGCAATCTGCGATAAATACTGGCAGAACATTATAAAATGACAAGGGTGCTAAAAGTGCAAATGAACTGGCAAACATGAGGTTCCGTTATTTATTTTAATCTCACTGAAGCCACAGTTCTGAACTATAAATATATTAGCAAATAATTTTATTGGCATGTTTTGTGTTGTTCAATTTGAATATAAACCTACCGTTCTAAGTTAACATAACATAGTTGCTAAGTTAACACAAATATTACATGTTCTGATGTAAGGATGCTGATTTAGCTTGTTCATTCCATCCTGCAAAAGCAGGGACTGCCTTAGGCAGAGGTGTCAAGTGCCAGGAGACCTTCTCTTGTGCCTTTCCGCAGCTCATTCCGCAACTCTGCCCTGGTGTTGCTGAGCTGCCACTGTCTACTTCCCTTGTGTCCTGGGAGCCCATGGAGGTGTTTTCTCTGTCTTTCCTATACTACAACATAACTTTGCATCTACTTTATGATTTTTAGATTCATTCTCAATTGATGAAAGAAATGTTTTAGTTGTGCTATGGCTATGAAAAGGACATGACCTTTTGAAAGGACTCCACGTTTTTGTGTCTTATTCAGATAAACCACTCTCTCTGTGCAGATTTCAGACTCAGTAGGAGGAGGGTGATATCAGTATGGATTAGTAAAGGAAGTATTTGGAGGCAAGTAGACCAAGAATCATTGCCCCCATTGTGAGATAATGGTGAGCTTAGAGAAATCTGATTAGGAAGTTCTTCATAATATGTAATGCTGCTTAGATTTAAATAATTTTATTTTGATTAGAATGACATTAAGTGCTGATATATAATAGGTACTGCTTAAGTTTTTGTACCTAAGTCTTTATTCTTAGAGTAATTACCAATGGATGACTGATTACAATGCAAAAACATTAAAAAAATAGAACCATTTTTTCTTAGTTGAAAATAATGGGAAACATTAAATTGTCAGACTATATTCTCTTACACTGTAGGTGAATTTTGTGACAAGTAAGTTCTATTATCCCAGTGTGTAACATCAATGCCATAGATCAAAAGGACACTTTATAATTCAGTGCTGTGATTCTAGAATGTCTCATGAAAACTACTAAGTCTCAGCAAAAAACTCTTGACCTTTATGACTAAACACCTGGTCAATTTTAAATAATCTAGGATGACATTTCTTGGAATAGTCTCAAAATTCTAATAAATGAAAGAATTGAAAAATATCTCTCTTAAAAATTGTCCTTGATCATCCTTTGATCAAAAGTCCCATTAAGAAAAGAACATAAAAATTACAAAGTTTCAACTCTATTTTATTATCACATTTCTTTTCCTGAGCAAATATAAAAATCATGCAGTTCATATCACTATAAAAAAAAACAAATGAAGATCTCCCACTAAAAATTACATCAAATTATAAAAACAAGCATTTCTAGAAGAGTAGTAGCAGACTAGGGTATTCAGTGCATTTCAATTCCATATTTCGGACATTTATAAGGATGACAGATGAAGCAGAAATAAAACATTTTGTGTTTTCCTCAAAAAACAAACCACAGCTGGTGGGTTTAATTTTATTCCGACCAGCCGTGACAGCAGCCTTTTTAAATATTGAAAAAGTGAATTAAAGCTTCTGCAAAACAGTTGCCATATAAATTTCCTTAACCACTATCAATTATATATGAAGTATCAGAAAATTTTCCTGGCCTACTTAGGATAGATTTTAGTATGATGGAGATAACAAATATTGGCTACTCAGACCTTACCAAAACCTCCCAGAGAAGATAGTTGAGTGTGTACCTCAGCCAATCCTCTAAACAATCAAAAACTTTGTCATCAAGATTCCTTTTTTATTTTCTATTCTCATGGCATTTTGATGATAATTATATATAAATTTAAATTAAACTCTTATTGGGTCTCTATGATAGTGTCGTCTGATAGAACTTTCTCTGGTGATGAAAATATTCTGTGCCCTCACTGTTTAGATTTGTAGCCACTGGCCATATGTGGTTATTGAACACTAGAAATGTGTCAAGTGCAGTTGAAGAACTGAGTTTTTAAATTTATTTAATTTCAATAAGTTTTAATTTAGGTAGACTCATGCGGGTAGTGGCTACTGTATTGTGCAGTAAAGCTGCATAACATGGAAGTACTTCACTCTCATCCAAAGAATTTAAAATCAGCCAACAAACCAACAAAAAAGACTTCCCATGCGATAGGGAAAATGAGATATAAATACATATGTAAATAATATGGTATAATACAAGTCAGAATGTTGTAACTATTTAGATATACCAGAAAACTAAAAGATATTGGAGTGAAAAGTGGGACAACAGTGATTCTAGTTTGTGTTGGAAGAGCAGAGTTTGTGAAATTAGTGGAACTGTAGACGAACTTTAGGTAGTACCTTTCCAGTTGGAGCTAATTTACAATGGCTTTCCAGATGGAAGGAACTCTGTGAACAAAGTCAGGGCATTGGAGAGTAGAGGGCATATGTCAACAGTGAGTGATAAGACTTAGCTGAAGGATCAGGAAAGAGCAGCCTTGAATATTGACTGAGGTCATCACATCAAGAACCTAAACAGGGTAGGCAAAGAAGTTCTTACTTTGTTGACAAAACAGAATCTCTAAAGAGATAGGGAGGCCAAATAGGAGGTTACAAAATTGCCCGAAAGAGAAGTATGAGGGCAGAATTAGAGTGCTGGAAGTGGTAAGAGATCGAACACGAAGGATTTGAATTTCTTGGGTGCGTTCTCCTACGTTTGCTCGTATCAAAATAAATGGGATTATAAAAGTCTATCTCTTCTTTCTGCACAGGCTGTAATCTCAGCTTGGCACCAAATTATGCTTCGTAGAGGTATATCGTTAAGTACCCATCCTAGGCACACGCAGGTGAAAATTACAAAATGTCTAAGAATCTATAACAGGATTCAACTCTTTAAGACTGGTTTTAAAGAGGAGGCGTTAGATGTGAGCAGTTTTTCACTATTAGATGACACTATTAGATAATGAATGGATGAGAGTAATAAAAAAGAAATACAAACTTTTTCTCTTTTTCTGTGAACTGATTTGAGCCTGATTCTGTCTTCATAAACTGTGGGAAAATTTAAAGCCATTTCCATGAAATGAATATCTAGTGGGTTTGATAATTTGTTTTGATAATTTACTTTTGAATGAGAATTTTAAGGGTAGTTTAAGTAGAAACTTTAAAATATAAGAGCAAGTTGTATATGTAAGGAATCTTTTATCTTTATGTATGGTAGTTACAATTTTTAAACTTGGTAATTTGCCTATTTACAGTTATGGCCAAGTGCATGAACTTGGTGCCATTTGCAGATTTGACATATAGGATATATTCAGTTTAACATTTGTAAATATAACTTTAAAATGTTCAAATAAAGAAATAAAAACTCCTACTCTTTAGTAACTATCCTAGTTAAAACAAAAAAGATATACGTGACCACTTGTAGATTTTTATCAAACTGTAAGAGAGGGTGTTTGTTAAGAATCTGTTGTGTAATGAAATTGCTAAACAGGATGTCACAGAACTACCAGAAATTTTACAAATATTCATCATATCAGAAATCAAACAAATGTTCAACTCAAAGTTTCAGTTTGCTTGAAAATACTCTGATATTGAACTGGTGTTTTTTTCTTTTTCCCCTCCTGCATAAATATTTCTCATTGCTAGTTTAAGAGAAGTTTCAAAACAGTACCTAAGAAGTTACTCTTAAATGTGCTCATACACTTTAAAATTTCATTCCCAAGTTAATATCACTAGTGTTTTTCATATTATTAGAAAAGTTCATTTTTCATATACTCTGGATAAAGGTTGGAGGTAGAAGGATTTTGTTTTTGCCAACTGTTTAAACATGCAATTAAATCACAATTCACACTGGTTCTCTGCATATCTTCTATATTTTTGTTTCATATATTCTTTGGCTTATAAATATTTACATGAGTTTTTAATATAACCAAACTTCTAGCAGACTTACAATGATTATAGCAGTTTTATATTTTGAGGATGTATATCTCACACTCTAAAAACAATTATACAGTTTTGTTCCTATTCAATGTTTCCATTATTCACAAAATGCTTAAACTTTTTAATTATTAGCTGTTTTGATTTAAATTATCCTTTCACTAAGATTTTAAATATTGTTTTAATGTCAAGAATAAAATCATTTTCTTTCTCTTTGGTGAAAGATTCGTACATTATATTATGGTTTCTGGTTGCCCTCTATTTTTGTTAACTTTAATCTCAAAGCTGAAAAATTTTCTCTTTGTCTTTCTTTCAGTAATTTAATTCCACCAGAAGAGATTAAATATGCCTTATTTATATTAGCATATAAATTAATAATGATTCAAACAATTATTTAACATATAATAGAAAAAAAAGCACTAAGTGAATTTGCAAATCCAGTTGGCCACTGCTTGTAACTCAGATGCTGATAGCTGTATTTCTAAAGTTATTCCTCTCATGTGCATAGGCTAAATTTAAATCTATCCTGGAATATAAGAAAAATAAAGGATGGTGAATATTTGCTAAAACAGCAGACAATCTGAAAGGATTAAAATGCTTTAATCAGACAGAAAAAAAAGGCTTTGGCCACTTGATTAGGGCTGATTTCCACCATCTGCTTATACTTACTGAGGATCTAGCCCTGACTGAACACTAATTTGTGCACTTCCTAGAAATTGAAATCTCTCAGCAAGCAAATTAACAAGAGCAGGGATTCAGCAATAATGGAGCTCCTCGGCTTTTGTTTCCCTCTGACAGATGGACAGGGTGTGCTCAAATTGAATTCAGCTTTAATTGCATTGTGCCATTTAAAATTTTATCTGCTCCACAGATTTTGTTTACAGGTTTCAGGATTCCAAATCTTTGGAAGTTTTTTTTTTTTTTTTTTTTTTTTTTTTTCCAGTACTGAGCAAGATAAAGAACATTGTAATTCGGTGTGACTGGGAGGTGTTCATTACAACTCCTTGCCCTGAAGGGTGGCACATTAAGAAAAGGAATTAGGTTTTTTAAAAGTCTGGGGCAAATGGGAAACAATTCAAACTTTGCATATGTTCAAATATTGGCAGCTCATAAATAAAAGTAATCAGAAATGCTCTGTATTTCATATCTAAATGAGAAAGCAATTTGACTTGTTTCAATTAAAGCATTTCAAACTTTGCCTGTTATCTGTCTGTCACTTGGAACCACATACTCCTGAATTTTAGAGATAAACTTTTTTTATAAATGAATCATGATATTTTAAGATTACTTTGAGTTTCTGCTTGATTGACAGTCTTCAGATAGAACTGACTTATATGAACTGTTCTTTTGAACAGAGGTATAAAATACTAAATCATTTAGGCATGTCCTAAACATTCCTGTGAATCTAACCCTGAAGATGCATTTGTTACAAAATTGCTTGTCAATCTACAAGCATTTCCTCATAAATCTATGGTTTAGTAGGTACTAAACTCTGACAGTTCAGGTGGCAAACAGAGATCCGGAAAGCTTGAATATACCATCATAAGATTTGATTTCCACCCTATTTATGTGAAGATTGAAGACTTTCAGCTATTGAGCACCTTGCCAGGAATGACTGAATTTGCTTTACATAAGGCAGATAGATGGTCCAGACTGTGGAAGTTGGGGAAGGGAGGGCTCTATGGGAGAGAAGGAGTGGAGTTCTCCAGTGTCTAGAAGATGCTACTGTGTGCTACTCCATAAGTTAACAGGTGTATAATGTGCACTGAATAACTTCTTAACATATTAACATATCTTGTATACTTTAAACTACTTAGTTTCCATTTGTTATATTCAGATGTGCTCCATGTACTTGAGATGAATTTGTAAACGAAACTCACGATGTGCAATGTCTCCTCCGATCTGGCACTTTGTGCATTTGTTTATTATCACAGAAATCGCCTTCTTAAAGGGACTTCTTAAATTATTAATAATAATTAAAATGATCAAAGAGCAATATCTAAGTACCTCGAATTAGCCTCTAAACTCCACTAAAATACCATGTGGTTTTTAGATAAAGCAGTTTCATTCTAGAAAACAAGCTTACATTTTATCAAAATGGATCGTTTTAATGTTTTTCAGAGGTCTCTGCTAAATAAGGATTCCAAATTCTGGTTAAGTAATCAAGTGTGGGTGTTGCAGAGAACATCATAGTTTTATAAAGAGCAGGAAAAATATCTCTCCTGATAATTCTTCACTTGCTGTACCTCCTTTATAGATAGGAGAAAAAAGTGTCTATTTATAAAAGAGCAAATGTTATCGTTACTAAACAGCTCAAAGATCTGTAAGGAACTCCATTTTATAATGTTTAGCTTTCAACGTTTTTAAACAGGGCTCCTTCACTGCAGCCAACAGAGAAAGCTGGTCTATACAATGTACTTGCTTCTTCTCATGTTTTCCCCTTGTGCTTTTCAAATTGTGTTTATTTGATCCTTTTTAGCACGCTGGCTGTGTCAAATTCCGTCTCTCAGCTTTCTGCCCCCCTTCGCTTCCTTGCTGCCTCTGGAAACACCTGTACTTTAGTTACTTTCTCAGATGTTATTCATAGAAAAGATTGCGTTTGTTTACAATCATAGCATGTGAGAGCTGCGCGGAACCTTGGTGCTAGTCTAGTCTAAGTTACTGAGTTTACAAATGAGGACACTGAGATTCAGAGTTAAAGCGACTCAGTTAAGGCTACCCAGTGGGTAATGGGAAGGGCCAGAATTAAGACCCAGGTCTTATGAATCCCTTATCAGTGAAATTTCCGGAAACACCAAAGAGTTCATGACTCTGACCCCCCTGCCCTCAATAACTATTAGTGTAGTATTCACCGAAAATATAAAGAGAAAAATACTCATGAACTGAACATGAATGAAAACAAGTGGAATATATACCTATACAAAACGCATGTCCAATCAGGAATTTTTTCCATCAGAATATGCAGAAATAATGATTTCTCGTCACCAGTATTGATAACGCTTACTGTATTTACAACTCGCACCGATATTTTTCATTTCGGCCTTTCCCACATATGTTCTGGGCTTAGAGTAGTAGAAGCATGTATGTGCACATTCATAGGCTTCATGATTTGGCAGTCTTCAAAGCCACAGGGCCGGATTTGAGCCACTTTTCCTATATTGGGGATTCCATCGTAGAGGTGCCAGTTGGGGTGCTGAATAAACCTCACGTTCTGTTCTTGCCAACACGGTGGTTGAAAGCCGGTATGTGATATCTGTCTCGAGTTTATAGTCTGGTACAATAATGTCATTGCCCCATGTGGCAAATGGTGTAAGCTATTGTAAAACTGTTTGTCTATGTGATTAAGACATTGCTGCAGTGTGCAGCGCCAGCCAATTACTTTTTTAATTTAATTATAGCAGAAAAAAGAGAATAGCATAATAGAAATTCTTGTCATAGGGAATATGTAAAATGTAAATTGAAGAGCCATGAAAATTTCATGCATTGGCAGCCTGATTTGTTTTTATTTTCGACTTGTTATAAAGGCGGCATTCATTCAATGCCATAAAATAAGACATAGTAGCATTTAGTAATTACTTAGTTCTACATCAAAATAATTATATACAGTATGCACTTGTGATCCCCTCTGCTATGTATGAATGTAAAAATAAACACTTCGGGGCCTGTATCAATTTTTACTTTTAGACAGTGTAAATAAAGCTGAATCTTCAACTTTCAAATTAAAACTGATAACCTTGGGCATTCAAGGCTTTTATAAAGAAAGAGGGGAAAACTTTAGCTTGCCTCAAAACAGGTTGTGTCTCTGGAATGCTTCTGGGACTAAAGAGATCAATTAAGTGTGTATAAACAAACAGTTGGAAAAAAGCTACTAAAACAACAGAGGAGAGAGCTCTCTATTGGGCTCCAGGGGCCTGGGGGAGTGAAGTTTCATTAACTGGATCTGAAGTCCTATGGCCTTCTATAAACAGGCATTAATTAAAGAATGTAAAAAATAAAGTTTCAGACCTTGCAATATGTTAATGATCATATGATTCAGGGCCCGGGAAAGGAGAAGAGCAGCAGAGGTCATAAAATAAGCATGAAGCATTTAATATGAGTGCTTGGCAGGGATTTCTGCAAATTAGTTGGTTATTTGCTGGTCCAAAGCAAATTAAGGTGATTTTGCTTCACTTGCTAATTTTTTATGTGCATGCTTGGCAAAATGTTTTTCACAAATGGATGAAGGTTATTGTTAATGGCATAATGAGAAATATTAACATATTTAAATAAACCCCCAAATTCTGACACACCACACAAGCATGCAGTTTTTATTTAACACAGACATTGAAATTCTATTAGGTCCCGAAGATGATTTTAGATGAAATTATGAAAAATACCCAAGTCACAATGTTTAGCATTATGAATGCACCCTAAGAAGTTTTTTCATCCGTTTGCACATGTGTTTTTGAATAAAAGTTATATATAGCAACATCATTTTAAAATCAACTTACATAGCTTATTTGCTTCATAATGGAGAGGTGGAAAATAAAACAGAAGTCTACCTCTTGAGTAAGATAATAAATTTAAGAGTGGTTTTCAGAAAGGTAACTTTTTTTTTTTTTTTTGGAAACTTTGGGTTTAGCGACATAAACCTGCTTTCTTTCTTTACTTCCTTATTTTTATTTTAATTTTGATGGGGATAAATTGTTCCGTGCTTATGTATTCCTGTTCAGTTCCCCTTAAAGGTTTCACTTTTTCTGAGTACTCGATGCGAAGTTTAAAAATTGAAGCAACCTCTCTGAGAAACTCTTTTGAAATTACAGTGAAACTGTACTGTCACTTTAATTACCATGAAGTTGCACAGAAGTACCGAATTTGGCAACAGATCCTTCTCTAGAAGGTGGTGCTGGAGTAGGATGCTACTATTGACATTGTTCTGTTACAGCAATTTTAGATGGACAAATTGCAGTTGAGAAAATTTCATGACTCGGTAAAATGAGCAATGATGACATCTGTGGATGCGGGTCTGTTCATATCTTTGCAGAGCCTTTAGGGAAATAAATATCTCGGAACATTCGGTGAAGTGAAGCTCACTCAATAAATCAACCTGACACAATAACACTTCTGGCACATGAGCCCTACTTCTCCCAGCAACACCTACCCCTCTGTGTTCCTGTGCTACCAAATGGTGTCTCCCCATAGGCCTTTAAATCAAATCATAGCACACAAATACAGTGAGAATTTATTGGGAATTGGTTTTGTTCGGCAAAAACATTACTTATTAGATGAACTGAAATGATAATAAATTTTGACCCTTTAAGGACTGAGCCGGTTCAGGTGGTGCCCTGGTTGGTGGAAGGCCTCCACAATTATCTTAAGAGTTTCATCTTCCCTTGAGGTGTTTTAAGTTTTGTTAGGGTTAAATTTCTAATTTTCAGCTTAATTTTTGTTCTCGTCACATGACATTGATCACCTCAAAACACCACATTTTCTTTTTGGAATCCTTCAGGGTGAAATTGGGACATTTATTAGTAATACCTAAGGTTCAAAAAAAGCTGAAATGTGTGCATGCGTATATGTGTGTGAGGTGAAGCAGCTTTGAGTGAATATAAGATGAGTATAAGGTAACTCAATAATGACAATATACAACTAAAGGTTTCTACCATAATTAGCAGAATTATTATATCCGAGGTAAGAAAGCGAGAAAGAAATAAATGTTCATTTTTTTCCCCTGAGAGAAAATAATAACTGGCTTCTATTTTCATTTTAAATTTATTTTATTAGAAGTAACAGTAAGCAAACAGGATCAATAGGAGGAAGCAGTTTCCTATCTGTAAATATCCTCGGATTCCCTTGGGAATATAAAATATTGCAGAGTTTAATGGTGAATTTTCTAATTAAATACGTTTATATGAACTATCCAGCTTACAATTTAGTACAATGTAATATATATATATGTATATGTATATACACACAAACTGTGTGATGTGTCTCTGTGATTTTCTTCTTTGTGTGATTTTCTAATTAATCATAGTCCTTATAATTAGTTTGAAATATAATATTTCCTATGTGTTTACCTCCTAAGTGAGTCACTTTTTATAATAAACATGCCTTGGGAAATGTTGTAAATCTTTCTGGAAAGAATGTTTGAACCTTATATTATTAGGCTGAAACATGTTATGGCATTTCCAATGAGAATTACTGATACTGAAAATTTGGTAGTAGTTCAAAAGCTTTGTCACCAGCCAAATTTGTAGAAGTGATGGTATAATATACCATGTGTTACTTACAATGAAAAAAAAAAGTAAATCAGATTTTTACAAGAACCATAGATAGTTTTACCTGCCTACAGTTTTGATCTGTAAGGAATAATTAATTACCTGAAAACAAGCGTAAGTAGCATTCTTTAATTTTTTACTACATTCTGGTACAATAAGACACGTAACATTATTTGAAGTCCCTTTTCATGAAGAAAGTAACAATATCCCCTCAAATGAAACAATTTTGAAGTCACTTGGAGAACTAGAAAGGCTGATGATTATAAAATCTGAAAGCTGAAAGGGCTTTTCTGAAATTTTCTTGTCCAGGATATTATAAGGCATTTCAGAAAAAGAGTTGCTTGCCCCTGTCTTAAAACGTGTGTGTGTGGTGGTGGTGGGGGGAAACAATAACAAAAAATAAAAGTCTACAACTTTGCTTGGACTGTTCATGTTTTCTAAAACCTTTCTTAAGAAATAGCTCCTTAATGTTTAACCCGATTTCTTCCTGCTATAAATTATTCATTCCAATAACTAGCTACCATGTAAGCATCTACTACATGCCAGTGACTATGCAAAGCTGTGTGTACGTGTTTCTGAATTTGATCTAACAGTCTTGTAGGACATATTAGAGTCTCCATATTAGAGCTGTAAAACTGAAGTTTGAAGAAGTTACATGTCTTGATCAAGACTGTAAGTCATGGAAGGCTGGGAATGAATGTGTGGCTGATTTCAAAATCTGATTTATTTTGTTCTTTTTTTTCTCAGTAGCACATACTGCTTGGACCATTTATCACCCGGTGTCAGGCATTATACTCAGTACACATAGTGGTGGTGAATGATATGATTTCTTTAATCTATTTGACCGAATCTCACTCTGAATAACTGATTTTAGTTTAATGTGAGATTACTGTGGGATTATGAACAAAAGGTTACCAGCTCTGCCTTGGAAAGATGGGAGGCCTTAAAGAGGAGCTGGGAATTGAACTTGGCTACAATGTAAAAGTAAAAAGCAAAAAAGAGCAAGGAGTCAAGAAGATAAACGTGGTACAGTGTGGGCCTATCAAGAAGTTCTGTAAGTGAATTACACGGAATTAAGGCTAAACATCAAGAAATGAGGCTGTCGAACTGAAAGTGTGAATTCAAGAACCATAGATAGTTCTGTCTTTACAGCATTTTTTAAGTACTTGAGGCCCAATTACCTTTATCTTAAAAGACTTCATTCCTTTATGTTCTAATAATTTTTCTTGGTAAGTGGAGAAGCCAATCTAGGCATATGCTTCTAAATAAGAAATAGGCTTTGCTGAAAATAGTGATATTATCTCATTTCACATTCTTTATTTATATTACTCAGTAAAACAAAACAAAAAACCCCCACATAATATTAATTAACTGGGAATTCAAAGAATGTCTAGTTTGATTCACTGACATTTCCTTTAGCCATTTATGGCTATGGTTTTAAAACGCTATATTCTAAATATGTCATTTGCTAGCAAGGTTTGAGGTATGGTTAGGATTACATGGAGAAAAAAGATCTTTGAATCTTACAAAATGAAGTTGCCCTTTAAAGGGGATTACATTTTTTGTTTTCTGATTTTATTTTTCAGTTAAAATGATAGAAAACAAGATTTTTATATTTGAAAGTCAGTTAAAACTTTAAAAAAATAATATAAGGAATTCTGCCTACGTTTACCTTTTAAAAGTGGTTGTTTATGATTATTTTTAATGGCAATTAATAGGTAAGTAAACCTCTGCAACATGATAGAATATCTTGGTATCGAGACACCATGTCAGTTTGTCTCTTGATCAATCCTAGCCCTTGCAAGACCCCCTTTTATAGAATGTATGAAATTGTGTATAAGCATCCACTTAGGAAAGTGGTAAAGGAACAGTGAGTTCGAAGGCATAGAGGAATCTGGATCATTGAACCTCTGGTTGTGCAGGCCAACTCATTAAGCCTCTGTTTCCTAACCTCCAAGATGAGTAGATAGTGAGCATGCATGGGCTTGAGCTCACATCATGCCTTTGCCACTGATTAGTTCTGGGACTTGAGGGAAGTTACTTCTCTAACTTTTTGTTTCTTCATCTGTTAAAAAAAAAAAGAGGATAATAATTAGATCTATTGCACAAATTATGGCAAAGACTGGGTTATGATATGTAAAGCACTTAGCAAAATGCTTACCTCATAATAAGGATCAACATATTTTTTAAAAAAATTATTATTAATGGAAATGAAGAGGTTTTAAGACCAGAAAAAATGATCTGGGTTCCAGTGCTATCTCTCCTATTCATTAGCTAGATATATTTGTTATGACTTTGGTCAAGTTCTTTAAACTTTCTGAGGCTCAGTTTTTCCTCATTCAAAAAGAGATCTTATGGGATTAAGAAGTAAATTAAAAGATGCTCAGATGGTTAATTTGTTTCCATTTTGCCTTTTAGTCAAAAGCAAGGGATCAG
The DNA here is from genome assembly GCF_014176215.1 of Rousettus aegyptiacus. NCBI lineage: Eukaryota > Metazoa > Chordata > Mammalia > Chiroptera > Pteropodidae > Rousettus > Rousettus aegyptiacus. The sequence goes on from NW_023416286.1 coordinate 76,519,858, forward strand.
GATGAGCAAGGGATATGGATAGAGGGAGGCTGAGATGGGAAGCTTCCCATCCTTAGTGTCTTGGGACTCAAAGTTAATTCAGATGCTCTTTCCACTTAGAAAGGTTTCGAAGAGCCTCCTATAACTTTTTTTCTTGAATCATTAAAATTTAGTTAGCCAGCTTTCGAATAAAAGTAGTAGAAGTTCAGTTCTTCAATTAATAAGTATTCTGATGTCATCCTTCCTAAAAAAGTTCAACTGAAAGATTTGTGTGTCATTTGTGTGTATGTTTACCACTTATTTTAGAAGCTTTATTTCTTTTTACAATCTTCAATAACCTTTTTCTTTCTGCCTTGTACTTAATTATTTCCTTCTACATCAAGTTTTAAAAATCAAAACTGAATATAATATGAAGCCAGAGCTGAATATAATATGTCACTTAGTTAGAGAAATTCACAGGGCATAGAACTTATTGTAAATTGCATTGTGCTGTGTTGTGTATGAAATGTGAAGAACTATTAAGGTGGTTCCAATAGTATAATCTGGTAAAGAAGCAAGGTTTGCAGGATAAGAAGTTAAGTAGAAAAATAATTGAAAGGAGAAAACACAAGAAGAGTTACAAAGACAGACAGAGTCACATGCCAACCAAGTGATAGAGTTAAAGAATATTACTGAATGGAAGAGACGGTAAACTCTCGATGAGGTAGTTTTGGAAGAAGGTGGTTCTACCTGGAGCTAGACTTTGTGATCCTAACCTAGACTTGGTTGTTGAATATGTAAAATAAGCAAACTGTCTTGGATTTCTCTGCTTCTCTACATACTTGAGCTTTGGTTGGGCAATGCTCATGTTGATGAAATGTTATTGCTCATCAAAATATTTATAAACCCATTTAAATCTGAATTAATTTGGAAAGTTATTACTTTTAAGAATAGTTTCACACTGTTGTTTTATAATACATTATCAAGAAAATAAGATTCTTTATTAGCATAGGGAGATAACATGCATTCATCTAATGTACACCATTGTTAGATGTCTAAAATAGAAAGTGGGATATTTAAGACAAAGTAAGCGCACATGGAATGCTTTTATATATAAGCATTGAGTGTCAGCCTAAAGAATAATCTAGATCATACTAGGGGATGATCACTATAATTTGCTCCAGCTAATGTTGACCCATTAATTATAAACAAACAATATGAATGATTGTGATGACCTGGAACTCATTGTCATGCAAAGTTTCAGTCAGTTATTTGATTTTTGGTTATTTTTAGGCAAAATAATGAGTCATTTGAAGACATAATAACATGAGGTTTGTTTGGCAGATTCTATGTTCATATGTTGTTGATGTGGATCATTTAGCATATACTTCAATTACCAGAGGCTCTATGAACTGTTTTGTAAATTTAGAGATAGTCACTTTGATCTGGCCATAGAATAAAACATGAACACCTAACTAAATAACAACTAAATAGCCTTTCATCTTTCCTTCAAAGCAAGAAGTAAATATAATCATTGCAAAGTAATGCTTTTCTTATTTCTTATATTTTGACTTCCTTGATCACCTGAAAGTTACTAACATTAGTTTGATTTGCAAAGCCAGTTGTAGAACTTCTTCTATGCAAGAGAGACTGAATTGAATTAACTACATTTTTCAGTTACACTTTTTGGTAATTTTCATTATAATTCTTTTATTCTCGTGGTATGATTTAGCTTTACATACCACATAATAAAGGAAAAAAAGTATTCCCTAAATATAGCATCTGAATCACCGAATATATATTAAATCTCCATATCTATGCATTATGACAACTATCAAAGAGTAAACCTGTAAATCAAGTCAGTAAAAGAGTTATCTTGACTCTTCTTTTTTTTTTTCAAGCTTCACAATTATGATTTTTGGTCCAAAAGAGACATTTTAGAATTGATCCCATTGGTTTAGTGGAACGTTTAGAGAAACGTCAGTTAAAACCTATTATGCATTAAGGAAATCCATGCAATGAAATCACTAAAAGGTATATATAGGTTCGACTAGAGCATTCATTTGTTTTTCTTTTGCACTGTAAGAAAAAAAAAAGTCTGTTTCAAATCCTATTTGTCCCTTATCTCTGTTTGTTCAGTTGTTTTTAATATCACATACTGAAAGAATTTCAATAGCAGTTTCACCATGAAGTCATTTGTTATCCTTCAGCAGGCTTTTGCCTACTGAATTGTAAAGCAGTTCTGACTATTTGCATCCTCCAGATGGAGCGGCGTATAAACACTCCCAGATATTTCTGGTAAGTATGAAAAAATATCTTATTTGTCCTTTCTGTGAATAAATAAGAGAATGTCAAATTTTATAGACTAATAAATTTGTATGCTGGCAGTGACATTGAATCTCTCATGGCCTACAATGTCACAGACCCTGAGAAACACAATTTTTTTTTGTTTGTTTCGAATGAATACTAAGTCAAATAGAAGCTCAATAAAAAGCCAGAATTTGATTGCATTGTTTATGTCTGCCCAATATTCTAATTCAGTTGCAATTTGCCATGAGGAAATGCAATTTACATGTTCCCCAGGTTTATTGCACAACAATCACTCACATATACATGCTTTTATATGTCAGGGAGAACTCAACTAATGGGTTAAAATGCCCTTTAGCGTTAGTTTGCAACAGCTGCTCCCCTCCCCCCAATTTAATGTTTAATTTTATAATATGTTTTTAGAATTGTGGAAACATAAGGTAGGAAAAAGCAACATAAGTACCTTAACTTTTATGCATAAAACTTTTGATATGTGTGTACATTGGCTTGTGCAGAGAGTACTCTATATGGGATAAATCGAATTGTATCAGTTCAAGAGGTGAACCTTTATGCACCTTTCCAATTTAGGATTAAACTTGTTTCTTATATTTAAATTGATATGCATAATGTAGGGTGTCTAATCTTCATATTCAGTTAAATAACAAACCTCTGCAATATCAGCAATGATTGACAGTTTAAAACTGCTTTTGCACTTGCCAGTTTTCATATTACACTTCTAGCTTTTTCCTGAATTAATCTCTGCATTGTGGTCAAACAGAATAACATCAAATATTTTACAAAGTAAACAAAATTAAATAATTTCCAGATAAATATGTCCATGAAGCCCTGAGAATTTAACTTTCTTACCTTATCACTGTTAAAAAAAAAGAAGTCTTGTAAACTGAATATACCCTGATTGTTTTCCACTCTGGTTTTCTGAACAAAGAATTCCTATAAGGAATACATAATATTTTTTCTTTCATTGGTGCAATTAAAACAGAACTTGGTATCATATTTGTCAACATTGATCTGATTTCTGGAGAATGAATTTCCCAAATGAGTTTTACTTGAATGAAAGTAAACTGCTATATAAACATTTAAAATCAATTTTAATAATACTTAAAAATGTTTATAAGGCTTTGTAAACATATGTTCTATTTGTTTTTTACAAAATCATGTCTTTATACATTTTCCCCAATTATGACATGTCAAAAAAAAAATTACACTTAGGTTCGTTATTTCTATTACCTTTTATTAACTAAATACATTCAAATCCTCTTGATTTTTTCAAAAGTAGCCTTTTTAAAATTAAAAGTAACCTATGTCTTACCTTTTGCAAGCAGATACAGAGGTAGAAAAGGTGAACGTATAGCAAGGAATAAAGTGTGTTATGGCAGAAAGGGCAAAGATATTTCTTTATATGTGTAGTTTTTAAATCTGGAAACTATTGCTTTGACTCTAAATTCTTTGATTCAAGTTACATGTGTATATACATATATGAACAAATGCATGTCATGTGTATACATATATAAACACACACACATACCCATACGTAATGCCACAGGTGTGGCCCAGCAGCTGATTATAGAGCCAGGTAGACATACGGTCTGTGTAGACTAACAAAATGTGTGAATTGCAAAGAACATTAGAGGGTCTCTAATCCAACCTCCTTGTTTTATAGATTGAATATCAAATTGATTCCCAGAAAGTTAAAATGGTAAAGCCTGGAACAGATCTCACAGCTATGGATTCTAAATCCTAACATCTTTCCTCCATACTGTCTCTTTGATTCTGGCATTTGTTATATCAATGAATTTTCTTGGAAAGTTTTAGTGGCTTAACATTCAACTTTCTGCCAAAGTACAATAGCAGTTACTATATATATTATATATATTAAACTTACATATACTATATTATATATGTAGCATAATATATATGTATGTGTACACTATATATTATATATACACTATACAAACTGTATAAATTCCAGTTTATGTGTCACTAAATTCTAGACACCTCTGCATCACTATATTAAAAAAAAAAAAAGTTCAAATATCCTATTCGAAGCTCTTTTTGGTTATTAAGTCTCCCAAACATTTATCTTTTGTTTATTGACATGGGCCTCCCAGATTTCCATTCTTTTTGTACAACTGCAGTAAATTTGGCATTAAAGGATGATATTTGATCTTTGCTTCCTTTATAGAGTTGCAGGAAAGTCAATGAGAATTTTATACAAAAATAAAGGATAAACTATGGCCCCGAAGTACTCCTATAAGACTGTAGAACAGACCCACAAGACTAAGTTCAGTGCCTGCTAAGAGGTTTGTGCTAAATTTAACATTGCAGAAGAGGTTCCAGCTGTTGGCTTGATATGAAGGAGAACTGCTTTTATGACTGATTACTGTCCTCGGGAGAAGGAGGGAAGTGGAGCCGTGCTCCATCTCCAATCCACAGAGTGTTCTGCATATTCTGTGGCACTGATTTGAGAAGGCTCATAACTTTGATGGCCCCCTTTCTCAGGTGTCATGGCTCTAGGCTTTGAAAATCCTAAGACCTGGGTTGGAAAGAACAGGAATATGTATAATGTGAGGGGCAGAAAACCCTATAATAAAGTCGAATTACCGTTTTTAAATTTCACACTGTTAAGTCACTTGTGGTTTGTCACTCTAGCTAAGGTAACACAACTAGACTTTATTTGCCAGCTGTACTTAAAGATCTTGGTTTTATGTTTTTAAAAATGTCATCTATTCCTTCAATCACTTGTAAGTCCCCTGTAATCTCTTTTTAATGTAAGCACACTGGAGTTTTCCCTTTTGTTTGCTGCCTTTGCATTATTTACTTTGATCTGCTGTGAGAAAATCTGAAAGTGTGTTGTCCTAAATGCTAGCATCTCACCAACAAGATTTGAGGCCTTGTAGTTCGCATTGAAGAAAAAGGCTCTTGTGTGAAGACGCAGGTTTTGTTTCGTTCCGTCTCCCTGGTGGGAGCCTTAATTGCGTTTTCTCTCTCTCACAGTGGCTAGCTAAGGAGTGCCTGCCTTCCCTGCTGATGCTGAAGTTTTCAAGCTCTATTACTCTGTGACGGAGAAAATTCCTTGGTCCAGGAAGAAAAGGGTCAGATTAAAAAAAAAAAGGGTTTAAATAAGAATTGTCAATTTGCCATGCACAATCAACAAAAAGAAGAAGAAACAATAGAAAAGCTTAATTTTTTCCCCCCTGAAATTCTTGTAGGAGTTTTATGTAACCCAATTTATAAAATATCAGATTTTAAAAATCATGAAGGGGCTTAGTCTTCAGGGCAAAGAGGTTAAACTTAATGATAACCAGTGACCAAAAATTTTATTAATTTGTGTCCTTTCTTAGTGTTCTTTCTAAGTCAATCTATATGTGTAATGTGATACACACATATATATACACACATATAAATATGTAAATATTTATATATCTATTCAAGGATATTTCTGGAATTAGGATGAACTGTTGACGCGTATGCCATTTCCAGCTAAGTGATAAGGATCTAATTTTATTAAGTTTTTCACTTTCTGTTTTGAATTTCTGAGCATGCAAACAATATGTTGGTATCATTAGATTTGAGATGAGTACTTTAATTTTATTGTCATCTGACAAAGTACACTTCACCTTAACTGGGTTTGAAGCTATAGCTCCCATGTCTACTTCCACTTTCTGTATTTTTCATCCTAATGGGATGGATACAAGGCAATAATAGCATCTACTTAACAGTTTCAATTTCAAAGTGTCTTAAATATGGAAGCTGTATTGATCTGCATTCACAACAATGTTTGTTTATTATTTGAGGCTTAAATGTTTTTATGTGCATATACATAAACTGTGGTTTTTTAAAACCAGTGACTTGTTATTCCAACTGATATAGACTGCTCAAGCATGTATTTTATTTTGCGAGGCCTTATTTTATTCCTATTGCTTACTCCTAAATCTTGCTATGGATTTAGTATTGTCTTGGTTCTCATTGCCTTCTTAATTTTTCCATTTATAAGTTAGGATCTCTTCTTTTTTTCTTCCCCTGTAGCTTCCTTATATTCACACTTGCCCTGTTTCAAGCTATTTTTCACCAATGCCTGCCCTGCCTCTTATGCTACTCTTTGAATGGTCTGATCTTTGCTTCTTGTCTGTCAGTGGAGAGGAAAAGTACCCTGTACAGAGATAGCAGTGGAATTTTGTGATGCACAGTTAGGTGGGCAGTGGGAAAATTCATGGTTGGAAATAGCATGGGATTGGGTCGTTGAGAAGAAAGCAAGAGAGAAAAGAGATGTTAGGAATCTGAATATGTGAAAAGAAGAAAGATGCTGAGAGGAAAATGTGAAGGTACCTTTCTAGAGGTTGGGATTATGGATTTTAGCTCGGACCATACTCTCCCATTAGTAATCACTGGGCCTTTCAGGCTTTGTGCAATGAGCTGAACCCAGTCAACAAAGTCTTTTCAGCTATATTGAAAAGCAGTGATCCAACACGTGAAGTGAAAACATCTCCTTGATACAAGACTACACACGGCTTTAGGAACACATTAACATTATAAGACAGATATGATTGTCATTAAAAACAGCATCAGGAAGCCTGTGTCTTGCTTTATTATCTTCAAACTGGTTAGCAATCTAAAGAGAACCTTTTAAAAATTAACTTAAATGCATAATATACTTTTGAACACTGGGCACTTCTTTAGGTTAGTTTCAGGATGGTAATTTTTAAGTGTTTACAGCATTGACATTTGGGTGTTAACAGAGTATTTTGTTGTCGTTGAATGATTCACTAGCAGATGATGTAGAGAGACGTATTTTCATAATTTTGTTCTTCCTAATTATTGGAGCAAATGACAAAGATATACCAGGCATTCCCAATACTTTTGAAGAGTATATATATTTGAGGATTCAAGAGCTAATTGTACCCTTATTAATTGTGTGGTTTGGAATATGTGCTAGAACTATCAAACTAGAAAATATTGGATGAATTGCATTTTTAGAGAGTTCAAAGGACTCTGTTAACATTTTATTTCCTTTGAATTCCATTACATAAGTATTTTTATAAGCACTTCTCAAAGTTTCTTCTTTTTCTATCTTTCATCATGTTACTTAGAACAGATCTAGGTAACTCCACAAGTGGCTATCCTATTTATCAGCACATTCTATTATGGTAGAAATTCTGTATGATGAAGGTTAGGGAGCCTGATTATTATTTTTTTTAAATAGGTCAAGAAATGGATCAGAAAATCTGCAGGGGATTTATCTCTGTTTCTAGTACTTCATAATGACAAAAGTTTCTTTGGCTAATGAGCATATCTAGATAAATTTAAATATATAGAGAAAAGGGTAGAAGAGGACAGTAGATAGACTTCTGAGAGAATTGATATAATGACAGTGATCGAATCCAAAAGTTTGGAAATAGTTTGGAAAGTAAAAAATGACAGATAGGCCCTACTTTGTTAACCCAAATACACTCTGTTTTCTTATTGAGTGGATGTAAATCTCATAAACATAAGGGAAAATAAACCATTTTGTGTACCAATTCAGAACTAAAATTATGAAATCCCTGACAAAACTCTAGTCTTAAAATTTTCTACATTCTTTCTTACATAGAGGTAACATGGTTTTATTCCACTTTTATTCTAGTACTGCGTTTAACCATTTACTCATTTTCTAGGCATTGACTTATTGAAACGCTATTTACTGAGTACCTATGTAGACAAGCTCTGCCTTGCCTACAAATTAAAGTTCTAGTAGTCAAAAAAACATTTTAAACATAAGAGATTGGGAATCAGCGCAAATATATTTTTTACACATAATAAATTGTTTATTTATTCAGATTCTTGATATCATCATTATAAAACCAACTATTGTGCTAAGGTATATGTCACTTTTAAAAAAGAATTTAAATTCTTTACACTGTTGTCCTTAAGTTTTTACTTCCATGCCAATAATTAATTTAACTTTGGGCAATCTATACTCCATCTTTCAAGATAAGAAGCAAACTTATGTTAGTCAGTCAATATAGTACAGTTAATATCCTGATTCCATTTGTATGCTTCTCAAAAAGAAAAATAATCATTCTTAAACATAATGTGAATCACATTTTTTGTCTTTCCTTTATATTTTCTTTCAGTTAGTCTTTAAATGCTAGCTCATGTGACATTCTCTGTAAAACTTTTCCTGCTCAATCTCTCTAAGAGTTAAGTATACCATAGAAAGAAATGTTAATTTCAGTTACTACACTTAAAACCTATTGTAACCATTCATTCTTCTGTGTCCTTTCTACTAAAGGCCAAGAGGGCAGGTACAGTCTGTTATCATCCCTGTATTCTGGTTACCTGACACAATATCTGAGCCATAACAGCTCAGTAGACATTTCTTTAATTAATTCAGTCCTCCTAGCATTACTATTTAAATTCTTTCATCTTAAATTTTTGGGGCCTTTGTCTATCCTTTGATAGGAAACTAAGAGTAGAGGTCTTCATCTAGTTTTTATCTAATATGATACCAACTAGATTTCATGTATTTCTTGTCTGTAGGAAAATTTAAAATTCCATTTCTAAGACTAAATTTGAAAGTTTAGGTTCAGAATAAGAATGTAAATTGATAGTGATTAGCTAGTTTGCATTATTTTTTGTTGGTCTTTTGTTGCCTTTTATTTTCTCGTAAAGAGATCACTAGGGATCAAATTTAGAATTTGATTCCTCTAAGTTTCACTGTCAGATGCAAAATTCTCTTACATGTCCTAATCTATCTGGTTATTGTTACTTCTTTCCGTGTGCTTGAGAACATGTGTACTTATGTGTGTGTATGTGTGTGTGTAGCCACTCTTGGTCTCCTAAAGCTATAGCTTAGTTCTCTTTGTTCCCATCTCTTACTGTCAACCCGTGTCTCTTATTACCGATCCTTCTTGTGAGCATAGCTTGAAGGCTTTTGAGAAGATTTTGTTTGTTTCGTTTAATTTTGGTAGAGGCAGTCCTCTTTCTTGGAAGGAATTAGATAAAATAATTTTGACTTTGGTTAACAAATCCATTTTCCTTTTCTCTCAAGCCATGAATTATTAGCCTGAAATAGCATGACCTGATAATACTTATTTTTACACTATCTAAATTTTAAATATTCACTAATAACTATAATAAGTAAATATCTCTTTCTTTGATTTTCTAATATGTTTGATATGAGAAGGAAGCTAAGAAATTTAGCACATGATTTAGTGCCTACCATATTATACACTATGGAGGAAGGAGTTGTACATAGATGACTAAAAGATCCTTGTCCCTTACTCAGGGACAAGGATACTAATAACTCTAATACAAAACAATATCAGATATATATTTTACCAATAATACAAGTAATTAGGCACTGAACCAACTAGAAAAATAAGAAAATGAACATTTCATTTTCTAATGAAATGATGTTTAAGATGGGTTTTTGAAGAATAGGAGGAAAAAGAATGAGTGGAATATGTCCATTTCACCTAAAATTTAACAAATTTTAAATTTAGATGTTGGAGACATATTTTATTAAGCAATGAAGGTCCCGTTGGTATTTAGCGTATTAAGCAGTGTAGTACCACTGAAGCTTTCTGAAGATGGTATGATTTGATTCAGTTCAAAATTAATATACATATGTAATACATATATATGTATATATATGTGTGTATATATGTATATATGTATATATATATACATATAAATGTTCATATGCCTTTTGTATAGTCTGTGTCAGAAAACAGAAAAAAAAAACAAGGAAATGCTATAGTAAACTGAGGTTGCCAGATTTTCTCATAGACATTTTGTTCAGTCCAGATTTTTCTTTTTAACCATATGAATTGGGGGTTAAATTTAGAATGGAGATTTCAAACAAAAATTGTAAGTTGTACATCTAACAAACCTAGAGGTCTAGCCTGTATGGTGGCATGTCAATGATTTTATGGAGGTGAGTAGTGATTGCCTCCCTTCTGTGGGACCTGTATGCAGGTTCACTGTGGACCCCATGAGGCCTGGTTGTTCCCACCTAATTTTTGAGACATTTGAATTTGTGTCTTTATTATAACTTAATGAACAACTGAGAATATACAGTGAGAGTTTCAACTTATTATACCAAGACCCTAGAAAATGATATTTCTAATAGAACTCTGGAAGGTCATTCATTAATTAAATAGAATATAATTTCATGGTTATTTTTTCTTAATCATTGTATTTAATTCTGCATTATTAATAATAACCACACTATCAAACTGAAGACTAGTGTAAATTTCTTACTCTTAGCCATATTTTTAAAATACATTTTACTACTCAGTGAGTAGGACAAGAAACCAAAACAAAAAAAGCAAAGAACATGATTTGACTTATCTAACAAGATTTTTTACTTTACAGAGTATGAAGAGTATGAGTAAGAGGAGAGTAAAATAGAAATATTTTTTCAATAGGAGCAATCAGTGAATTTTGAAGTTTTAGCCATATGATAACATTGATAACTATTAGCTCTACTTGTAAATTGTCAATAAAATGTGGTGTTTACCATATCATAGCCTATTATTTGTAATATCCTCCATATTTTATTCAGATGTTTTATATCAGCGATAAATAAAACAACATACTTAATCTAAAAATTAATTAAGCACTTTAGAATCCTCCAAAATACAAATGATACTGTCATTGTGAAAACTTGTTGCAAGTTATTTTTGCTTGATCATGTCTAAAACAATGTTAATATCATAGTAACTCATATAGCACAAAGAAGGAATTCTACCGTGCAACATTGCTGAGCTTCTCTCAGTTCCCTCAACTTGCCAAGCTCTTCCTAATTTTAGGTCCGTCTTCGGATATGCTGTTTCTTTTATATGAAAGTCTCCTTCTTCTTTCCTTTTCTTGTGTAACTCCTTTCAGGTCACAGTTGAGCTATCACAACCTCTGTGCATCTTTCCCCGACCCTTCTTCACCAGGCTGGGGTGAGAATGGAGTATATAATGTTTTATGGTTTACAGAGTCTTTTAACATATGCCATCCCATTTGACCCTCATTATTCTCATTCATTCATTCATTCATTCATTTTTCATTCATAGTTCGTTCACAGAGTTTTTGTGAAGCGCCCAGTCTATCTCAGGTACTGAAATAAAAAAGTGGTTTCCAGAGATGCAATAAAGAGCTTTTGTTCTCAGGACGCTCATCGTTGAGTAGAAGAAAGAAATTAGTCTGTGTAATTCTGGGTGTGAGTTCAAAAACTGAGATTCTCATAAGTGGAGACACAAAATAGGTGGGTTTAGTTGAAAGAAGTGGCAAGAATGGGAAGGAAAGAGACAGGAAAAAAGATTTTGCTGAGTTTTAAAGACCTCCAAGAGAGTTACCTGGGACTAGAGAGGAAAAGGAAGAGAGGTGGAAGGGAAACAAAAAACTCCATGGCTAACAAAACAGAACTGTTTTGGCCATTTTGTTGTTTTCATCAGGTGAGCTCCTGATATGATCTAGATTATATACACAGCACTCTACACAGCACTCTACAAGGATTCTTCATTACAGGAAAAGAGTCTGAAGCCCAGAGAAATTAACGTGTCTTAAGCAAAGTGTGTTTCACATTGTCATTTTCTGATGGTAAAATATTTGATGTTAAAATACTGTAGTTGTTTTTTTTTTCCAAATATCTGTGTGTGTGTGAAGTCACATATTTTTCTAAAATCCAGAATATAACTCTCAAAACCTTTTCTCTAGTTGTTTTATAAAATCCAGAATATAACTCTCAAAACCTTTTCTCTAGTTGTTTTATAGATTTAAATATTTAACCCGTTGTTTTATATGTAAAATTCTTGTGTTTTTAGTATATCTGTTCTCTTTAAAAAAAAAAAAGTTAGAATCAGTTGTGACAAAAGAAAAAGCGTCAAAGCTAAATTTTGTAAAGTAGCATCCAAATCTTGTTGAAAGATAGGAGCAACTTTCTAAATTTATTTGAAGTGCTAAAATTAAAATAACACATAAAACTCCAACTTTCTAGTATCTACATTCCTTTAGCAATCACTGATAAATGAATGGCATGTTAAGCCAGCGTTCCTCCTTAGGATAAAAATCTTATAGATTATAATGGGGCAAATTTACTGTTTCCAGTTAGATTTTTTTGGAAGTATTCTAAAAGTGAACTTGATAAATATGGGAGGACCTTACTATATATATCTTAAAATATATGATTTTTACATCAATTAGTAGAGACAAAGTTGCAGGTTCCATTTCTTTACTTTTATTGTAAGAAGAAAATTTATCATGAATAAATTTTTATAGAGAAAACAAGTTATGTCTTTTGAAAGCTAGGATTTAACTAAATTTTTCTTGAAACTGGAGGTATTCGGTCAACATTATAGATCATCCATAGACTGCTAATTAAAGAATGATTGAATGATCAATCCCATTGGTTACTGAGGGGAAATTTGAAAACATAACTGAGTTCATTCCTTTAACATTTGCTCTATGGTCAAAGGAGAAGATAAGTGAAGTATATAGCTTAAAATATTAATTAAATTTGAGTTGTATAAAAATCAAAGTATCAAAAATTAGAAAAAAGTGGATTAATTGTCAAAAATCTAGATCCTGATACTATTACTGTTTGAGCAATATATTGGAGTCCTCATTTTTGAACTGAGAGAATTAACTAGTTGGCGTATATGGTCCAATTCGAGTCTAAAAGTTTTATTATGTAATTAACTAATTTAATTACACATACTGAGAACCAGCATTGAGTATAGTGGGAATATTATATACAGATGGTTGGCAGAGGTCAGCAGGTCTTCTATAGGTTGTCTAGAAAAAAAAAACTTAGAAAAAATATAGCCCCAAGCCACACATGTGGATTAATGTTAAATTTTAAAACAGTGGATATGTACAGATGCCATCATTTGTACAGATTTTCATAGATTGTTAAAAATCTAGGCTATTATAATTGAGAATACTGCCTTCCTTATTCACACACGATTTCCTAGAAGAGGAGAAATGATATTAAGTTTGATTAGCACCTACAATGTACCATGAAAAATTTGAAAATTACATCCATTTAATCTTCATAATCACTCTATGATGCAGATATCATTATTCCCATTTTACTAATGATGAAACTGAGACTCATTGTTCAAGTTTCGAAACAGCTTGGTGGAGACAGGCTGCGAGCCTGACCGATGCTAAAGTTCGTGTACTCTTCACTGCAAGGGACTGTCTTCCAGAGGAAGGTGCGCTCTGAGCTCCCATTTCCTCCAGTAGCAGAAAAGTACCTGAAAATAACAAGACAGTGATTGTTGTAAACTGTGGAAACAAGACAGCGAAATAGGTTTGATAACAAGAATTTTGGGAGGCTGAGAGAATCTATAGTAAAATTTGGTTGATCATTAAGGCAGAAAAATAATGTGCTGGCATGGAGAGCTTTGAGGATGCTTCTCAAATGTTTACATCGTAGGTTAAGAGGCTTCTGAGATTTCTGAGACAGGGTAGGAGTAGGGAGTGATGAAGGAAGAACAAGTCGTACAGATCAAGGCAGATGAGAAATATGGAGGTGAAGAATAAGGACTAAAAAAATTTAGTTGAATTACAAAGTAAAAGCAACAACAGAGTTTATTTAGAGGGCAGAAGAAATACCAATGTTTCAATCCAGACAAGTAGGATTCGAACATACTTTTTATTTTTGTTCAGTAATAAAATGAAATTATATTCATTTCTTGAGAGAGTGTCTCGAGAAAGTTAAAAGACAAGAGCCTAACGAGAGAGTTTCACATAATTTTATGAATGATACATTTTTAATGAAGAGAAATGATCCAGGACTCTAGGAATTCAAAGACTGATATTTCTTCTTTCTTTATTGCTTATCATAGCATCAGCCAAACTAGAAACATTGGAAAAACATTTTTAAAAATCTAATTTTTATAAACCAATATGTTAGCAAAGTATTGCATTAAAGTAGCATCTAAAGTTATAATACTGCCCTATTTTTATTTTCCATAGATTGTGTCACATGTTAATAAACTAAATTATATATTGATCTTACATGTGACAATTAATGATGGTGACTCTCATTTCTGTAATCTGTCTGTTCTAAAGCCTAAAAATCAAAAGTTTATCTCTAATGCATCCTAAAAATAGTAGTAAAAAGTGGTCTCATGATGGTTCTGCAAACCCTGATTGTGAAACATTTTACTATGGACTATTTCCCTTATAGATTATGTCCATTAAAAATGTTTCTGCTGAAATTCGTAGTGTAATAGTGACTTTGAGAAATACACAGGAAGGAAGGAAATGTTTGGTCAAATTACTGCTTAATTATTCCAAAGCAGGAGTGACTGGCTTTGTTTTGCCCTCTTTACTGAATAACTTCTGATGCAATCAAACTGAAAAGTCAGGAAATTAACTTTTATGGAAATTGAGTCATGCATTAAATGCATTTCCAACTCTGATACTGTTTATTTAGTAACCAATAAAACTGAACTAAGTTGTACTATGAATTGAAGAATCAGGACTTCAAATAAGCAATTCTGTTTCTTTCATTATCTCTACACTTGGCTAGCCTAAGAGGTTCTAGAAATTTTGTATTTTTATATTGTTATTTAAAAGAGAGGGTACAATGTTTATGCTATGATTTTAATTAAGTTTATCTGCAACAAATTTTTTACATTAAATTCTTTCTATATACTCTCTATTGTTGCTTTATTTGTTATTTCCTTTCCCTAAGTGGCCTTCTGATAACCTTATTAAAAGAGGAAACTCTGCCACAGTTATATTCAGTCCAGATTCACATTTTCAACTAAGATCATGTTACGTAAGGAATTTACTATAGCATAACTAATGCATAGGTGTCTTTGTATGACTGTGTATGTATTTATGTACATACGTACTTATCTACCTTTAGTTATAGAGACTTCTACACTAATACAAGGATATTAAAACTTCTTATGATTATACCGAGACAGCAGAAAATGAAGTGGACATAATTCATGACATAGACTAAATTACCTGGTTTACCCATATGGCCATAGTGCCATGATAATTATGATCTGTCCATTTTTACAGTTTGTCAGTTTGAGGTAGCACATTTGCAGCATCTTTCAGCCATATCTTTTGATGGCACAGATTCTACACTGCTCTTGGCCTAACAATATGTTTGTAGAGACCTAGAAATGATGTTCTTTATAGTTGTGGCCTATGTTGATAAATCATCAATTTAGTTTGTAAAAAGTTATAATGACCCATTTTGTCCCTGATTATGTAATCATGCTTAAGAGTTTTCTGAAGGAAAGTAGAATTTGTTAGTGTGCAGTGCCTTTCAAGAGCATGTGCGAGCATGTTCCTAGAAAGTTGGTTCTAGAATGGATGGCAATGGGTCTAATGCAAAGAGCACACAGACGTTAAAATTAGATTAACTCAGGAACATGTCAAAAGTTGTCCAGCTTTTTAACTTAACTTCTCACACCTGTAAAATATGGATAGCAATGCCTTTCTTAGAGATATGGTGTTAGAACTAAATGAAATAATGTATAAGGTTTCTATCATATGATGTGTACTCAGGTGTTTCTTCCTTCTGATTCTACGTGTTTATTGTAGTGAGATGGTAGGGCATCATCACTTCCACTCCTGCACCTGCACGGTGTCTTACAAACCTGCAGAGGAAGAGAGTCACTCTCATCCAAAAACCACTGCATCACATCGTCCAGTCTATTTGCATATTGATGATAGAAACTCTCCATTCTAAGAAGTAGAGACATGATCAGATTATTGTGTGGTGCATAAAATATGAGAGTAATTTTGGCAATGTAGCTTCTACCTCAGAAGGCAACTGCTCGATGTTGTGTCTGTTTCCAGCATAAAGTTTTGTCGAACATTTGGTGTATAAATTCTAGTTTTGTATACTAATTTGTAGTTGAGCTATGCAGTTTTCACTCATTAGCATGAACATCAGAAAATATGAATTTACTTCAGGGTAATGTTAACCCAGAAAGTCATATCACTCATATCACTGAATATTATTTAGAAAATTTATTAAAAACATTTGTTTGACATTAGGGCAGCTTACTCTTTGTTGTTGTTGTCATTGTTCTTTTTCTTTCTTTTTTTTATGACAGACAATAGAGTGGTTGGACTGTACCATTACTCTATTTATGTAAAATAAAACTAAAGCCTTAAAGATAAATGTGCACAGTTTGTGAACAAATGCAAAACAACAAATGTAATGAAGATTATTTGTATGCCATTTCCATTGGTTTACTCCAAAGATATATTCGCAATGATAATAAAGTAATAAAAGATTGTTTTCACAGCTGTTTGTCTTTGATTACATATTTCTTTGAAGTACTGTAATAAGACAGACTTTGAACCTGGAAAGAGATCAAATAATGAATTGTTCTGCTTTGTGAAGCTTAAGAAGGGATTTTATTGTCGAAACATATAGTGAGACATATTTTTTCTTCTAACAGTTAAATAATGGTTGAAAGTACTATGAGATCATTACAGATGGACTAGATTAAAAGGCTTGGGGCCAACTGTGACTGATTGTTACCAAAAAATTGATGCTTTGGTTTCAAAAGTCAGATTTTGTTAATTACCAAATATTTCATTGGTTTACTTTTGAATTAAAATGTGATATTATAAAGACGCTAGCATATAGTCTCATATTTATAATATTTATATCTAAAGACAACATAAAACATAAATTCTTGAATCCCAAAAGATTTATTTCGAATTTGCTATCCACTTTGGATTTAGGCAGCTTAGATTAATGAGATTCTGTAAATTAAACTAAATGTCATGAGATAAAAGAACATTAATAAACATCATATGGTTTTTTATTTAAAATAACAATTTAGAAAATATAGAGAAAAGTTCAGTTGTAACACTGAATAGATTTTCAGAGTTTACGTATTAATACAGATGTAACTATTTCCATCTATATTTTCTCTTAAGAATTAATATTTATTGATCAATAAACAGGTGGTAGATATTATAAAAATAATGGAATTAGGCATAATTATTATAGCATTTTGTTTTGGTTCAACCTAAGATGTAGGTACTGTTTAATGTGATTATAAAGCATCAAATGGTAATAGAACAGCCATTTCCATATTTTATATTTTGCTATTAAAGTTACATTGAAACATAGACTGCTTTTTAAAATACTTAGAAGTTCCAGACTATTTTAGAGCAAAAGAACAATATTTATGTGTGTATTTTTGGATTTCATTTACTCAGTATAATATTTTTTCCCAACTAGGTTATGTTGTATTTAGAAGAAACTTTTTCTCTTTGTTTAAGATATAAACCTTTCAAGTGATAATTTTCATGGAAATACTAGACAAAGGAATATTGTAACTTTAGAGATTTTTATGATGAAGGTGTGTTTAAGAGATGTCACTTTGATATTTTTACATTATGTCCTACATTTGTCAGCTAAAACCAGGATATTGCCTCAATGAGAAAAAGCATGTTCTGCACTTGTCAAAAGGCAGTAAGTAATGATTAAAATAGCAGTGTGAAACGCTAGGAGATTAAAGTGATGCTAATGATAAGTGAGAGAAGAAAAGGGCAAGCTATATTTTAATCCCTGAGAGAATGGTTAATGACTTCTATTGCCTGAGATTAAACTAAACCTGTCTCATCAGCTTTTTCTGCCTGGTGAAAAAAAGCTCTCTGCACTTTAATTTATTAAAGTCTTTTAAGGAAGCACATTGATCTACAGAGGTTAAACTTTTAAAAATTGTGCAAAATACACACAAATGCTCTCACAAAAGTGTGATTTTGTTGCTTTTAGGCATGCTCACAGATTTATAATGAATTCATTGTCCATGCCTTAGTATGTTTAATTAAAGAATATTAATTACTTAAACTAGAAGGTTTGTTCCCTTGAAAAACTGGAACATATTCATATTACTGTGTAGGCAAGGGGGCAAGTATACTGGAGAGGATATCAGTCTATAAGAAGAGATTAAATTACAGTAGTAATTACTGCATGGTTTGCTCAGAATAAGACATGTAATATTCAGAAAAGTAAAATCTGTTTTTAAAAAAGCCCTGAAGACTACCCTAAGTTGTAATCTTTAAACAGATCAATTTGCTGTTAACTGTAGTTAGCATATTTTTGTGAATTTCAGTATGTTTCAATATGGTTGAAAGACTAATTTAGTTGGTCTTTCCATTATGACAGTTCTTTTCATCCTTTATCCATCCTCAACCATGGAGATGATGTTCACTTTTATACAACTAACTTTTCTCTCTATGCAACTAACGTTTATTTTATCTTGATGAGATAAAAAGTGTGTGTGTGTGTGTGTGTGTGTGTGTGTTTGTGTGTGTGTGTGTGTGTGTGTGCCCTTATTGGCATGGAGAAAAGAAGATAGAAAATTACAAAAATTTCACTCAATTCTTTCTGTGAGTTTATAGGTCATATAATTAACATTGACCAACACTATATCTTAATTATTTTAGGTTATCTATTATAAACAGAATAATTTCAACCAAATCAGGTTATAATAGTTTACTGATTCATTGTTATAAGGGGAAAAGTTATTTTACTTTCTAGAATGGTATATTTCTGCCTTCCACAGTTCTGTTAAGTATTAGTACTGTAGTTCAGAAGTTCCTGATTTGCATAAGTGGATTCTTGTTTGCATTTAAATATCCAAATGACCTTTTACTTCAACTATTTTATGACAGGGTTATATCCCGATGTAGAGGAAATTTATTATTTGATCATTCTTGCAGTTTGTTTGTTTTGCTTATTTTTGGTTTTGATGGTGTTTTCTTTGTAATTACATTATTAATACTCCTCAATTTTAACAGTGTATATTTCTTTCCACTTACTAAACCAAGAACTATAACTGAAATCTTTTCTAAATTTCATTATCTAAGATTTTTTTAAAACTTTATTTTATATGTAACTTTTCAGGCTAGGGAGTTTAAATGCAATACATTCTTTGATGTTAATGAAACACCAATTTTTCTGAAGGCCATCTAGCCCTAATGAGCAGCTTCTTATAAAAGAACATTTAATCAAGGTTTATTTTTAACTTGTTTAAACAGATCTAATAGTTTGTGCTGATTTCATTTCAGTATAATAATTGCTACCAATCCTATTAGTGAGTCCTGGTCAGGGAAGTTAACACAAATTCCAATCTAATGAGAGTAGTGTTACAGCAAAAACGATGTAGTCAAGGAAAGATCCGCATTATATTGGACACAGGCACCTGGCTATTCTGTCCATAGTTTTGTTCCATAAAATTCTCAGTCTTGCATTGCTAATATTTTCATGGATTTTACTAGCTTTAGTTAACAGAGATTCGTACTGCCATTACGGGCGGGCAGGGGGCATGTTAATGAAAACAACACTTATTTTAGGTGTACACTTTGAGAAAAGAAATTACATTTATCACCCAAGCATATTTTTTTACAGATCATTTTCTTAAAATAGCGTCTATGATATAACTTAGTTATAATTTGTGCCTATAGCATATATAAAAATCAATCTGCCTTTTTCCATTTTGAGATTCAGTTTGGAGAAAATGAAATGTTACTGAATTATGAGACATAAAAATGATATAACTGATAGAATTAAAGGATGGTTTAGTCTAGCAGAATAAAGTTTTAAAAATAGGTGACAAAAGAAAGAGTGTGATTAAGAACCGAATGCTTTAAACACCATTGACTTACTATAAGAATTGGCTTAAAATAACATGATACTTTAGGTTGTTCAACAAATGTGAAGATTTCATTGCATTCAAGAAGGCAATCAACAAAAGCCAGAAATAAAACTCTCTTTGATAGTGAAAATTTAAGAAGGCAAGGATTTCAGGCCTGGTAATGAAAGTGAATATCTGCCAAGTTCAGGTTATAATCTTTTAAACTTTTTATTACTTAATATGACACGGTGACATTTAAAATATGAAGAAATTGAAGATAAATAATTTGGAGTGAATGGCAGAATTGATTTAAAATTTTAAAGCTGTACTAAAAGTATTCTAATGCATTGAAGGGCATTTGTAAGTTATACATTGTTTATAGGTTTCTGATTAGAATCCCAAAGCATAATGTATTACAGCTTGCCTTTCCAGTGATGGGGAAAGAATATTGTCTGTAGAAAATATGGGTAGTAAAATTTAGCCTCTTTTTTTTTTCATGTACATCATTTGTTTTATGCATAAGATCATGTCACATTTTTAAATTTAAGTCAATAACTCATATATTTGGTCTTTCTGAAAGATTTCTGTCTTAAGATTATTTGTATTTCTCCAAAGAAGTTAAAATTAGAGTAATGCTGTGAAAAGTGTGATTTTTATACCCTAAATATAAGGAATAGTTTTCCTCAAGTGTACTAAAATTATGGTATGCTGATAACTTGATAACTTAGAAATCTGTGTTTTTACATTTGGTTTAAAAAGTATCCAATTTACACTCTATTTTTCAGAAAAGAGACTTTGACAAAGCAAACGTCATAAACAGCTAGCTAGGGTGCTTGATAAATGTAGATTCGTTAATTTCATACCGATATACCAAATTTTACACTCTGGAGGTGGAACTGAAAAATTCATATTTCAGGGTTGTTCTACAGGTGTTTCTGTTGCACACAAAAGTTTGAGATCTACTATTTTAGAAAGAGTACGACATTGTACAGGTTAAATGAGAACAGTCCATTTTTAACACTTGGCACCTAAATTGAGCTTAGAAGATATTTTTTTATAGAGGGTTTGTATGAAATCTTTAAAGAAGTTAGTAAAAAAAATTAGAAAGACATGTGTGGCTTTAAATATGATAAGTATATGGCACATAAATGTCAAATTTAGGACATCTTTCATTGGCACTGTATAGTCAAATGAATTATGTCATCTGGCCCAAGTCCCTATTCTATCTTAACTGCAAACAAACTCACGCTATTTGTACTGAATGCTTATACACATTGCATTCTGAATACTAAGTTGGAATGTATTTACAAATCTGAAAGAACTGCAATGTTTAATGCACAGGTCGCCATAGAAACTAATTAACTTTTATTTCTATGTCAAGCTAAAGTAGTCTAATACAGATAAAAATTGTGGCAAAGGAATTATAGTATCAAAACTAAGAAGAAAAGCACCAATACTCTGCAAATGTGCGATCAGAATGCGTGGTGACAAATAACTCAGTAGTGGATTGTTCTTAATTCCACTAATTATGATGTTAAAAAACTGTCCAGATAGAGACCACGTTTTCCTCGAGCTGTTTGAGCAATTTAAATGGAATTTGGCAAACAATAGAAGCAGTATAACATCTATCAAACAATGCCAGGAAGGGTTTTTGGCTTAAAGATTATTCCATATTTTATTCCAGCTGTCTTATTTTGTTCTAAAATTACCTGTATTTTTTGAATTAGGAAGGAAAAAAAAATATCTGTATACCTCACTCAATATACTTAAGACCATAGAACTATTCTTAAAAACTGTTTAAAAGTGCCTAAACTATAAACATTTTAATTTCTTGAGGAAAAATTCTGTACATTTTTCCCTAATCACATTTTTTGAATATCTTTTTATCTTAAGACAAGCAATATGTAAGTATGAAGAATTACTTTTCATTACATTCAGGCATATCCCACACCTTCCTGCTTCTCCCTGGCTTGGTCATTAGCGATATAAACATACCTTTTGTGGCTTATGCTCATCCACGAAGAGAAGATGGACAATGGGTGATCTATAAGTCATCATTCTTTTGATTATGGCATGTCTTATTTCAAGAAGAGTGATATGTGAATACATCTAATGATTAAGAATATTAAAATAAAAGATCGAATATTATTATTGAGTCATTAAGGTTTAGGGACAATAGTGGGGCTTATTAAAATAATTTTAATAAAAATATACTTATTCCAGAATTCTAGTTATATGACGGCCCATAATAATGCCAATAGTAATAATATGAATTGAGAGAATTAAGCACATAAAAAACTAAACTATTCTTAAATTTGCTAAATTTTGCTTAGGAGACTAAATTATATGTTATTGAAAAATGTTGCTTATCTACTGCTTACAATATCCTTAACTTTATGAAATCATATTCTTCTCATCTCACTGAAACTTACACAGAAGAAAAAGTGTTAAAGGGCTAGGAAAATATTATTTCATCATTCCTGTTCCATTAGAATTCACTTGGGTGGCTGAGAAAATGGTTTATGGATTAGAGAGAGAAGAACAAGCTAAAACATTTCATACCTTCATCTCTGATAAATTCCCCAAACTCATTCTTTGCATCTGAGCCATAAATAACAACCATGCTTTTTGCTAAAAAGAGCTTTTTTCCTACACTAGGTCTTTTGTCTTGGAGATGAATGCTATAATAAATTTGAAGTCTTCGGGGGGGCATTGTTTGAACTATAACATTATGGTTTACAACTGTTGCTTCTATTATGAGGAGGATAAAAAGTGACTATGAAGCTTGATCTCTGTCATAGAAATGGATTAATATTTCAGTCTTCAATGTGGGTCAAGTGTATGATTCTCCCCAAAGCAATTCACCATGATTAATTTTTATTATGAGGGCATTCAGATTCTCTTTATATTCTTATGTATTTTATCCCCCCACGAAATCACCCCTCAAAATACTATAACTTAGATGTTCTTCTTGTAGTAGCAGAGGCACAGAATTTTTTGTTTTGTTTTTTGTAATGAAAGTTTTAAAAAACCTTATGAAAAAAAGTCTCAAAAATTTATTTTTATTAAAAATTATATGAATAGCTTTAATAGTAGAAATTTCAATCATTGTGTCGATAATAATATTAAATTAATTTACCGATGAACAATGTTAAATAGTATAATCATTTAATTTTCTAATGATTTAGTAATTAAACATTAGGAAAATGTAGTATCATTGAAAAATAAACTGTTAGTTGCATAGAGGTATAGTGTTTAAGACTTGCTTTTTCTGAGGGTAGGAGGATGTTAACTAGAAAATAATATCCCTCTCTTAACTTTATTCTTTATCACCTTCAAGCAATGTAGCCACTATTTTTTCACATACATTCTGCAAGATGCTGATCACTACAAAACTTTGTAGGTGGTTGGGGGTGGGGGGGCAACCCTGACCCTTATCTAAGTAAAAGCTTTTCTTTCTTTTCTCAGGAGAAAAATGATACTTTCTATATGTAAATAATTTCATGTATTAAGATGGTTTTCTTCAGGGCTTTTATTCTTTCCTAAGCTCTGAGAAATTTAAGAAACTTTAAAATATTACATTTTGGTATTTACATTAATAATTTCTACAAAGTATTTGTAAAGGCAATCGGCATATCTTATGTATTTATTTTACAAGTTACTGTTGAGAGCCTACTGCTGGCCAATCACGTGTCAGTGATAAATTTCAGTGAGCCATGACGCTTACCTGCTGGAAGCTTGAACATCCAGGATAGACAATTACATGGGGAAAAATTATTACAGTCACTGGAATCAGGGGTAACATCATGTAACATCAGAAGTTACATGATGTTTGATGCAACTATATATAATTTCATTTTGCTAGGCAGTAGGTCTCAAATCTGGTAACACCTTAGAAAAACCTGCTTTTTTAAAACACTGACTCCCAGACCCCACCTCATACCAAACTAAATAAGAATCTCAAAGTGCGAGTGAAGCCAGGCTACTGGAGTTTTAAAAGCTCGCCAGGTGATTATGCCTCTAATGTGCTTCCAGGCTGGAAAACTGCTGGACTAGAGTTGACAGCAGACAGGCCAAAAGGCAGAGAGGGGCGGGAGGAGGGGAAAAAAGGGGAGGAAATTTGTGGGACATAATAGGATAGTGGTTTTGAGTAAGGACTTTAGAGTTAGTCAAAACCTGTTTTAGGCCCTGGTTCTATCGCTCTCTAATCCTGTGATTTTAGATAAGTTAGTTATCTCTAGAAACATTACTTGTGAAACTGGGGGTCTTAAAACCCACTTCCCAGGGTTGATAACAAGTATAAATAAGATAGCTCATGAAAGCATTCCAACAGTGCCAGGCACATACAATGAGAACTGTTATTATTACTCTTGAAAGACGGGCTGGAGTGAGAGGCAGGGGATAGATCATAAAGGCTCTAATTTACACTACGGAGTTTGAATTACATTTTGACAGGAATGAAGGAATATTTCTTATGAGGCAGATTTTTAAGCAGCACCTTACACAAACAAATTTGCATAGTTTAAGTAAAACCCTAGCAGGCAAATAGGGTAGAAATTAGAAAGTGTAGTAGAAATGAAGAAAAGAAGTTAGGAGACTATTATACAGTCTATATAGAAAATAAAAAGGAACTTTAATGAGAAGGTGACCACAGGTATGAAGAAAAGGAAATGGATGTGATAGTGCCTTAAGAGTTAAAACTAATGGAATTTGAATACAGATCAGATGTTTGTTGGCAGAGAATATAGAAGGAACCCATGAAGTTAAAGTTAGTATCTTCTAAATGTGTGGCTTGTATGACTTGACGACTTAATGAATAGTGCAGCAGGAAGAGAATACAAAAAGAACAGAACTGGGAAAAGATGACAGATTCAGGCAAATGTATTTGTGAAACTGCACTAGCCAAGTAGTGGTATCTAGAGTTAGTAACTGATATCAGTGTGGGACCACTTATTTGCTCACTTGAAAATTGGAAATTGAAATGAATGGAGACTTCTGGGTGTGGTGATTTAGAGACAAAAGGAAGCACTAAGAATGAAACCTGGAATAATATTTAGTTTTAAGGAAAAACAGGAGAGGATTCAATAAAAAATAAAAGGAGGCATAAAGATTTAAAAAGACAATCAATTTTAGTGCTGTTACTAAGATCAAAAGAGCAATATATTTCAAGATGTAAGCAGTTGTCAGGATGCCTAAGAAATCAGTTTACAGAGAATTCTTTTAGTGGAGATGGAATAGTCAGATATTTACTACCTTGGCCTATCTTCGATCCCTAAAAAATAAAGAAGTAAAACGAGAGCTTTCACGTATCGAGCATATATTTTTTGAACACCTACTATAAGCATGGCACTGGATCAGGCGTTTAGTAGATGTGTGGAGTGAAACCAATCAAACTGATATGCTGGCGAACAACATCCCAAGGCAAAGAGCATTTTGAGATTTCATGACTGCCTACCTTCTCTTCTATTTTCAGTTTGGAAATTTTGTGAGCTATTTTGTTTGTGTGTGTGTGTGTGTGTGCTTTTATTAAGCTATCATGATGGAGACTTTGAATATTGTGGTGACAAAAATTAATTAAAAATTAAGTGCACTAATTATGAATACCATTTCTGACAGTAGACATGATATTCTTACTTAAGTTATATATATTTTAGTGCCCTAAACACCGGCATTTATACCCAAAGTCATTCGTATTTAAACCCTGGTGCCTAAGGCCATTGTACACGAAATAGATGTTCAATAAATGTCTGCTAAATGAGTTGACGAGTGAATAAAATACTTTATAGTAAGGCAAAGGAGGGCATTTGTACTCCTAAATGTTATTAAAAGGTTAATTTTTATTTCAAATCCATAATCACATTAAATTAAAAAAACATGTGTTCACTATTTTCATTAGTATTTTATGTTGAGCATATGCCTTTATAAATGATATTTCTGTTTATTTTAATCATCAATTATAAGGTTTACTATTTGTAAATGTAATCCTCTGTGCAAAGTTACATAACGGAAAGAATGCAGAGTCTTCAATTAAGTTTGGGATAACTTTGATCAGAGTTCTGCATAATATTAAGCACTTAAATATCCCAACTAAACAAAACAAAATAACCAAAAATAAACTGAAACACAGCCTGACCTCTCAGATTTTATATTTTAAATCAATATCATAGGGTTTTTAACATTTATGAACAAAAAGAAATCTTGGAAATAACTTATAACTGTCATATTTCATGAAGAAGAATGAGAGGCAGTAAGGCAAAATGTTAAGGCATAGACATTGGAAGCCTATTGCCTGGATTTCCAACTTGGCTTTGATACTTACCAGCTACATAAATCTGGCTTTAAGATGGTGCGTGCCTCAGTTTTATAATCTGGAAAATGGATACAATAACAATCATACATAATAAAATAGTCGTGGTTTTTAAATGAGTTAACGTTTGATAAGATGCTTCAAACAAAATTGTCAGATAAGGTGCTACCTAAGTATTAATGTTTATGATGAAGATTATGATACTAGGCTCAGAGAGTGTTAAGGTAACAGTTATAAAACATATATAGGAGATGATCCCAAAAGATGGCAGCCTTTAAACTTGTCTTTCCATCTGTGTTGTGAGCATAGTTTTATAGACCAGTAGTAAGCAATTTATGTCGTTTTCGGTTTTATGTGAATTGAAATGTTTGAGAAAATTTATGTTGTGGTCCAATAATAATACTAAATTTCAAATGTGAATTTTGAAAATGTACCAGTTTCTGAGATGCACAATCCTAAATCATTTTCCGTCTTATCTCAATCACATCTTTTTCATCACAGCACATACCCATATCCGACATTTTCCTGCTCACTCATTTGTTCAGTTGTTCGTTTGTAATGTAAATCCAAGATGGTAGGAACTTGTCTTTTCACATGGCCCAGAGTGTGCTTAGGATGTTGTGGGCCCTCAATAAAATGTGTTGGGTGAATGAAGGTGTTGCCATAGACTGTGAGCCAATGGCATGGGGGGAGTAAAGTTATTTGAACTGTATCGAACTCATAGTGTATTTGTAGACAATACTTGATTCAAGTACCAGTCCCTACCTTGGACCAGGTATTTTATCTCAGTGTGTCTCGGTTTTCTGGTCTGTGAGATTCATATAATTAAGATAATAATAGAGGTCTTAAGATTATAGTGAGGATAAAATAACTTAATAATTAAGTGCACATAGCAGCCACTTAATTATCAATAGTAGTATCAATCTATATTTTAGATATTTTGATACATTTATCATACATAATATTTAATATACACATCTATTAAAGTTTTAGATATTTTTATTAATGAAGTTAACAAAACACTGATAATATTACATGTAGCTTTCTCTTAAAAATATTCTAAGGATCTCTTAATCTTGATTTTATTATAAAAATGTAAATGCCAGAGCGTAGTTTAGATACTGGCTTCTCAATGGATGGCCCTGAGACCAGTAGCATCTGCATCATCTGTGACTTTTTAAAAGTGAAGACTCCCAGGCCTAATCCAGATCTACTGACGTAGAATCTGCATTTTAATACCCCTCTAGGTAATTTGTATGCACATTAATGTTTGCGAAGCAATATTTTTCAGGACTATTTTTAAAGGAGGATACATTTTTGAAGAATATTAGAGGAAAGAAAAAACATACATCTGCTCCCCACTAAGCCAAGACAGTTCATCTAACTTCCTATAGAACAATAATTATAGGATAGTTCAACATCAAATTGTTAGAGAGAAAAAGAAAAGGGTTTGTAGTCACCATCTAACTGGAGATTTGTGCTTTATTGCCAAACACGAGACCCCTTTGAGTAAACCTAACAGATACAGGCAGAAGTTTCCTATTACACACATGGTACCTTCTTCTGTCCTATAGAGTGACTAATAAAAGTGTGAAAATATAACAACTGTTATCAGAATATTTAATAAAAAAGATAAAATAATAATTTAAGAAAAACGAATCCCCAAGGGACTAAAGATTAGGATTAAAATGAGAGTTAGAGTAGAATAGAGGTAATTCAACATTTGATTAAGGGCTTAATCTACTTATCTTTATTCAATTCAAGCTTTTTTCACATTAT
Organism: Rousettus aegyptiacus; assembly: GCF_014176215.1. Classification (NCBI taxonomy): domain Eukaryota; kingdom Metazoa; phylum Chordata; class Mammalia; order Chiroptera; family Pteropodidae; genus Rousettus; species Rousettus aegyptiacus. Next base: position 76,547,839 of record NW_023416286.1, read on the forward strand.
TAAAATTTGGTGAAGTGAGAGTTATTTTTAGATGTTCTTGCCCCAGAGTATAAGAGTAGAAGATAAAGGATAAAAGAACATACATGATGAAGGATTTGAGATAACACTGATGTAGAGACAATGGCTTATGAAAATGATCACTTTATATTCCATAAGTTTCATGAATTTGAAATGCCATATCAAGATTATCTGTTTATAAAAAAGGAAAAGTTATAGTTCAGCGTGCCAAGCGTGTTGCGTGTTGATAATGGACTGTGTGATGAAGATGGTGAGTGCGATAAAGAGACCGGGGTGAAAGAGTGAGAGAAATAAGGGGAAGGAAGAAAGACGAATAGAATTCTGATAATTGAATTGTAGTTGGAAAGATAAATTGGTCACTGGCACTAAGGAAAAAAAAAAATCCTCACAACTACACGCCCTTGAGTTCATAAATATGCCAGTATCCATTTTTCCATTATTAGGAGACAAGGCTATGTCCTTTCCTTTGATGACGGTAACGAGTTCTATGACATTGCCACTTTGAGTTCTTGCTTCATTAGATTGGGTGACTGTTTATTTGAAATTGTAATGAAATATTTACTTTATAGAGCTATAAGGATTAACTGTGATAATTGAGTGGGGCTGATCTGGAGCTTTCAGTGTAATAGGTCCCCCTTGTTTGAATACAGAGCGCAGTGAGAATGAACGAGCGAGTGAGTGTGTTTCTGCCTGTCACTTTCTTTCTACATGTTGCTTTTTCTTCTGGAGATAAGTGGGCCTAATGCTGAACAAATACTGGAAATCAGAAGCCACTGAGAATCATTCGCCTCTCGCTTTCCCATGGCAGCATGATAGACGCTCAATCAAAGAACCCCCTCCTCTCAGCAAAGCAACAATTTTGTCACCATGAGCAAATCCAATTGAAAAGTCCCTAGGACTGAGAGGAGAACTCCAGTTGTCAGAATCAGCAAACAGAATGAAAAGAACTAAGAGGAGTAAATTGGCACCTGGGGCCTCCGTGGTAGCCTGTGATAGGCTGTGGCATTGTGTTGGGTAGACATTCAGCCATTTTCAGATATAATGGGAGAAATTAATGCAAATGAGTCAATGGAATGAAATGCATTTTAATGCAGATTCGCGGGACTATCCCGAACTGCTTGATAACAAGTCTCTTTAAGAAAAGGCTTACATTGTGAGGACTCATTTTTTCCCCATTTCTTCTCACTAGTGCCTCATAAGGGCCCTTTGTTCTCTAAGTAAACTCTTTCTAAACTATTGACATTGCTCATTTATGTGAATTTCAGATTTTTTTTTTTTTTCCTTGACAAAGTAGCCTTGGGTGATCTGGGAAAACGTTAATTGCAAGAGGACAAGGAAACTAGCTGAAACAAGAAATGCAATCATTAAGTGTAATGTTGCAGTTGTCCATGCCTCATTATAACATGCATACAAGGCAATAAAATGCATGTTTCACAAACAAATCTTTTGACAAGTATAGTTCAAGAGCCTCCAGCTGTCCTGCTTTTTTACATCTATTTCTCTTGGTTTAGTAATCATTATTGAAGCTTAACTCGAATTCCCAGAATAGTCCTTCATATTATGCAAGAACGAGGGAGATTTCACAGAGGAAAAAGTTTGTTTGTTTGTTTTAAAATTAAAAAAAAATATTTGCTTTCCAAAGTTAACCAGAATTTCTCACTAATGTTTTGTTTCAAAAAGGACACTTAATAATAGTGATGGGAGAGGAAAAAAGAACCAGCTCAGTCCCAGCAAACAAATAAAGATGCTTTTTCACAAAAAGCTTCCTTAGTCTGTCTTTCCATGAAGAAAAAGCACCAGTCGAAAAATAAAGGTTTCATCTTCCACATTTAAGTTCATTATGGTTTCTCTGCACTATAAATGGCATAATGTTATTTTTTTTAAGGGACAAAAATAGTTAATCAGATGAAAAGGTCATCAAGTGTAAGTGCAGCTTGGAACTGGTGAACTCATACTCACAAGTAAAGCAGCCAGAAAGGGGTGGGTGGGGGGAGGCAACAGATTCAGCATTGTCCAGAAGTTCCAGACCAGTGATTAATGTGTAAGATAATGGACTTGGGAAATGAGTAAACACTCCCCATGCTCCCTGCTTTGTGCTTGAACGACTTGATGACAAGGGCAGAGCAAGGTGAGAATTTAAACAGGACCACAGGAAAAAAAAAGACAAAGGCAAGCAACAACATCATTCAAGGGAAGGGGCGTTTAGCGGTTTGCAGTATGGAAGGTACATAATAACTTTCTTCAAAGCGGACATTAACTGTGTGCTAATTTAAACTTCAACATGGGCATAGAATTTCTAGTAGAAATTATATGCCACTCAGTCATCTTTTAATATAGCAGATATTTATACTTACTTGTTTTCATTTATTTGTTGTTAACTTTGACAGGCCCATTAAGAATTCAGATACATATTCTTGTTCAGATGTATCAGCTCAGGGAGAGGGGATACTGTATTTTGATTAAATGGTGCATTCCAGGGTATTTCAGGCTATTACTTAAATAATTATCTGGACACATTTGGGGGATTTTTCTCTAAAAAGATTTCGAGACCTAAGTGCACTTGTTTGTTGCACTGCATTTCTTAGAGGCCTGTTATATCACCTGAATTTAAACTTCCTTGGTCACGTCAAAGGCCTTTATATGTATAGACATTTTTTTTTCATTAAAGAAAATGTACTGTGTTCTGTTTCTCAATTCTCACTCCCTATGTTTCCTTAGGCTCCTACAGAGATGTTTTAGTTAGTCTCTTATTACAGTATCAATAGCTTAAAATATTAAATTTGCCAGTCTTTTATAAGAAAATGTATTTCTGTTTACGTTAATTTATTTTAAATACACATATCACACCTACCTGACACAAACTGCTCATTTATCCACCTCTAAAGAAAAGTTGGCAATCTCCGTGGATAACTGTTACCTATTACCTTAAATTGTTTTTAACAAATTTTGAGCATTCGCGATGAAGGGACAGTGACTACTCACAGCCCAAAGTCTCCATATTACTCTCAGGGGATCACGTCTTTAAAAGTGGTCATTTAAAAAGTATTTGATACTCATATCTGCTACTAGAGGAAATGGGAGCTCAGAGACAACCTTCCTCTGGAAGACAGCACCTTGTAGTGAAGAGCACACGAACTTTAGCATCAGTTAGGCTTGCAGCTTGTCTCTACCAAGCTGTTTTGAAACTTGAACAATGAGTCTCAGTTTCATTATTAGTAAAATGGGAATAATGATATCTGCATCATAGAGTAATCCTGCATACAATGTTTTTAAATTTTCTTTTAATTATAAAGTGATATTTATGTTTGTACTTATATTTTGGTTAGATATAGAAACACAGATTGGTTTATACTTATGTTTCTAGGTATTTTGGAAATTGAGTCTTTAATTTAGAATTTGAGATTGCATCTTCCTCAACCTTTTCAATCCTGAAAAGCACGATGATAAAGTCTGTTGTTACGATCAACAACTGACTCGCTACTCTCGAAACACTTTTAAAAGTCATTTTGTTCTCAACAAATAGACCTGTGGGATTAGTATTATTACACCCATTTCAGTGATAAGCAAAAGCGATCCCTCGAGAGGGTGATTTGTTCAGGCTAGACAGCAAAGGACTATGTGGAGGCAGGACCTGGCCACTGGTTCGTGTTATTTTACTGAAGCCCCAAAGAGAATGCTTATGAAAATCAAATCATTTTCTTAATATTACTCTTGCTCTAGCGCTTGTGGCATTTAGGGTATTAAAATAGTTTTTCTTAATTTTTCTTTTGATCCCGAGTCTTGAATTACTGTGTATCGATTTAAGTGATATTTTAACATTTAATTGAATGCATGTTTATTATGAGTTACTGAGGCATAATATTAATTATTTAAGCTAAATAAACTATTTTTGCTTTATGTCAATAATGAGCCCTTTCAAAAATCTTCAAATGCGTGATACATTTTTACTGGAACTTTTAATACTTATTTCTCATGTTTTATGCATTGAATTTTACTTAGCAAGTAATCAGGCAGTGGAAGAATATGCGTTTTTTTTTGTTTGTTTGTTATAAATATGTTGTGTGAGCCATTATTTCTCCTGATCCTTCATTCTCACAAGTGAAAAACAGCCATGCAAGCATGTGCCCTATTTTGGCATTCCTGTGAAAATCAAATGTTTGGTCCTTTTTAGTTTAAAGCACACTTTCTAAATATGCTCTGAAAATTATGATTATTTCTTTTAGAAAATCAATCGTGGATTTGAATTCTGTACGTCCGAAGTTCTTAATTTATGTTTCTACCCTTTGTCTCTTTTCATATTAGTCTTCCTCATTAGACTGTGTGAATTCATTCAGTTAGGGCGACCTTCTCTAGCTTGATATTTATTTCTTTGATTTCTGGTAGAGTGTCTATGACATAGTTGCCATTCAACACGGTATCTTTTAAATTAAAAGATGTTTTCTATTGCATTGAAAACCAACCCTAAACGATAATCTCAGTTGTTTCACTATTCTGAGAAAGTTCAAACATAAGTTTTAAAAGATAACAAATGATAAAGGTGGGTGTTCAACTTTCTAAATCTTGAAGTATTAAGAAATGTAAGTGGAATTCCTAGTAAGTGGGGTCTAAGTACACTGTCGAATATCTGGTTTAAACATTTTAGATTTTTTTTTGATTAAAATAATTTAACACTTTTTTTAGCATTGAGCATTTTTGTATCTTTTGCCTCTTTACTGTCAACAAATTAGTGGTCTATACTGAATATTCCATTCCCCTCCCCCCATAGAATAGTAATTTAAAATGTAAGGGTTTGCATCCACTTGTTTCTAATGCTGTAATTAAAATAAATACTTTTGAAATTCATGTGAAAAGAAGAGGGTAGGCAAGGGACAAACTAACGGAATATGAATTAAATATACAAGTCAATCTCCACTGACTTAGACATTAACTTGTGGAATGCAATATCTCTTAATCTATCTAATTGAAAGTTAGAATATATGCATTCTAAGCCAGGTTCTACTTCTTGTAGCCCTGGAAGGTCTCTGAACTCAGATGTGCTGTTTATAATCAGACAGAACTTAGAGACCTTCCCAACTCTACCGCTAGCTTTGGGACCTCAAGCAAGTGATGCGAGCTTCTGGGCTTCCATTTCCTCTGCTGCCAAAGGAGAGAGGTAAGGTTAATGCTAGCTTTGGTCAGAGTAACAAAATTAACACCCATTTGCTTTGGCCCACCAATATAGCAATTTGAGGAACACGGTTCTTATGAAAATAACTATTTTAATGCTATTCTAATGAAGGTTCGTGTTTAAGTATCTAACTATAACAGCTGTAGTTTTAAAATATGTTTTCTTAATTCATGTGATATGTTAATAAATGTCTCTAAATTAAACAGATCTCTCTTGTCATGCCATATTTGATTGATGTCTACTTTAAAGAAATAAGCTACATGAATTGGAGAGGTATTAGTGGTAACTCTATTGAATACCCTTTTTCAGTATTAGCCATGGTGAGGGTTTCTAGGCAACATCTCAGTATGTATAATTACCCTGAAGATGATAAAACACAACTCGTAGACAAAGTTAATCACTTTTTTTGCTAATTTTCAAAGAGATTAAGAGATACAGTATTTTATAATGACTATTTCCTTGTCTTCTTGCCCTTCTACTGAATAAAAATAAAACTATATTAAATGAGATGTGAGCAAAGGGCAAAATTATCTTTAATAATTGGCAACACGGTCATCCTATGATTTATTCTACCTCCTTTTTCATAAGACTTGCCTGCACTGCAGTGGATTACCAGAGAGTGAAGTTTTCCACATTTTTCCAAGTTGTGATGTATATCTGTGATTTTTTTTTTCTGGTCATGTCTAAAATATATAATTTGAACTATTTTTGTCTTTAATTGAATATTTTTTTGAGAATTTCATGAAATTCTTTCGGAAACGTGAGACACTCTGGGGCATTACAAAATCTGGGCTGGAAAGCATTGGCCGAGAGAGTGGTTACTAAATTCTGACAGCTGTTGGGTCAACAGGCTAAGCCATTTAACCTCCATAAACCTCATTTTCCTTATCTGTAAAACAAAACTCAGTGCTGACCTGCTTCATGGTTCAGGTTGGCAGCCCTAGAAAATACTGGGAGTAATCATCCCCTCGTGAGGTTTTAACTCCTAACGTGTCAAAAAGACTTCCCCTCGCACACCATAGATACTTCAGTGAGGGGCAGTGAAGGGGGCCAGAGGAGGTGAACGAGTGCTTGTAGTTGGACAGGGGCTGGGAAGGCAGTCTCAGGTTTTAAGAGTTGTAACTGAGGATCTCCATGATGGCTCTGGGTGATGGGCCGTGATCAGAAAAGAAGCACTAATTGGGTGAGCTAGCTGTGAAATTACCCTATAGAGCACTAATAGAACAGTACTGAACTTTGTTTTGGGAAGTGAATATTTATTTTGCTGAAACAGGATATGAAAAAAGAGAGACGATGAGGAAACAGAAAAATGCTAGTAGTAATGAATAGAGTGTATTAAAGAAAAGATAATCATGAGTCAAATCAAGTCAAAATTAGGCGGCTTCTGATTTGGCATGGTATGTTATTCTGAGTTCTTCTTGTACCTGTGGCATGAAAAATTAGAATATTTTGAAACAATAAAACATTTAGTCATTTGTATTTTGACTGTGGCGTTAGGATTACCTTTATTACTTTTGTATGATTTGTACACAAAGCAACCAATATTTTTTATATAGTAGGTAAGAGTTCTTGGCAGCTAGAGATTCTGTGTGTCTTGCCAAGTACAGGTATCTGATCACAGTGCCTTTGGTTTTAAAAAGGAGGTATGGAATAATCTGAAAAAGAATAAACCATCACAGATAATTGAGAATTGATTATATTTCACATACTCCAAATGTGGAAAGTTCTAAAGCTTTCTTTCACTTGCAGAGGGAGTAAGGTAGCCTAGCAGTAAAATATTGAGTACAATATCTTTGTACTGATGCTAGAAATATGTCTGCAATCTACGAATATTTGTGGTATTTCAGATTTTGGATATACTTTCTTATTTCTATATATCCAGATAAAATGATAAGAGAGACATTTAAAAAACTTGCATACTTCTTGCTTTAAGCTATTACGTCTTCCAGCAGATGTTGAAATAAAGATTAGCCTTTTTTTTTTTTTTGCATGTGGTGGTGCACGGACCTTTTAAGGGAGCTATGAATTATTGCTTTGGTTCAGCATGAGTGCAGTAAGAAGAAATGTACCTCATCTGTAATACACTGTGTAGACTAATATCAGCTCCTTTTTTCTTATATTGCAGCGAGATATTGATCTGGCAAAATGGTACCATATTGGAGCTGTCTGTTGTGGTATTCATCATACTGTCACAGGCCGAGTGCCTTGAAGTTATTGGAAAGTGGAATTGAGAGAGTTCTGTCATTTGGTGTGGCAATTCATTCACAGGACAGTCACTACAATATTTGCAGTGGTTTGCTTATTTTTCTGGCTGGGATAGCTTCACCTTTAGTAACAAGAAGGCCTTTCTATTATCCCATGCATAGTGGTATTAATAGGTCAGGTTTAACTGTTCTCTAGCTTGTCTTGCTGGTCTAATATGACTCTTTCCTAGTGACTGCTCACACCTGCTGCCTGTCCCTATGCTGATGTGTTGGGCTCATTCCTATGGGGCTAGTGATGGTGGTGAGGAAGTAAAGATGAACTTTTATATCTAGAAAGCTTTTTAGTTTCTTCCCACACTAAAATATCAGTTAATGTTAAAAGAGCTTTCAAAAATATAAAAAGATACTGTCAATCTTCAGTGATAGTTTAAGCAGTTGGAAGGAATTATTTTTGTTTGGGATTCTTGCTGGCAACCTGAATATTTTAATAGAATGTCATGTTTTCTAAAAAAGCAGGAATGAATGAAAGATTTTGTTTGGGGGATAATTATTATGTATTAAGAGGGTGTTACTATAAAAGTGGTAATAAGCTTTAGAAAGATATGTTCCTGAAATTCCCAGTAATGGAAAGTTTAGCTGCAGTTAAATAACTGAGCAAGAAAAGAAAAAGAAAGACAGTTTCGTAGTTTGTAGGAGTTTAAACGAAATGTCAAAGTAGGTGTCTATTTTGATAGACACTAATGTACAAATTATGGCTGCTGGAAACCAAGACTATAGTACTTTGGAAAAAGTATATTTTAAAATTTTCAATTGAATAGAACTAAATATGCAAATATATTATGTATTTAACATATGATTGTGCACTATTGTTAATACACATTCACAGCATGCACTATAATAGCTCAGAAGGGGACCTCAGAGTCTTTGTGAGCTATGACATGAATTTATATTTAGTTATCCATATGTTTTCTGTGCTACTCTTAAAAATGTCTACTTATTTGCTATTGCTTTAGGAAGATTAACACCTCTGAGAAGATGGCTTTTCAGCAACTCTTCTGTTCATCCCCCAGACAATATTTTTTTTCATATCATATTTATTATAATGAAAATGCTAAAATGCTAAAGAAATCACAGAAATAAGAAGACAATATTTAAAATCAGAACAAACAACATTGTAAATTTGACATTACATAATTGCAGAATTCACATATAAAATATTTAAATATAAAGTAGTAAAGTAGTAAATGTTGATTACAGTGACTGTGAAGCTTTCTGTAGAAATGTTGTTTTTTCATTTTAGTGATGTATTTAGCTGAGTTTGCCTTATTGCTTGATATGAGATGAAGTGTACTATTTTTACAGGTGAAAAACCATACAATTTAATATTTTGTTGACCCATCATCAGTTGTTATAAGATGATATTAGTGGTTGCCTTCTCACTTTCACATTTACTCTTTTAGCTGCTGCATATTTTGAGGACAAATCTTTTTTAGATAATTTACACATACTATACCTTACATCAGAACATCCTAGAGGTAAAGGTTTATTTATTTCAAGTGAATCAATGCATTTAGATACTTACCATTTGATCAAAAGTATAAGGTATAATCATAAAATAATTTTTATATCCTATTGAGGATTTATATTAACAAGCTCTTCACTTATTAAAAAGGGCAGAATAGTAATGCTTCTGGCAAAGCCATTATTGTGCTATTGGTATTCACTAGAATGGACAGAAATAGAACATCACTGTCCTCTGTAAACAGTTTCAATTTGATCTGTGTACATGATAAAAATCTTGGCTTCTCGATGCATTGAGGTGCTGTCATAGCTGTTGTTGCCAAATCAGAATGCAGTGTGATGTTATTATAGTAAACAGCACTTAAGCACAGCTGGCAGAATTGATCAGGCCACATTAGAGTGAACTTCAGCAGATGACTGACGCAGCAGAAACAATAACTGAATATGCAAACAGTTCTTGCAGTGAACGCTCTGGGGATCAGGCACCATTATTTTTGACTTTGAACAGGGAAAAGGGGCAGATTCGTAACCTCCTTCTATACAGAAGGGTTCTGGGTATTATGTAAACATCTGACTGCCATTTATAATGGTGGTTAGTTACAATGCAAAACTGTAGCCTCCCTTGACTATTTACATTCCATTAATTATTAAAGGAGAAAAACATAAACATCAGATAACTTTGTTTAATATTTTACATAAGTTTTTTGGGGGGTGGGGCTCTTTCTTTTCAATTAATGTGAGTCATCAAGAATTTCTGGCTTAACTTAGACAAGAACGTGTGTTTCATTGATGGCTCCCACCCCTTCCCCTAATTATTATAAGAACTAGATATTTGTTTTCTTATTTTAATGATTGACTTATAAATGTAAATAGTGTAGAAATATCAGATAACATTTATTTATGGTATTTCTTTTATTCTTGGCTTTAAAGTCAATTTACATTTTTGCTAATTATTAAAACAAGTTTGAAAAAGACATGCAAATAATAGTGAGAACAATTAAATTAAACGGCACTTTCATTTTGCACTTTAACATTTTATAATTGAATCCTAAATAAACAATTTGTATTTTAAAGCAAAATGAAAGTTATTTTTATAATGTACTCCAGTTAAGACACATGTTAAATAAAATAGTACATTAAGTTGATAGTAAGTGGTCCATTTTCTTGAAAAGCTAACTTTTCTCATTTTTTTGTTGCTTCATTAATGCTTCATTCATTCATTCATTCATTTATTAATTAAGGATGCATGCATTTATTAATTAAACAAATGTAAGTGTGGCATGGTAATAATGTGAGGTACAGTTCTTCAGAACAAAGATTAGGAAGACAATCAAAAAGAATAATGGTTGCACAGCTCGGTACATGGTTGTTGTTGGCATGCAGAGACAGGCTATCTCAAGAAGACCTAGTATATCAGGAAAGCTTTCCTGGAGAAGTGTTTGAATGTAGACTAAGAATGAGTGGGGAGTGGGAAGAAGAGGAAGGAGAAAAGTTTCTCAGGCAGAGTGTGACAAGGACTATGACATAATTTGTGAATCATATATGATATTCATGCCCCTTAGAGTGCATAGCACATGTTAAGTGTTTCCACAAATAGTTGTTTCAAACCATTGAACTTTGACATAAGGAAAGGTGTTTATTTTTGTCTTTAAATTGGCTATTTTCCCCACTGGTGGTCCCTGTTCTTTCATCATTCCTCCCTGTATCCTCTGTGCTCTGTGAATTTCCTTCCTCTGCTTAGGAAAAGGTCTGATGGATTCAGATTCATAAAAATAACTTGGTGTAGTGGAAAGACACGGCCAGCCCCATAATTTGTCGGGCTCTGTACAAAATGAAAACGTTGGGTCCATTGTTCGAAGATTATTAAGAATTTCAAGATGACAGGGCCCTTCTGAGTGTGGGAACCTATGAAAAGAATGTGGCTTGGAAAGCACAGTCTCCAGATCCTCAGCGCTCCACTTATTTAGCTCTTCCCCCTTCCCCTCATGGTGCTTCATTTTTAAGGAGGGGACTCTGATGGCTGTGGTGTTGAGTTGTTTTGAAGCTTGGAGATTGTGCAAGTCCTGGCTCCTAGCTGGGTTCAGAGAACGGTGTAAACGACTAACAGTTACCCACATCTTGCTCCTTTCAGTAATATTTATATTTCATTCATGCACATGTTTTAAATCAGAGGAGTGATCCCTTAATTGTGTGCTTAAAAGGCTTTGTTGGAATGTTCTTATCTGAATGAATGACATGAGGAAAATTTGTCTAAATGTTAATAATAATCATAAATAAAAGTCTATATTTATTGAGCGCGTACTCTGTGCTAGTCACTGTGCTAAGTGCCGGCACTTGCAGAATTTTTCCATTATTCATTTGGTGTATTCACACAGCTTTTATCTCAAATAAAATCTAAAAAAATTTCTAAAATTATACATTAAATAGAAATTAGTCATCACACATTTTAGACAAATTAAAATTTTGATATTTCACACGATTTGGATTTTGGATTGGTGAACAGAAAAAAATAGAAAATATTTAAAAGAATTAGATATTCTGGTTTGTATAATTTTTACATTTCAGGTGAAATAGAGATGAATTCGTAAAATTGGATGATGCTATGAGGAATTATACGTTAGTTAAGAAACTGTCCTTTGTGTTTTTAAAGTGATTGCATTATTATCTGAGCTGATAAAAAAAAGGCACTGCTCTTTGAAAATATGCGAAGTGTACTTCCAATCAGTTCACACAGGACAGAAATAGCAAGAATCTGGAAATGGGGGTGCTGTAGCAGCAGGTGGAGATTTTTATTCAGTGGCGCTCCCACAGTCATCCCAGTGGTAAAGGATGTGGTAGGTCGACAAGAAAGCAAGCACCAGGAATCTTTCTAATGGGTCAAGAAGCCTCTCCTTCTATATTCCCCTAGTAGAGTTCTCTGTTAAAAACTAAGGGTCTGGGCTTTTGTTTCTTCACCTGGAAAATGGTCTTCAAGTACTTTTTCATCTCTAAAGTCTTTTAGCTGTTACTCAGAGTGATCAACCTCTGGGCTTATGAAGTTGTATTTCATGCTCCTTTCTTTGTCTTAAGCAACGTCACTTTTTGCGGAGCAACGACATTGTTACACTGTTTCAGTGTACATTTTGTTTTGTTTTTCAGTGTAGATGTTGTTTTATGGCTTTTTTTTTTTTTTTTAGATTCTATTAGCAGAATATAGTTCACTCATATTAATCTGTACTACTACGTGTATAAAGCTGGTCAGTCTAATAAATTTGAAAGTTTAATTTGGGTGGCAAAGGTATCCTAAATATACTTAATCTTTTTATAGTCGAAAGTCACCAGGTTGTCCCTAAAAGATCTCCCTATTGGTTTTCACTTTTCCCCAGAATAGCTGGTGTGTTTACCTGGCAGGATCGTGTACACACTGGGCAAGCCCTTCCTGACACCTCAGGAATGTAAGAGCAGGCCAGTGTGGTCTAGAAATTCTTACCTGGAATACTTATGGCCTCTTGGCTCTGAGAAAGTTGCTACAGTGCTGTACAAGGGCCCATTAAGACATAATTCAATTAGAATCCCCAGGGAAGTGAGGCTTGGAAGGCAGAACTGTGATTTCTCTGCTTTCTCCCGTGGACCCAGGAGAGATACTCTCAAGGTAAATACAGCTCCTGAAATTATCTAAACCAAACATGTCCTGAAGAAAGTCCTAGAATCCCTTAGGACAGCCCGTATACAGGCCAGCCTGGGCATAAGGACTTTTCCAGCAGGGAAGCTTGATTTTAATAATTCTTGTTTATTAATTCTACACAGTTTGCCGACTAAATGACATGATTTAGTTTTAACCTGCATGGCTGTATTTTGAACTGTAGCTGTTGTTTCCTGGTAAAATTAGTTATTGTTCATCTTACCTAGATATTATGTATCATACAGCTATTCATGCATACAAATATCATATATAAATACATAAGTGCAAAATTAGTTGTCTACAGGTACACATGTAATTTACCAACACACATGTGTTACTAGAGAAACATATACTCCATCAAGGTAAATCTTTTTATTTGGGGGGGGGATTATGTCTTATACTATATTTATGGTATATCTTAATATATATTTAAATGACTAGATTGACTGTAAGTTGACATAGTTTGTTGTTAGTGAGACCATCAGAGAGGTCTTGCTACTTTCGTGAAGGAACCTCGAAACTTCTATAAACTTATATGAGCAAGCAGTCAAGGTTGACACCAGCTCGATCAGATAACAGAGCTAACAAGCAGGTGCCATGGGATTTATTTCACAGTTTCTTTTATCTGAAGGACTGAAGTTGGGCACAGTAGGAAATGGGTTGCTGGCACTCCACAGGTGTAAGAGAATCGAAACAGATGCTTAGTGGTGAGATCATACAAGTGACAGGAATTTTTGCAGTGGATTTCATCTTACTAAAATTATTGTGCCTTTTTTAGTGCTGTGTATGTGTGTGTTTTTTGAAATGATTGCAGTTAAGTGACCTCAGTTCATCAGTGACGCGTCTCATCCCAAGTCTGATTGATTTTTGTATTCTTCAACTCTAAAGTTCCACTTTCTCACCTGTACAAGGAAAGACTTCCCCTCTACATTCTCTTCCACTCTCTTCACTGATATACATTGGGAACAATCTTCCTTGTTATGATGCCACTTATTATGATGTAATGATTACTTTTTAAGATATTATCTTAGTTGTTAATATGTATGGATGATGCTAATGTTTTGAAATGTAGTAGAGGAGCATGGTGTACTCCCTCTCTTCCCTGCAAGACACTAGGGAGCCTTCCAGCGTTTCTGAGAGTGGAAAAGTGGTTTTGGCAGTTTTTTGTGTAGCTGGGACTGGGTTGGCGAATTATAAAGCACCACTCATTCCTTTTGTAACATTGTTCTCTGGGCACAGAGTTGCACAGCTATGCAAGGTTGTTATATGATCTTGTACTTGCTTAATGGCTGGTTCTCCGGGAAGATTTACAATGAATTGTTTCTTAATCTGGATGACACATTTGGATGAAACAGATTTGTTGGTGGAAATCTGAAATCTATGAAGCTATGTTTCATCTAGCCTTCTGTGCCATGCCACTGCAATTTAGGCATCTATTAAGATTTATATATGATGATAGTAGAATGCAATTTGCATATTCACCAAGTAACAAGAAATTATTGCTTTTCTTCCCTTTGATACTGTGAGGTCAAATCTTCTGACATGCTACTGAAGTTTGTATGATAATTATTTTTTGGAGATGTCATTACTGAAGGACGTTCATTTTTCATAGGTATTTGTATGGGTATTACATATGTTCTCATGATAACAAACCTCTAGTAGAACTTGAAGACAGAAAAAGAAGTAAATTGAAGTGAGGAGAGATGAATTTTTCAATAACTAAGATCTGTGGGAAGAAATACTGGGCAGAGACTTATTTATTTATTTTTTTAAAAAATAAAGCTAATGAAAACAAAAACAATCTTTCAGAGTATTTAGTGCTATATAGTTTACAACCTAACTGAATAAATGTTATTTACTTTGATATTCACTACAATCTGTAATGCACATGGTATTATTGCCACTTTATGTATATGTAAGAAAGCAGATTCAGAGATGTTAATTTGAAAAAAGGAAATAAATAAATAGAACAAAGCCTCCAATTGTAGTTTGCTTGAGCTACATATACTTTTAACATATGCCATTTCATGCATTTAAAACAGTCATAGAAGACCCTTTTTTTCCTTTACATGGGTTCACTTAAAATCACATAAAATTTGATTTGTAGTTTTCATAATAGTTATTTAAATCTCAACCCTAGTAGGCACCCGTGTATGATATTCTCCAAAGATGTTAAATCTGTCATTGAATATGCTTAGCTGCATATTCTTATTGTTTGGCCACATTGCTTTTAAGAATTCTTGCTTTCTTGAATGACTAGGAAGGGTCTTTTTGTTCCTTCTTCCTACTGGGAAAGTTTACACTGATCCTTCATCAATATCATGGTCTTCTAGATATTTGAAAATAGAAAAGGTGCTTCTTCTGGCTCTCTAGCCCTCCAGGGAAGATATCACCCATTTCTTCACTATTTTCTCAGCTATGGCTTTCAGAGTTGATATGTCTGGATGCTTTTCTAGTTTGTCTGTGTTTTTAAAAAATATATCAGCTACTGATGCAGAAGATGATGAGAGTTTTAGGAACACTGTACTTTATTCTCTTGCAAGGTTGTAAACTTTGACCATCATGTGGTGGACAGTTTATCCACAGGTTATCATTTCAAAGTTATTGAATGGTTCAACCTTCCATTGTTGCTTTCTCTACCATTTAGAAGGGAATCTGTCATTGCAACAAATAAATTTATTAAAGGCAACACTTTTAGTAAAGTGAGATTTTCACCAGATGTCAGGGTAATAAAATTCCCCACTCACACCTTATCTGTCCTCTGTGCTGTTGAGCTTTGGGAGTGAGAAGCAGGAAAAAGGAGGCATGCGGCTACTTTGTTATATTTTCTTTTTTACTTTTCGAAGGTTTGGGGCTTCTACCAGCCTGACAAAATTTTTCTACAAGCCGAGTGACTTCTGACATAATTAAGAGAAGCTGAGATAACAAGGAACCAAAAATAACTGCATAAGGATTGAATAATTTTATTTGAAAGGGACTCAAAAAGTTTCTTTTGAACATAATTTTCTCTTTTGCTGATGTGACTTTTTTTCAAATGCCCTGCCAATCTTCTCAAAACACTGATTTTATGAAGTCATAAAAACTGTATAAAGACATTTAGGAAGCATGAGTTGTCTAAGGAATTAAGCTCCATCTCTTACCTGGCCTAGGATATCTATCTCTCAAATCAGATTCATTCCTGGGCTTTGCAATTTACTAGCTCAGGAGACTTGGGCAAGATACTTAAATTTTTTTCATAGTCTTATTTGCAAGAAAAGGCTTATCTACCCCATTGTATTCTTGGGAGGATTGTTCAAAAAAAGTAGAATGATTATTAAAGTATCTGGCTCCTCACTTATAGCAATCCTAACAGCAACCTTTGACTTGAAGCAGGCCGAGCAGTCTTGTCACTTTTTCTCAGATATACTGTAAGGATGTCCATCTCCTTCTCTGAACTCTATTGGTGTTTCCTACTTTGGCTTTCTCTTCAGTCTGTCTCACATATCTACATCCTGTTCTGTTTTGAGGTCCATAAAGGCATTCCCTGATTATTCTCCTTTTGGTGATCTGTCCATCCTTTTATACTCAAATGATATTAAATATGCCAATCATTTTGGTACTGAGTTAAGTGTGCTGTATATTCTTGTTTAACTTCTGTCTTATGGGAACATATGTCTTGTTCCCCACAAAACTGAAAACTCATTTTTCTCCTTGGTCAAGCATACCAGTGTGCAAATACCAGGACCTTGGTGATGGTTATTTAATTTAAAGAGCTGTCTAATCAAGAAGCCAGTGCTTTTGGCCCTTACATTTGTTATGTGACTTTAGGGGAAGAACTTTGCTATAAGCTCCATAAATATCTTTGAAGAAATAGCATATGGAGTAAAATGTATTAGAATATCTTTAGAGAAGAGCTACTATGTAAGAACTAGAGAAAAAGTAAAGGTAAGTCTTGCTTATCAAAGATTTGTGTATCCTGACCCTTCTGCATGCTAACCTTCGGAACATCCTCTGGGGTCTAAAGAAAGACTGAAATAGTTCCACCCTCTTAGAAGCAAAGTATGAGATGAAGAAGGTCATGTTAAGATGTTCAAACCAAGGTGACATTTGGAAAATTCTGTAATTTTGGAAAATAGAAACAGACACCTTTGCTCATACTAAACATGAGTTTTGTTTTTTCATTATTGGTTTTATTTGGCTGAGAGAACTAAAAATAAAATATTTATTTACATTTTCCTTTTCGTTTTTTCCTAAGGAAGCAAATATTAAAAGTATAGATTTTCAGTTTTAAAATGATGAATAAATTTTAGGAACATCTCATGTTAAATACTAATCAAATTTTTGCTTGCTATTAATTAGAACATTTTGCATGGTATAGTTTCAGCATTAGTATGCTATCTGGAGGGATGAAAAGGAGGAATAAAAGGCTAGTTATGATGACTGATACTTGGAAGCTTAAATGAGGAAAACAGTGTTTTTTAATAGTTAAAATATCAGAGATTATCAGTAAAAACTTAGTTTCCAGTGAAACAGTTGGGGCATATTAATTATCGTTTATTTTTTTCTGTTTTAAGTGATTATGTATATATGTTGTTTTTCCATAAGATGAAATCATTTTCTATTTCATTCTTTGACTAAATGGCTTATTTTTTACTTATGCATCAGAATAGCCTAGAAAATAATGGAAGCAGCATTAATTTACCAAAGGGCTTAGAGGGATGATTATTTATTTTACATCTTTATCCATTATGTCTGTTTAATAATTTTATTTTTATAGATTTTAATATGTTAATAAAATTGACTCACATTTCAAATTTAGCAAACAAAATAATCTGATATATTTTCAGATGTATCATTAATTTGACCAAGCATTTTAAAGGACTCTTTTGTTATTTTTTTGTTATCTTCAAGAAAAAATTGAAAGTACAATGTTAAATAAAATAAATGAGTAATTGTGGGATTGTCTCCTAATAAGATATCTAAATTTTTTTTCATTTTAAAATTTACCCTAATGATGGACATAATTAGATATGAAGTCCATTCCTAGGATGAAAAAATGAGATGAACAAAGTTCTTTGATCAATTTTTTTTTTTTTTTAATGCCAGTCTGTCTTTATTTAGCATCACCTGATAAAATAGTTCCTTATGGGCATTTTGCCTTCCTTTTCTCCTAATAATCTCAACAAAAATTAATTTTCGAATGTCTTCTATGTGCTTGGTACTCTGTACAGTAGAAAGATGTGTCAAATATGTCATTAGGCATTGTTTCAAAGAAACTGTTTGAACTTAGGTTGGAAGATAATACATAAATAGTAAGTCAACTCTACAAGAAAATGGAATAATAAAAACAGAATTTGTGTTATGAAGATACACTCTGTTTCTCCTTCAAGTTATAATGATTAGTATTAGCTTTTCCTAAGGAAACTAATCCCCACCTAAGTTTTGTTTTTGGAATATACTACCACTGTGCTAAAGTGAGACATCTTATGCTATCTTTAGTCATATGGAATAAGAATATACTTCATTTAAGTATAAAGGACCAAAATGGCAGGTAGAAAGGGCTTTCACTTTTAAATAATTTTTAAAACATTGGATAGATTATTTAGATTAATGTTTTAATTTATATTTTTCACTGTGACAAATGATCACATTTTATATAGTATTGTCATGTGACAATATGATCAATATAAAAAGATTCCAGTAATTTTTCACTTTGAAATTATTATGTATTGAGAAATGACTCCGAGGAGATATATATCATTTATATGTAGCAATAGCAAATGAAATTATATCTCATCCAACTTTACTATTGATGCTATCTTATATCTGTGTCATCTAACTCTGAGAGTTGGTCCACCAATTCGAATTGTCTTAATGTAAGCACAGTTTTTCTTTCAAGCACACTTATGTGAATATAAATGAATCAGAATATTACTGAGGTATTTTTTAAAAAGTAAGTCAAAGTTTGCTTTCTATGCAATTTTTAAATTTAAAACAATATTTATATTCAAGTTGTCTAGTTATTTATTCAATATGCTATATTATTGATTAGTTTTAAATGTTAATTAAAATAGTACACATACTTTATAAAGTAAAATACTCATTAAAGGAAAACATTCTTAAAAGAATGTAATTTTGTTTTGTTTTACGGTGAATGCTTTTTTGATGGTTAAAGAGTGTAGTATTTGGAATTCATCTTATATAGTGTAGTAGTAAAAAAAAAAATGGCTTGAAGAAGATAGGCCAGATGTGTGATTTGGCTGTCTTCATCAGTCTTGAGAAAATAGAGTCACAAAGGATAAATCCAATAGATGCTGAATTACTTTTGCATGTGGGATTCTAGTTAATGAGACAATGTCTGGATGCAATTATTTGGAAAGTTCTTGACCTTTTATTTGTACAAGTTGATATAATTATGATTTCATGAGGAATGGTTTTGAAATTCTCAAACCAATTTTAGTCCTGTTTATAATGTGTCTTTTATTTCAGGAATCTTAGAAGTGTTTCTTACTTTCATAGCATTTACATCGTCTCTTTAAAAGCTCACGTGATTAGTTTCAAAATGTCTTAATTTAAGTTCCCACCTCAAATAGTTATTCTTGCTTAGTTAAGAAGAGAAGTTGGAACAGTATCCTGTAATTCCTAATTCAAATAACCACTTCTTGTTTCTTTTTGTATTTAATGACAAAAAGAGAGAGAGAAAATAAATACAAGCATAATAGTCTTATTGGCCACCTAACCAAACTTACCAGTCAAGTGACAACTTTGAAAGCCATTCCTGGCTTTTAGTTCTCTACTACTAGAGCTGTCCTGTCCAGCACCATGGCCACTACCCTCATGTGGCTCTTCACCACTTCAGATGTCAATAATTCAAATTGAGGTATGTTGTAAGAATAGAGTATATATCAGGTTTCAAAGAGATAATAGGAAAAAAGGATGTAAAATATCTCGATTATTTTTATATTAATTACATGTTGAAAGATCATATTTTGGTATAGTTGGGTAAAATATGTTATCAATTTAATTTCAAAATTTTTGAGATTGTTACTAAAATGTATAATTTTATTTGGGGTTTGTATTGCATTCCTACTAGACTGTACTGTTTTAGAAATGTGTACATCTTTCTTAAACACTGTTAGTGCTCAAGCTGTGATGATTTCATCTTTCCTTTTTATTGAGCAGTTCTTGTAATAGTTGTTGAATTACTTTTCTTTTCCATCCCTAACATACTCTACAATTTTTTGCATTTTGGCTTCCACAAAAATTCTACTGAAATTTCTCAATGTTCCCTGAATGTAGCCAGCAACCATCTAGTTGTCAGATTGTCTCAGTTCTTATTCTCTTAACATTTGTTTTTTTTTCCCTCTAGCATTTTTCTTACAAAAATTTAATTATACTGGTGTTCATCCTATCATGTGAATTCATTTTTCCCTGAATTTTATCTCTCAACTAATATTGTAAATGTGTGTGTGTGTTTTTTTTTTTTCCTAAGGAACTGTTTACAGTCCTTTTATCAGACTATTAAATTCTACCTATTTTTCTTGAGGTTGAGATTTATGTCTCCCTGTTGGTGGAAGGGGGTATTCCTCATTGCATAATCACTTTGCTTGTGAACTACTTTTAATGATGAAAATATATCAAACTCCACAAGTATGTTGGAGTAATCAAGAGCCACTCATTCTTAAAGTATCAAAGAATTCTTGATTTAAATTATTATCCCTGTGCAGCTGATTTCCAAATGTATATCCCTCTTTCCTGAGCACTAGTGGTATGTATACAATTAATTGATGAACATCATATATAATTCTACCACCACCAAAATATATTCAAAACTTACTTGACTTTCATCCTTGCTCATTCTTCTGTTTCCCTATTGGTTGTTTTTATTTTAGCCAACCTGGCTGTAATACTTTCAGTTGTTATTAATAAAGAACCTTCTTCCACTCGACCTCTACATTTCATAGTTTATTAAGCATTGTTGATTATAACCTCTCTACCTGTATAACTCATATTCTCTCAACTTCACTATCCTATAATATTTCCGATATAGTTTGGGACATCAGATATTTCAGGACATATGAATCTTCTAAATAATGTCCTTTGCCTGAAGTCTCTCCATTGTGTTTAAAACAAAGTAAGGATGACAAAATAAATGAACCCAGAAAGATATTTTAGTAGTTACTGATTGGTTATAAAAATGAAGATCATTTTTACTTTTTTTTTAATTTGAGAGAGAGAGAGAGAGAGAGAGAGAGTGTGTGTGTGTGTGTGTGTGTGTGTGAATTGTTTCCAAACTACGATTTATCTCTTACTTCTCCAGGCTAAATGATGTCTTCTTTAACCTAAAGTACTTGTTGTTCATAAATATTGTACATTCTGTGGCTTTTATGCCTTTGCTGTTGTTTGTCCCCATGCCAGGAATGCACCTGCTTTGCCCAGCCCCTCCCTGCCGCAGTCTGCAGTTCCAGGCTCCTCCTCTGTTCCAGAGCTCTCTCAAATGCTACCTCTTCCAAGAATACTGTAAGGTTTCTCACAACCCCTCATTCTCTATTTAGACTCCCACAGCTGTTTTTCTTCAACTTTCAAAAATGACATTTATCTCATTGTATATAATGTCACAGTTATCCATAAACATATAAAGATGTAGTCTCTTAAGAAAATAGGACTATGTCCAATTCAATGTTGAGTACCACAGAGCAGAGCACATATGATGCTAAATACATCATGTATTATAATAGTGCAGTAAGTAGTAAATGAAGGCATATACTCATGCACATCAAATCTATTAAGAAAACATGCTGTCACTGATCTAATCCTATTGTTCTGATTTTTCTATGTATACTTCTAGGTTAACTTTCAAAAAAGAGTAAGTGTTCGTATTGATTCAACTCCTTTCAAAAGCAGTAATGAACTTTGAATGCGTTAGAATGCTCTTCTCCCCTTCTATTCTCTAATCCTCTCAAATGTAGCAGACTATATTCCACTTGGTTTTCTGCAATGACAAGTTTCTATGTCCATCTTTTTTTTCCCTCAATTTGTATGCCTCATTATTAATATTTGATTGCATGTGATTAATTCCTTTCTTAAATTCTTACTAGGCTTTTCCATGTATCTTTCTGGTTTCATCAGTAAAATTTCCTGTGTTCAAGATCTTTTTCATTATAATTTTTCTTCGGTGAGGGTATAGTGCCATATACTTAATAAGTACTTAACAAAGTTTTGGATGAATCTTATGTGCAATTGGTCATAGTGATTATCTATTCTTCTAAAGCAAGTCACAAAGAGCCTAGGTAATATGTTTCCTCTTACTGTAAACTTTATTTTAAATAACTATTATTGGGACATTGGGAAGGCCACTGCTATTCTCTTAGACTCTGGATCTTCAACTCTTTACTGATGCTTGAGGTAAAAGTCTAGAAAATTCATGCATACTTTTAACACTTCACTGACATTTTCTTTACTCTGTTGATGCAGCTCAGTGCTTTCCAGTGGCTAGTACTGTGGAAATAGATTTTAAAGCATTTTGTATAACATTTTAATCAAATGTGAGATGTGAAATAATCAGCATCATTTGCTGTTGCCAAAAAACGGCATTCATGATCCCTTTAATTTTACTGACAGCCACAATCGGGTTCAAATGCTTGTCATTATCTAAAACAAATTTCTGTTCTGTTGTATTATTTAAAAATATATAGCAGTTGTATTATAACAAAAACAGGTAAAATTTTGAAATGGATCACTTTATGGGAAGTAAAAATAGTTGGACTTTTTTACCCTCTGAGTTTATTTACTTATAGAATAAGGAAGCTTTTTGTTAAAGGACATTAACTTTTTCAGACCTCTGGGTTCCATTGGAACAATACTTTTAACAGGTAAGAAGGGATAAGTGTTTTCAGGTTGACTTACAGGAAATAATTTTTATGAAGTCAGATTATATATAAAATATTCATTTTAAGAGAATAATATGAATTCTTTATGATGACAAATGAACAATTTTATAAAATGCTGCCATTAATAAAGTGCCACCCAATGATATAGAGCTGCAGAATGACTAACTTACTTCTACAAAGTAACCAACACATTGGGATACCCCAATGGACTATTTGGTGATATATTTATATTTATATTTTATATTTTACTTGCTCTAGTAGTCCTGTCCAAATCACTTTTCAGTGAAAAAGTAGTTTCAATAACTCTTAATATTTACTAATATAGTGTTAAAGTTATCAACATGGATCCAAAAATAAGTATATCAGATAGCAGTAACAATTTAAAATAAAATAAACATAAGCAACTATGACACATTGCTTTTCACTTACTATTTCGGAATGCTATTTTTTTAGAAAGGAACCTGCTATCTGTTTATCATTTATTCCGAAAGTGATATTGGGGAAGGAGTTCCCACCTCCACAGAGGTGGGAAAAATCACTGGGAACAAAGGAAAGAATTGATAAAAGAAAATGCTAGGATAGGACCCTGAGATCAGACCATACAGACATTCTAGTGTCTTGCGAAGAGGTTTGGAAATGTCCTGTAGGGGAATGGCTGATGAAGTGTCTTCTGGAAAGGCCTACACAGTAAATATGTCATAAGAGCCACATGGTCTCTGTAGCAACTCTTCGGCATCGTTATTGCAGTGCTAAAGCGACCATTGACAATACATAAACAAAGGAGCATGTCTGTGTTCCAGTAAAACTGCCTTTACAAAATCAGGTAGGCAAGGTTTGGCATGCAGACTGTAATTTGCTAACCTCTGCCTTAGGGGATAGGGAGCCCATTGATGGCTTTTTAAGTAAAGAGGTGATTAAACTAAAGGTTTAGCTAGGGCAGTAGAAGAGATAAATTGGGTAGAAACTTTGAAGTAGAGCTGATAGATTTCCTGAAAAATTCAAGGGAAGGGTAAAGAAGTGATTTTTCATATTCTTGAGCCTGAATGATGTTGTAGACACTGATGGAATCAAGATCTCCAAAATCTCAGTAGATTAGAATGATAGATCAAATTTAGGTAACACAAATTTCATAGAGTTCAATGTAAGGTCCTCCACTGAAGGAGTTCAAAATGATTAGTTTGCAACATTATGTCTGAAAATTGGAGACTGTAGTTGACTACAAGCTCAATTATGAATTAATAGTTTAGGGAGGCAGCATGAAAAAGAAGGAGTATGGAATCTATCTCAGGAGAACTCTTAGATTATAAGGGCTAAAATTAATTATTCTATTTGATTCTTACAATAACTTCTGAAAATTTTAATCCATGGTATTTTTCTTTTAATAGAGAAGTGATTTGAGGGAATTACTTATAAGGCTAAGTTTCTTATAAAAGGGCATTCAGTTAGATTAAGCATTTATTCTCATAACTCCCAATATTTGAAACCCAAATGATTCTGACATCAGTGTTTATTATTTTAATGTTACAACCATGAGGATTAGTTAAGATGGCTATTCTATAATACCCTTATATACATACATACATACATACATATATATTCAATATGTAAACATGATATATAAAGGAAAAGATTTAAATTAGACAACTTTGTGCAAGAGAAGTAAACATTTTTTGATTGAATGGATTTTTTGATTTGTGTGCACAATTCATGCTCATTACAAATATATTTGTGTGCACGATCCGTATGTTTATTACAAATATATTCAGAATTAAGGGACTTGGTCTTCATATGATTAAAAAGATATGTTTTTTACAACTTTTTACTGCTTCTATGTACTTAGCTTTTAACCTAGGAAAAAGAAATGCGTATATAGTTTAGATACTTGATTCTTCTTGGAGAACAGGTTTGTGCAGAGTAGCAGGGGCTGGTGGCCCCGAGGTATGACTCTTGGCCTTCCTTGGAACTTTCCTATTCTTTTGTTGTTTTATTCTTCTTGTGTAAAATTAGCAAAACTGTTCGAACCTCATTGTACCATAAGGAAATGGTTTTGATCTTACACATTCTTTTATAGAAATTACACACATCTAGAATAATTTGCTAAGATAATTTTTGAGAGGATGAGCAATGAAATGTTTATTTCATATTATATTTAGGATACAGTGCTAGATAAGAACATTCTTACATGAAAGTAGAATTAGTAGTGTATGTTTTTGCAACCCAGATACCCATCAGGTTTAATGTGCTTTAAAGCCTTGTTATAAACAATTTTAGGAAGTTCTATAATTTTTGTTGTATGTCGGATATTACTGATTAACCAATGGTCTCTTCTAGCATAACCAAAAATCTCATCAACTTACGTAAATACACTATTGAATTTGCACGTGGCTATTTTATTGTCAGCAGGTGCTAAAGAAGTTTTGTTCTATTGTCCCCGAGTCTGTGTTTTGATATTGTTTCGCATAGATTCCATAAACCCTGAGTAATATTTAAATGCTGTTAAGTGATGTAACAGAAATATCAGTGTACTGGCATGGGAATAATTTTGTAATATCTTCATTTGATGAATATCAATCCTAATTACTAGTGATAGATCATCATCACCTAAGATTCTTAATAAGGTCATTGCTATGTTGATGCTCTTCTTCCTAAAAATATTTTATTTTCCCAAAGAGGAGCAATGTCCTCTTATTAATCATCATGTTTGTGGCTTTTGAAATAATTATCTCTTAAAATTATATGCTTGAAATCGAATTTTGTGCAACCTAGATTTTTCTGTTCCTATTGACATTCAAATCTATCAGTATTTTCTGTGGACCAGAATGTGGGGTTTGGTTCAGAAATGTCAGTTTAGACCTGATTATTAATCAAAACAGGAGTATGAAAAATTTAAAAAGTACATTTATTTTGGGAATAACTTATTCTAACCAAATTTGTACTCTGGGACATCAAGTAATTTCACTTCATCTGTACAAATGTTTAATGCAAAACCTTCAACTTAAGCGAAGTGCCCTAGGTGATCTGGTGAATCTCTCCCTCTTCTTGTCCATCACTTTTAGACTTTTTGTGTGTTCTATTACTCAGAATTCCTTTATCAATCTGAGATGAATTATTTTATAGGACACACTAAATAAAGAAAATAAATCCTTTTATGATTTTTATTCACTTTCTATTAAATTAAGATAGCTAATTATCATATTTAATTTACATAGTTTAAAAAATTCTCAACAAAACAAAACCTAGACAGGTGGTCCATATTGAAGAAATAAAATAAAGTTTATTATTATTATAGACTAGGACAGTTCTTTTTTTTATTACACGTTACTTGGGTAAAAGTAGACAACTCATGCTGAGAAAACTGAAATGCAGAGCATGCAAGAGGTAAAAGGCAAACAGTACACTCAGGAGTGTCTCAGGCGTGGCTCTCTGAAAACGACGAGGAAATAGCCAACTTGGATTAATAAAAAGCTTGAGCTGGTCTGTTTCCTTTCAGTCTTGCAGATCATTTTATAAACTGAGCATGCTAATGATTTCATCTTTGTGATTAAATTTATAAAAGATATTTATTTCTTTTCTGTTCAATGTGTCTGTAAAAGGTTAGTGACAGTTATTTTTATTGTTGAGTACAATATTTTTCCCCTTCGAAGTACTTTTTGTAAAGTGAAAATATTTATGATTATGTTATTATAGTACTTTTAGAGCCATTTACTCATTTCCTTAGACTCCTTCTAACAGCATCAGCCTAAAGGTGTCTCCTCTCACAATTTAATGTTTAACCTCAGATGTTTAGATTTTAATGTGGGGAATTCTGTTTTGGGGTTCTAAATAAATAAATGTTTCCAGATAGATATGATTACGGTTTTGTCAAGTATTACACAGTAAGATAAAATCTGTCATGTTACCAGATAAAAATTTTTAAATATTGAAATTGAATCAAATGTACTATTATTATTATTATTAGTAGTAGTAGTAGTAGTAGTACTGGAGTAGATGTACTCTGTGGAAGTTAATGCTTTGTGAAAGGTACTTCTTCCTGTTTTTACTTTTAATTGAAATAAAAGGGACAGTGTGTTTTCAGGAGCAGTAATTTTTGGGAGTACTGATAAACCTTTACATATTTTAACTGTGGAAGTGCCAGACATGAGGAGTGTTTTGCATTAAATTCCATACCTGATCACATGCCTGTTGGAGGATTTCCAGAGAGTGCTCTGGGAGGGACTTCCACGTTGTGCCACTGAAATTAAGATCTAACTCCCCAGAGAAGACAAGCGAATTAACACAGTATGTTTTATGCACAATGAAAACAAACTAATATGAGTTACTCCTTTGCTTAGAACTGTAAAAAATGCAATAGTATATGCTTGCAGCTGATGATTGAGTAAATTCTCTTTTTATGTTAAAAATAGAGTCAATGATTTACTATGTGGCTTTGTTTTAGATTTTTCTAAAATGCTTAGATTCTCTGAAAAGCTAGGGTTTTATGCTAACTACATTCCAGAGCAATACTCTCTGGCCCTGTGTTTCCGTATTTTCAACTTTTTATTAAAAAGAAATAGGCCAATCATTGATAGCAAAATATAATGGTAAAAATCAACTAATGTGTAGCCTCCCTCTTTGTACTTTACTTGTATGCATCAAACACATTTTAATAAAAAGAAATCATCAATGCCATATCATTAGCAAACAAATAATAATCACTCAGACATGAAGAAGTATTCAAAGACTAGAAGGTTTTGGTGATGAAGACAGGAGAAATAATAGAAATGTGCACCAGGGCTGCTGGTGGATCTTGTAGGGAATATCTAGAAAATTAGATTAATCAAGGAGCAGACATTTGGAAGAAAGTTTGTGTGAATGCCTGACAGTCTTGCTCTTTCCCTCATTTCAAATGTTGGCAGGGTAGCAGGCAGCTCCAAGGGAAATGTGCTCCTTTCATACTTGAGTAATTGATGAATTGTATGCAATATGCAAATGAGAATCCATAAATCTTATGAATGACAGCTTAATTTATGTGAGCCTTAATGAATGCAGGATTAGATTTTAATTAAATATCCTCAAAGGCACCCTGAGTGGTAGATTTTTTTAGGCCTTGTTTTTTGAAGCCTTGTTTCTCAAGCAATACATTTTATAAAAGCAGAAAAAGAGGCAAAAGAACTTAGCCTATATTTTAATAATAAGCATTGTTTCATTTTACATAGAAAACAACCTATCAATTGATATCTCCTCAACAAAATATGTACCAATCTCTATTTTGTACACACTTTACTAAATTTGATTACTTTTAATTATTGTTGGTCTCTGCTATCATATGCTATTTTTAATTACAAGAAAGTTATTAAAACTTTACTAAAATGGACTGGAGCTGAAGAGTTGTTTAATAAAAGATCACAGTAAATAGATAAAAATTTAAAGTATCAAATCTAATTTGACTAAAATATAGACTTCCTATCCATTTTTTAAAATCAAAATAGCATCTCTAGACAATATCTAATAAGCTAAGATGATAAATAAGACTATTTCATACATGATATTTAATAAGGAGAATTGCTCCTAAGATTAGACTGAAATGATGTATACTTCTAAGGAATAGTTACTTTGTTAATTCACTTTAATGCCTTGAACTGAAATAAAAGTTTTTCATTGAGTGTATATAAGATGGCAAATACCATTTTACTTCTCTGTTAGGCATCTACTCTTTGAACTAGAATTTCTCTAATTTAATTAGATTGAATTGCACATATAATTTACTGTCTAGAATTCCAAACACTTATTCCTCCCATTAATTTTCTTGTTACATCACAGTGAGCTTACTTTTTAGTACTCATCAGTTGTTCCAATTAAATAAGTTTTTAAATTACTGAGCTTTCTCAAAATAATGCCACAAGTACTTATGTGAATATAAGTAGAAAAAATGAATAGTTTTCTCTCTTAAGTGAGTCACACTTACATAGGTTTTAAAACGTAGTTTATTAAACTTCCAGTTAAAAAATGAACAAATTTTGGGAATCTAATGCACAGCATGGTGACTATATTTAGTATAATTAGTATTGCATGCTTGAAGATCGTTAGGAGAATAGATCCTAAACATTCTCGGCACACACACAAACATGCATAAAGGTAACTATGTGAGGCGATGGATGTGTTAACTAATCTCATTGCAATAGTCATTCCACGAGGTAGACTATGTCAAATTATTAAATTATACACCTCAAACTTATACTATGTTTATGTTAATAAAGCTGGGGAAAATTCATTTTATTCACCTAAGGGGTATGTAGGTGTGCAGGCATGTAACACATTACGAATAGATGTTTAAACATGATAGCAAGTGTTCTGGACTACAGCTGAGGTTTTGGGGTAAGGGCATCTGCGAAGCCCTTGAAATGGCATGCATAATTTTGGACATATGACCATGTGTTAATTTTACTGACTATAAGAATATATAACCTTCAACAGGTTCTCAAAGGGAGCCATTGTCCAAAAAGATAAACTACTATAATGCAAACCATAATCACAAATACATAACTTAATGAAGCAAAGTATATCTGTATAAAACCAGACAGAAACATGTAATCCAGTGCCTTATAAACTATATAACTTCTAAAGGATCAATCATGTGTAACCATGTTTTTCTTAAATCTTCCATTAATAATTTCCTTTGAAGTACAATATTATTTATTTTTAGAGCAATATCCAAACAAATATCATACTTTTAAAAACAATTACAGTGACTAGTGCTATCTTAAATATTATATGAATTAAGCTTATTTCTCTAACAAATACTTATCAATTCTCTCTTAATCTATTTATGCAAAGAATATCTGACAAAAATCAAATTTATATGGCAAATAAGATGACAAATATTTCTAGAGAAACAAAATATTTAAAAATATTTTAGAAAACATGAAGATTTAGCTGACTTTAAGTCTCTGTAATGTTGTCTTACATATGTAATTTAATATAGATATAGAATTGCAAATGGTCACTTTTTACTAAATCATCACTTTTACTAAAGTTTTATCTTGGTGTGTCATAATATATGTATGTATTACATATTATATAATTTATATTGATATAGTTTGACCAACCATACTGTAATTGTGCCACTCCTGAGTTAATAAGCAAAGATATTTTACTTTAGTATTAAAAGTAAGATAACACAGTTAACTCAAAGAAGGGATGAACTAACCCTTGAATCAAATTAGAATTTCTAAATGCATTTTCTAATATACATTTCATATTTGAATCAATTCACATTTATTTTCTCACTCTTTCATCTTCATTCTTGAAACTCATCTGAATCTATGGCTTCATTTTTTTTAAAAGGCTACATTGCCCCAAGCAGTTACTGCTGGAGCAATACAGATACCTTTGTATAAATGTATTTTTTGGAAATAACTCTCTTTCTTTGGTTTTGCTGGAAATTTTTCAAGCCTTTTTTGTTATATTAATTCCATTTCTAAAACAGTTATTTTCAAAACTTTGTTTTTAAATACTTTTTCCAGGTTTAATTTGACGAAGAGGTATATTGTAATATATGCTTAGACTGCATATATTTTGTCATTCATAACTTTCTTTGACAGTTGTCATGTCCCTTGTTTAGAGGTTTCATATTTACAGTTGTGATCATTGAAGAGAATTGTTCCTTTGTAAATCCAGAAGTTACAGTTAGTTGTGATTGATCTTTATTGTAACATAAAGATTCATTGATGAAGAAAAATTTATAAGATGAGTGTTTTAGACAGTCAAATATCTGAAGATTTTTATTCCACTAATGTGGTCTTTATTGAAGCTAATTGGAACTTTCTTTTAAAACAAAAATGGTCATAAATCGTATGGAATTTTAGTTGCAAATTCCTTTACAATTTTTCTCTGTTTAAAACTCTAGGTATAATGTAGTTAGTTTCTTTCACTTGGTACTAAAACTAAGATAAATTTCCTGTAAGCTGTTTGAGTTCAGTAAGTAATACTTTATTCAACTGGCTTTGAAGTGATTCATCTACATTGCTGTGTGTAAAAACAAGAAAAAATTAGAAAAAGTATGTGATATATGTGCAACATTTCAGGAGTGCTTCCAATTTCTTTTGAACAACAGGCTACAGACAAGTTTTATTTAAATTTTGATGATCTCAAGCTTTTGTGTTGGTCAGTTGGAGTAATTTAGGACTTAAATTGGCATGCATTGAATATATTAGTTTTAATCACTGTAAATGCAGTTATATTGATCCATACATGATAAGATTGTTTAGCAAAAAGTTTTGCCGAGTTGAGAATCACCAGATGGATTTGTACAAGTATAGAAAACTATTTTCAATACATTTTTGGAGAAGGTTTTCAAATTACTTTTCACTGGAATTAAACAGGAGGATAGGTCAATCATAATCCCCTTAAAAGTTTTTGATGATATAAATCTTTCTATATTTGATGGCATTACTTTGAAAATTAAAATGTTTGAAACAATTCCCATTTATAGAAATTTATATTTCTGCATATCTTACGTTTGAGTGAGTGCCTGCAAAGGATTCTTCTGTATAATCTAAGAATTGTTGCTACCTGTCAAAATATTCTGAAAGGAAAGTGAAAACAAAAATGAAAAATACTAATCTGTTATTTAAATTGTTAAGTAACAGACAAGCACAGATATAACATTAAAAATAAATTTTACACAAATACACCTCACTAAAAACCGTGTTTATCTGCCATATTATAGAAAGGACAATCAATATTGAAATTTTCTGTTCAGTAATGATTACAACTAAAATTAGATATTGTGTGAAAAGCAAGTCAAGATCAAAATACTTTTCAGCACTATTGCTCAGATAACTTATTTGTGCTGTCTGAACTTGTAAAATATCTTAAAATGTGTCAGCAATTATTTGGGGTACTAACTTTACCGACGCATTTTAGTAGCTTTCATTTTACTGGGGATAGATAAATGTATAACTGTTCTCCGATTTTGATACCATAATCCATGGAAAAAGATTAAAATGAACCTAGAAACTCCCAGCACATTCTGTTCTTCCCATTTACAAAAAGGTTTGGGTGGTGCTGTCACTCCTTCACAAAATCTCCAAATAAGTGTCCTTAACACTAGTTTCTGAGTCTTGAGGGAGGGTCAATCGGAAGCCCCTCACTCTCCTCTGCCTGCGCGCCCAAATTCATCCTAGTTCCTTGGAGAAAATCAGGAAAAGTATATTTAAATTCCACCGTACAGGTGCAGACACTGAGTGCAGGAACTTTCAGATCACACAAACAAGCAAACTGTGAAACCTGTAATTCCTGACTCAAAATCCAAACTTATTTCCTCATCCTGTGAAATGCAGTGATTCTGTATGACTGGCCTTTCAGTTCTCCATCAATATATTCAGAACTGTTGTTTCTAGGGAGCTGAAATAATAAACAAGAATATGATGTATATTTGCTTTGGGATCCTTTTTAATGAATAAAAATTTCTACATAGATCTAAACCATGCTCACTACAATTATATTTTTACATATTATTATCTAGGAATACTCCCTTCCAGTTTTCAAACACATCCTAACCCATTGCCTATCAAGAAAACTATTAAATCAATAATTGCTTTGATGTTCAGTATGATTTAGTCACAAGAAGCTACAACTGGAAAACAACTGGAATTTCACATAAAAGGGGCTCCTCATTGTCATTAAAAAGGAATGACATTTATGAATTATTATTAAGTTTAAATAAAGAAAACAAGCAATCCTATATCTCTACTCAAAGATTCAGAATCTTATAGAAAATCTGCATTCATCGAAAGGCTCGATGAGCTTCAAGGTGGGTAAATTCAGTGTGATGAGGAAAAAACAAGATGTATTAAGCATTTTAAAATCATCCAGCATGTCAATAAGAAAAGCCAAAAGGAAGATGATTTCCTCAATTTCATCCTGACTGTATTACCTAAAAATAACATAGAAATTCATTATAAATTCAAATGGCATGTGCTGGTTACATAATGCTAAAGAATACTCCTTCTAATATTTAAATTATTTTGAATAATTTATATACTAAAGTAAAAATAGCGTAAAGGTATAGTCTTATAATTGCCTAAGAGCATATTTTCTAATTTTATCCCTATAATATATATATATATATTATTAATACATATACTATTCAAAGGGATTATTAAAGCATTCGGGTATATATTTATAACATTAAGTTTCTATATTATACCTTCTAAGAAGTAAAATACTTTAATATATTGTTAAGGACTTTCACCTAAAATCTTATTTTTAAAATGAATATTTTTTTCCAAGAAAACTTTAGGGAAGAAATACTATTATGATATCACAACATAAATAACAATCTAAGTTAAAAATAATGTATTATACTGCAAATTTAATGAAACAGAATTGAAAGAAAATAAAGACTAGTTTTTTTTAAAAAATCTTCATATGACTCAGTGATTATTTTAGGTCTTTTGAAATAGTGACCAAAAATGAAAAATAGAGATTGACCCTTAATTGTAATTTGCTATCAGAAGCCTTTAATACTAAGCTGCTTTTAATGTATGCAAAGTCATATAATTATAGAATTTGGAATACCCCTAGTTTCTAAATGAGTAAACATGGCGTTTAAGTGTTTGGCCCTTTAATCCAGAGCCCTTAGTGGATGAAAATATGTTCATCTTTTACCACCCCTAGTGATAATTATAATTGTATTGTTGGATCACATTTCTTGACTCTTGTGTAATTTAGCTCTGTCAGCATTAATCTCTTGGCTGTTCACATCAGTGGAACTAAATGTCTGCTTAATATTATGTAGGTTAGATGGTTGTCATTCTAGTTGAGGAAAAACAATGAAAGAATTTACTATGGTATTAGGCAAATATATTATGAGGGCACCAGGCCTAATAGCTGAACATTTATACTCCAGCGAAATCATATTTTATCACTCATATGGTTAGGAATAGATTTTCCTTTCTTCATGTACAGTGTGATCAGTATTGGATTAGCTTCTTAAATATCTATAGGTTACTTTTCCTTTTGTTTTTGAACCAATACTATTATTGTTCGCTATACAGTAATTGTAACAGGAAGTAGCTGTGGATCAAGAGAAATGCTTTTTATAAAGTAGATTTACATTTCCCTTTTAGTATCTGATAAGAATTACATTTATCTAGGTATAAGAACATTCTGACAGGTGTGGAGGATAATTGCTTAATTTAAACTCGCTACTGAAGGAAAATGAATGTTTTGATAAAGACATCTTAGATAGAACTGATAAGTAATGTACAGAAACATACTCTGTACTATTATGTATCATTTTATTACCCTTATGTTGATCTTGATCTTTTGCATGGATAGCAAAAACAATGACAAAGGACGACTAAATGTAGACATTTGTATAATGCACCTTTGGCTGCAAAGTAATCCTTACATCAAAAACTAGTTAGCAGGAAAAGGATTCATATTTCATTAAAACACAGATAATATTCTTTATAGAATCTGAAAACTTAAACATCATGGAGTGCTTTGGAATTTTAAATGAATGGTTTCCATTTATATTACATTTTAATTTACTAGTCAAACACATTTTTAAAACATGATTATGAGCTGAGCCTTGAACTAGACATTATGGCTGAAAATAGGGCAGCAAAGTGTGTCTCTTGCCTGAGACAGAGAATATATCATATTTAGAGAATGGAAAAGCATGCTGTGCAGAGGAAAAGATTTAAGACTTCATAAGAAAGGATACAAATAAATATTATCGATAGGTCCATAGAAACCCAAACTTCACATGCTACCGGTCTCTCAGAGGTTATCACTTTCCTTTCTTCTCCTTGCATACCAAAACCCAGCCATACTGCTTTCCGTGGGTGCCCTGACCAGACCGAAGTTTTTCCACGTTACCTTCTTTGCATTCATTACCCATTTGCCAGGAACATTTTCCTTTTATATTCTCAGAGGTGGCAACTTTTTAATATTCATGCCTTACCTTCTTAGAGAAGTCTTCCTTGTCCCGCTAATCTAAAGGCATCATATTTTTGTCTTTCTTCACCCAAAACCTTAATTGGTACATAATAAACTTTCCATAAATGTTGAATGAATGAATACGCAGCCAAGACAAATACAGGATTGAAGATGGAGACAATCAATATAATTCAGTGAGACTTCTTAGAGCAGTCAGTTTTCAAATCCATTTTTGATGGAGCGAGAGATAGACTCCCTCTATCACCCAAAAGAAAAATGCTGGTAATGGCATAATGCATACAAAGCCTGGAATCTACAGAAAATATCAAGCAGATTTGACTTCTGGAAGACAATCTATGCATTTAGTTCCAGTGCAACAAATAATATCTATGTGCCTATTGTATATGCGTGAAATCGTACTATGAATTAATATGCAGTCAGTTGGTGAGAATTTGGGGTACAAAGTTTGTAAAGGGGCCAAAGGGCCAAAAGAAGAGTCTTGGAGATGCTGTAGTAAGACATGGGGGCTATGGTGTTACTTGAGCAGCAGATCCTATAATGCAGAGAGCCATTCTGACATTAGGTCAAAGACAGCCTTTCAAGGTGGCCTGCAAAGGCTTCATTTATTTTTCTTCTTAAATAACGCCAATGGTTGCATTCAGTAGAAGGAGCCTCTTTTAAATGCAAATACTCATAATTTAAGCTTTTAACCTTAATTATCAATTAAATTCTTGCAGGGTTGAGTTGATTGTTGAAAGCAAAATACTAGAAAGTATGGATGGCTGAGGTGTTGGGTTTAAACATTAATGGGAGGAGTAAGAGCATTAACAAGAAAGAAAGCTCTGCTGAAAGTAGAGATGAGAGGACTGCCAAGTGATAATTCCCTGAAGCTTTCTTTGGCTATTACTCAAAATCATCTTGCCTGATGATCTTTATTCTAAAAGCAATGGGTGGGATAGATAGTACTTGGAAATGTTGACTGAACAGCCAGTTATCAGAATAACATAAGAGCCTATGGATATAAGCACCTAAGTGACGACCCAGCAAGTACAATAAAAAAGAAACTATATTTTACATACATAACCAAGTAGACCGGCGATGGAGGGTATATTAGGGTGAAGAGAATATTAGAATTTCAGGTTAGAAAGAGGCCTCAGCAGCGAGTGAACTAAAACCTGCACCAAATGCCAATGCCTGTTTTACAATATCCCTTGATAAGTTCAATAGGTTGTCCAACTTCTGTTGACCTCTGAAGGGATAAGGATCTCAAAAGATAACTTTTTGCCTCTCTCAGCCAGCCCTTTCTTATGTTTGGCCAGAATACTGTTACCTTTATCTTTGAGCTCAGAAGTGAAAAGACTAATTTTGATCTGTCTTTTATTTGGTTACCTTTTAATAAATGTTTTGAGGTTTCTATTCTGTCCTAATCTTTCAAAGGTTTTATTTTCCATGTGGGACCATATCATCTCTTTCCTTTTCTTTTGTTCCGGATTTTGAAACCTTTGAGCTTATTATTTTCTGGTGTATGCTAGGTTATCGATGATTTTTTTTCAAACATAAAACGCGGGATTCAGCAGTGCTGAGTAGCAGCAGGCCAGGTCTGAATGGTTTGCCCTCCCTGGTGCTGGCCTTTCTAGTTAACACTTATTGTCATAATTAATTTCTATGATTTCTTGTGCTTAAAATTGTTTGGACTAATAATTTCAGATATCTTTAGCTGAAGAAAGGAAAGGGATGGTAGAGCTAAAGATTTGACTGGAAACGAGGAGCTAACTGATCAACATGGCAAGTCTCGAATTTAGGTGTGAATCAATACAGTATATCATAATAGAAATCACAAGGAATTAAGAATTGACAGGAGTCTGAAGGAAACTAGATATTTTCCCTTCTGCTTTGTATTTCTCTTCCTTTGAAAATTGTTATGAAACGCAGTTTAAATTGTGACTTAAAAAGAAAAAACTTAAATGCAATTTAATGATAAAGCTTAAAAAAGTATAACTGAGAAATAAATCTAAGAAATGGACTTATACCTGAACATGGGCTAATAGGAATGAAATATTTATAATTCTTGACTCTGTTTATTAGAAACTAAATGCTAGGCATAAAGACAGAGAGAGAGAGAGGTAGAGAGAGACAGAGAGAGGAGATAGAGAGAGAGAGAGAGAGAGAGAGAGAGAGAGAGAGAGAGTGTGTGTGTGTGTGTGTGTGTGTGTGATTACACACTCAGGTTCTTGCAATATTGAGAGACTGTGTTTTCATTTCTGGTCATCACCTTAGCAAACTAATCAATGAGGCATGAACTTCTATCTGCAGTGAAAGAAATGAAAAATAAACCAGAGATAATCCCTCAGTTAAAAGGTTACTCTGTGTGATAAAAGCTATTTTGTTAATTTATTTACTTACTGGTACAGTGAGATAAAGTGAAAGTACAATTAGGGAATTCTTGTTGAAAGCATTTTAAAGGGCAATGATGATTTCATATTTTGTATTTCACACTTAAGAGCACTTTTAAACTACATTTTTTTTGTAGCCCAGAAATTTCTATATTATTTTGCTTTAGATTATTTTGTATTTTAAATTTTGTAGATATGTACATAATATAATTGATTAGTCAATAAAAATAGTCTCTTTAGATGAACCCTTAACATTTTATTTTATCCTCTTAATTTAACGAAAGATGGTTAATTTTTTGAAGACGTGGTTTCTCTATTTTAATACTTTCTGGTAATTTAATGCACATTATATACTTTCTTGGAAAATTATTAATTTTTTCCTTTTTCAGTTTCATCTAGCAAACATAATATTCATTTTCTGCTAGTTACCATATTGTGTTGAATTATGGAAAAGTAGAAATAAACAGACCATTGTTATTGCATTTAAAGGCTTTGTATGCCTAGATAAAAGTGATATATAAATTCTTTTACATGGTGAGTATTATAGCATAGTCCCCATTGGTATTATGGAAACGGATGGAAGTTGGTGAGCCACATGTACCTGGAGAGATTAGGGAAGGAATTGATGTGAATTGGCTTAGAGTGTTTCCCATGGACAATTGAAGGAAAGGGCATTCTAGGCAGAAGGATTAGCATCTGTAAGGCATGGATATATGAAAGTAATTAGGTACCAACTACACAGAGAGGGTGGGAAAGTTTTGAGAAATTATACTGGAAAGGAATTGAGGTATTAGACCTTGAAGGGTCTGGTATGCTATGATAAGAAATTTGGTGAGCTTTGGAAGATTTGCAGAATGCACCAAGGTGCTGGAATGTTATTTCTATAGATATCACTTAGGTCAGTATACTGCAAGAACAGAAGGGAAATAGTTTGAGATAAGGCGGGCACAATGTGAATGAAGAAGAGAGTGAGTTGAGAAATATCATGGGTAGAATCAGTAGAAGCTGGGGAGTATTGAGTGGTGAAATAGAAAGTACACTAAAGGAGAGGGAGAAATTGAGATGACCCCTGGGTCTGATCTTGGTGATTGGACGCATGGTGGCTTATTAACAGATACATGGAATGCAACTGATAATGCAAGTTTGGAGTGAAAGATAAGTTTGTTTTTGACATGTTGAATTTGAAGTGCTTGTGAAATATCCAAATATCCAGTACATCAATGGAAAGATGAGTTTAGAACTCAAGAGGAAAGGGAAAACTCCATTTCCAATTTTCCAAGAATTTGTTTTAATCACTGATGAATTAGACATCAATTGCATTTCTTAGCTGATCTAGAAATTGTTGCAGGATGCAAACTTTTTGGTCTGAGAACTAGAGTTTTTGTTACTTTTTGAAGGAAAAAAATGACCAAAGAATGTTATCGTAATTCATCCACTAGACTGAAAGTCACCTTTTTACTTAATGTAATTTGTTTGATTTTTTTTTCTTCATTGGAAAATACTCCATTTATATTCACCGATAGACAGGTATTAGCAGCTATAATGTCTTTACTCGGTGAACTTAGGAAGGGCAGGAGGAAGAACAGTAACATTAAAGTAAAAATGGGATAAAGATAATGACACAAATATAGGAAACTACATTTCTAGATTGGAAGAATCTACTGTTGGAAATCACAGAATAGACTGAGTTATCTTTGTCCTTTGCTTTTCCTTACACACCATCTTACAATAATATTAGCTTCTTTGACTATTTTATTTCAGATTTAAAAATTTTAAACTTTATTCGCCATAGCATCCCCTTGAACATGTTAGGAAAGAGGCAATGTGGCTTCCAAAAGATTAAGCGGCTTGCCGAGGTCACACATCTAGTACGTGACAGCTTCTGTCTTTTGATCCATGGCCGAGTGATCTATTGTCTCTCTTATTCAGAGGCACCATGTTATAATGGAATAGGCACAGGCATTGAAGTCAGAGATACATGAGTCTGACACAAAAATCTGTAATTTGTGAGTCATGCCATTGGGCCTGTCAGCTCTAATTTCCTCATCTGAGAAACAGAGATAATAATATCTGCCTTCTAGGACTGTTGGAATTTAAATGAGATAAGATACATTACTTGCCTGTTATATAGTAGGTATTCTTTCTATGTTAGCTTTCCCTTCTTTAGCAAATTCAGTCTTAATTAGACTATGTTCTCTCAAATTGGGAGAAAAGAAAATCATTGGACACACTATCGAGGCCTCAAAAGTTAAGCCAGTTGTCCCTTTGTCTATTTTATTTCTTGGCTCCATGATATTCTTTCCACCTTTTTGGTTTTATAGTACGCTTTAAAATTTTTAATCTCCTTTATTAATGCCCTACATGATTGTTGTAAGTATTGAAGTCAGGCTATTTAAAAATCAAGATAGAATTAAACCTGCAGTTTTAATGATATTATTAATATTACTACTTTGAGAGTCAGAGAAGGAGAACTAGATGAAAATATTAAACCTCTGTTTTCATAAAAATCCCATATGTATTTAATAAATTGGGACAGATCTCTCATCATCTGTATTTAGCCTGGCTATATCTAAAATGTGCACAATGCTACACCTAAACACTATACCTACACAAATGAATAACCATTATAATTGATTTACTTGAACTTCTTAAAGTTTGGAAAAAAATTGTTGTTTTAAACATTGTTTAACTTTTCGAAATCTTATATTATTCTGGAAAATTACCATTTTAAATAACGATTTTTACAGTGGCTAATGCCCTAGATTTTTTTGGAAGTGTCCCTGTTTCTTCATTCAGTTTATATTTTTTTGAACTCCTTTTGTACCTTGGGCACAATTCTGATTCCTTCTCATTGGTATGCTGAGACCTATTGTGACAATAACAAAGACCTCATCCACGTGACACACCACTACTGTTGGAACCATTGAAACCATTTGTACGAAAGTGTATTACAACGCCCATAGGGGATAATATTCTGAAGGAAATAATGTAACTGAGCATCTATTTAAGTATTGTTAGCATTCGAAAGTAATTAATAATAGTTAATATGTGACATATATGTGATTCATTTTAAATAGCTATATAGACATTTAGAGAGGGTGTTGAGTAATGATACAATTGCTTATTATTATATCATCCTTATAAATTTTTATAATATTGTAGTTGAACATTAGTTTAAAAGAGCTGAACTTTAACTAGTTTTATAATGCTTATTTGTGAATATTAGAATTGTCATTATTGTTTTCCTTGCTTCTGGATATAGTCACTCTTTTAAAAATTATGTTATAAAATTACAAATTTTTGAAAACCGGTTTTAAAACAGAAATGCTAATGCCTTTGAGTGAAAGAGTTGAGAATCGCCATTCTCAACGACAGTCCATCTAATTCATTATTTATTGTGCTGCAGTTACAGAATTAACAAATATCTAAATTAATGAATTTAATCATTTATGTCTTTATGCCTTAATTGCCTGTAGAAGAACATGAAAAATTTCTTAAGCAATGTTACCTTTTAAAATAGGTTACAATGAGAACTTAGTAAAATGAGTTAGTTGACTGTAAGATCATCTAAGTCTATAGGGATTTATATCATCTGTTCATTACTAATCCATCTAGAAGCTTTTATTTTTTTGTGGGATTGGTCCTTATCTACAAATAGACTTCGGTATTGATATAATTACAAAAGAACAATAATATATTTCTGTAGTCTACCACTTAGTTCATGTTTTATGCACATTTAGACTATTGAATTAATCTCTGACACAATAGAAAGACATTCTTTACTAGAAATAGCTTGCTTTTGCCTTGGCTTTGTGGCAAAATGACATTAGGGAACATATATGGTTGTTGTTGAACCTGATTGCTTTAGCAGCCCTCGGTTGATAGTATCAGGTTCCAACTTGCCCTGCTGGGTCAACGTGGACCCAGGCCTTTAAAGAGAAAAGTTCAGGGAAAGTTCACTTCTATTGTTTTACCATGGTTACAAAACAGAAAGGGGAAAAAAAAAAGAAGAAAGAAATCTTGGGTTTGTGACCCTTTGCTGCCATGAGTCCTTTACTGTGTTCATTTTGTTTTTGTCAATTAAACGTTACAACGGAGAAAATTAAAACTTTCAGTAATCTGTAATGAACACAAGCCAAAATGTACTCTATTATCACTTATAGGTAATCCCTAGTTATAATCAATAACTGTTGGTGTTATTGCATCAAGTGCTTAGATTAGTTTAATTTCATTTAAAGCATTTTTAAAATTTTTCGTTAATAAAAATTAAAAATGTGTAAAGTTGCTATGGAATGGAAGTTGTTAATTTTGGAGGACAAGGGTAGTAACTTATTAAAAGTAAATTAACTTTAATTCAATTTATTGAAATAAAGTTATTTTAATTTAAAGTGAGAGATTATAATTTTTTATTCTATTCTGGCTGTAAACTAAGACATTTATTACAAAATTTTTGTTGACTTTAAGTGACAAGAAGTCATGATATTTGAAGGGCAGCATGACCTTGACAGAAGGAACCTTTGAGTATTTTTCAAATATATGTAACAATTTAAACAAATTCAAAATCCTAAATTTAGGCTGTATTTGTAAATTATGAAAATTTTGTTCTAAAAATATTTGCCTAGTGTTAGTTCTGAAGAAGGTCAATGCAATCTAGTTTATTGTAGACTTTGTCCTCTAAGCCTATAAAATCTTATGATTAAAGCAA
Organism: Rousettus aegyptiacus; assembly: GCF_014176215.1. Lineage (NCBI taxonomy): Eukaryota > Metazoa > Chordata > Mammalia > Chiroptera > Pteropodidae > Rousettus > Rousettus aegyptiacus. The sequence continues at coordinate 76,589,305 of NW_023416286.1, forward strand.
TACAGTTGGAGTACCTCTTTTATTTTAAAAATGATAATTTTAATGATACTTGTACAATGTTATCTGTATAACCCAGACATAATCACTATTTAATATTTCAATCCAATTTTCGTTCACAGTGTATTTTTTAACTTGAATTTATATATCTTCTAAGAAGTTTTCAAATGGAAGTTTTAAAGAAAAAGGTTTTTTTTTTCCCAGAAAAATATTCAATTTATCTAATAATATCTATTTAAATGATTAAAATATATTTTAATAATTTCTTCAGATAGATATGTTATGGGTCACTTTAGAATTTCTATGCCCATATTAAAAATACTGTTTTGCTTCTTTATTTGTTGTTCTTGGTAATAAAGGTAAGGAATGAAGAGAGGGAGTTACATAAAATCAAGATAACAGAGTAAGATGCATCTGTGTAACTTTTTCGAATGACATTATGTTATGTGGTCATTTGTTTATTGATCTTTAGCTGTTTTGATTAACATAATTTATTTTCCTTGAGGTCATCTCTGCCCAACATAGAATTGAGGTTTGTCATGATCTAGATGGAGAGTAGTGAAGGAAATGGGAGAGTATTTGTTTAAATTAATCACAATGTACAAAGTACCGAAAATATTTGTCATAAATTTTATCACATTTATATTGTTCCAAAATAACTTTTTCTGCAACTCTTCTCATAAACGATTGCTTGTATTTCCACTATCATCCAGAAATGACAAAATTTTACATTGTTTCTATACTGCTTATTATTTAGCACCTAAAAGTTAGTTTTTTTAAAAAAACTACCTTAATATAGTTATATTTACAAACAATGATCTTAAGCTGTGATGCACACATTTTCACTACAGTTTCTTCACATTAAAATTCAAAAATATTTAATTTGTAGCATGTTTAACACTGCTGATTATCACTTCTGAATCAAATAGAGTGCTGGAATAACTGAATCAGGCAGCTGGTAACAAGGAATATGACTTAGGAAATCAAAGGTCATCTAGCCCTTGACCTGCTGGCAGACAGGACTTACCTCAACGATTCAAGATAAATGGCCGCCTCTCAGATGTTAAAAATCTTCAAGAGAAGAGTCTACAGAGACATTACCTGATAACCTATTCTAATGTTTAACGGCTCTAATGAGTGGGAGAGCTATTTTTTCATATCTCATCTACATCCCTCCTGTTGCAGTTTAAGGGCTGATACTTATTTTTAATGTTATTTTCCTGCTCTTTATTACCCTGCATTCTGAATTTATTACTGGCCCGATTTTCCCAGTGAGTGAAGAGTTAGAAATAAATCTCATGCATTTTCAAGGATCCAGGCTCATATGTGACCTAAATGTATACTGTTTAAGTTCAGCGGCCTTGAAACCATGTTTTTCTCTCCTTAGAACCATTTTTTTCTCCATTGATAGGGAGATATATTTGTTTATTTGGATCTAGAATAACTGGCTAGGGTAATTGTTTGACCCATTCCCGCTCCAGGGTAATAAACTCTAATATGATTTGCTTAAAAATATTTAAGTTTTCTATAATTTATCCCAGGAGTCAACTTTAAAGTTTCTTCCAAAGAGAATTCTTCAAAGACTATCAAGACTCAATATAATTTTTTAAGTAAATTATAAGTTTTGCAGATATTACATTAGATTAATCTATTCTAGTTTTTCATATACGAATCTATATAAAGACGGAAAAAAAAGAAATGTTGAAAGCTTTTTAAGTACTCTAGCTCATGTATTCCTACCTGACAACCTTAAAAATAAGATTTATTCGAAACCGGTTTACCTTTTTAACAATTCAATGTCTTTCAAATACGAGCCGTTTAAAACTTAAAGTCCCTTAGTGGCTTACAAGATGCTTTATGATTAGCTCTTGTTTACTTTTTCATGCCTTCTACTTGCAACACCCCCCTCTCACCCATCACACATACAGACAGCTTTATACTTGCTTCCGGTTCGGGCCCCACCAAATTTCCAGGTCCCGTTCAACCCTGGCGCTTTCTGTGCTATCCACCAGCCCCTTTCAATGTTTCGTTTTTTTTCATGGCACTTTTTCTTTGAAATTTGGCAAAGATGGGAGGGTCTTGGGATGGAATCCATAAAATGGAATTTTTAAAAAAGAAAACTAATTTATCTACACAAAATTGTTTCAAGTTAAAAAATTATGGTCTTTTTGAAGTCAGAGATTGTCTTTTTCTTTATTTTCTATCCCGCTTTACACAAATATGGTTTTGGGCTGTATTATATGATTAATAAGCAGACTATTTATAATCATACTTAGATGAAAGATATTCATGCAATTTAGAAAATAAATAACATGTTTAGTTACTCAAGTGAAAACTATATATATTTTTGGCGATGAATCAATATTAAAATGTAGTACCCATTTAAGTAAAGTTCTACTATGAATAAGTTATAATAAGTTTTAAAAAATACTTAAGAATCCTGAGAAAATGACAAAATAACAATCATAAGAAATGGTTTACATTATAAGGAAAAAATGATGAAAAAACAATTTTTGAGGGATGTTAGATTGCTGATTTGAATGCCTTGCAAACCCTATTACATTGTAAAAATCACTATATGCTACTTATTCCTTCAGTAATGATATCTATTAGATTTATTTAATTATTATTTAATCATCCATTATTTTTATACCCACTTTATTGGGAGTTATGCAATTGTACAAAAGAAAGTTTGATTATACTAGAAAATCTCCATCTTAAAAGTCTTATTAAATAGTTACTGACTAAGTATTTTAGCACAAAGTAAAACACACACTGTCTCTCTCCAGATCTGTATTGGAATAAGAGATCATATTGATCTCTGAGGCATGTAAAAGGAGTAATTTCCTTAGTTAATATGATCATATGCTTATTCAGAGGAACAACTTGAGAAGTGAAAAAATAGCTTTGCCTCCATCAAGCTCATTTTAATATATCTTTAATTTGACTTTATGATATGTTGATTGATTGATTTGGTGCTATATAGAGGGGTATAGGAATAAACCATACAGAACAGATAGTTTGTATGTTTATGTATCTTTGATCAGGGTTTTGGTTTTTGGTTTTAGTGAAAATTGCTAGTCCTTTACTGTAAAGTTTCATGAGCATTCTTTTTATTTATAGGTGATTAGAACCTTTTGAATAAAAGAATTTGTATTATTCTCCAAGTATATTATCATTTTTTTTCCATTTCAGTAGGCCTCCTGAAATTCTTTTATGGACTCTCAAGAATAAAAGACAAATAGTGGAATCTATGTATAAAACACTGTGTGCCCACTTTGATAGCCCTCTATCACCTGACTTCATATTTTTTGAGATTTTTACCATTATCTTCTAGTAACAATCCCACTTGTCAGTCTTTCTCCACAACCTCACACTTAGCACTAACTTCCATCTTGTTTCATTTTCTTCCTTAAAGTTATCACTTTTATACAAATAAAATCTAACCTTCTAGCTCCCCCTTTGAAGGCCATTGGAAATCTGATTACAAATTACCCTTTTAATTTCATCTTGCCTAGAAATAACGATCTAATTATTGTTCCTAAGCAAATTTTATTCCATATCTTTGTTCTCCATCTTCTCTCTGAAATTATTTGGCTTTCCTCATCTCCTCGCTTCCCAGATTCCAAGTCACTTTAAAGGGATGCTTAAAGTTAGTCTTTTTCCCCAGAGTACAAAATCTACCCTTGGCTGCCATACACACATGGGCTCACATTCAGGACTGGTACAGTGCAAGATAAAAATTTGGGGCCCTTATTTAAAAATGATAAGAACTGAAGATAATGATAGCAGGCCCTGTGCACCTGCACGGTTTGCATGCCTTGCTGATGCTTCAAGAAATGCTCCCATTACAGTTAGTTAACACCCTTGTTTTGTAGCACTTACCACATAATGTTTGCTGCTTGTATACGTATGTGTCTGTCACCCCTAGAGCTTGTGAGTTTCATGAGGGAACATACCATGTCTTAATCTTCTTCGAAGTTCTGTAACCTAGTCAACATCCTCACAGGAAGAGATTTTCACTAAATTGTATAGAAAGTGAAAGTATCTATGAAGAAAAGCATTGAAATATATACTTCTGCAAGATTTTAATATCAAATAATTTTGGAAAATAAAAGTTTTGCCAAAATTAAAATGAAAATTGTGGGGTATCAATAAAATCTTTAAACTAATTTTAGTAGTCAAAGCAAACCTTTAATACTGAGGAGGAGTTTCATTATAAATGGGAGAATTCATTTTGAAATAGAGTGCAAAGAATAATTCTAGAATATATAGTATTAAATTGATTCTAATATAAGAATTAATGCATTTTAACATTATTCAACTTTGTGTAATACTTTAAATAAGAATTCATATTTTATTTGGAAAAAATATAATTAGAATAAAATTCTGTGATGGGGAAAATTAGCATAAGCAAATAAAATTATTTATAAAAAATATTTTGGCTAGTGAAATCATAAGGAAAATGTAATAGTTCATATCTGTGAGGAAACTAATTTTATTTTTATATCAAACCAGCATGTTAAGAGCATAGAAGATGTCCAAGTAATCACATCACATGTTTTTGCTAAATTTCATATACTAAAAAAGAAATAGCAAGCAAATTGGGAAATTATGTCTCACTGTTTTGATTATTTCAAGTCTGAATATTTGCAAATATGCTATCTTGGTATTTTAATTAAGGAGCTGTTATTTAAAAATGCATCTTCATCATTGTAAAAAATACAAGTTTTTTTTTCAATAGATTTCAATCATTAACTTAACTTTAAGAAGGATTAATAATATATAAACTCTGTATTTTTTGCCCCTTTTTGATTTCCTGATTCTTTATATAATCTCTATAAAGATGTAGATAGTAAAATTTCAGTTTAAAACTCTGAAACCATGTCAGGTTTTGTTTTGAGATCTGTAATAATAGTTACACTAGAAAATACTCTGATTGAATATTTATATGGAGCTGGGTAGTAAAGCTAGGAGATATTTACAAACAGAAGGTTATGATCACTAAATTTCTTGATTGATGATGAAAAAATGGGCTGTAGTTCTAACAAGAAAAAAATAAACAAAAATAAATATATCTTATGAAAGTACAAAAAATAAAGGCATACATTCAAGGTTAGTTTTGGAAGAGGTGGGCTACAAAGGCAAGGGAAAAGATGGGAATATGGACAGAGAAGCACGCTTACAAAATTTTTATAAACTATGTAGTAATTACTGATTCTTAGAGTGGAGACTTCGTGGCCTTCTGAAAAGAGATCAGACATGAAGTATTTGATTCTGAAAAAAAAGACATTTGATCTATGGATAGAAACGCTAGGTCCAAATAGTAGATCTGATGACAACTTAATGGCAGAAATAACTTTTCCCGGTCTTGGTTATTGATGGATTAGAGGAAGTTAACAAGTTACCTGTCCACCTATGCATGCGTTTATAGAGTCGAGCTGTGTGAATTCATTAAAGAATTGAAATCTGTAGAAACTATTTAAGAAAGTCATTTTTCATGATGTTTAATATTTTAATGATGATTTTATAATGTTCTTTAACTGCTGTCTTCCATACACTTGTGTCACTCTTATCTATTCACTGTAAGCAAATACTTATTTGCAAACATGGTATTTTCTTCAAATAAATCCAATGTACCGGGAGTTGTAGCCAATAGCATTCTGTTCACTAAAGTGATGTAGGACCAATCTTCTTTCATTTCTGTTCATGGACTTTATTCTTATTTCCAACCAGGAGGCATTGGATAAATGAAGGTCAAATCTTACCATAAAGTATTATTACCAGAGGAAAACTAAATCCAGGACTTAGGACAACTTAACTTGACAATGATCACTGAATACTTCATAGCTATTTGATAATATTCCTTCCTGTTTCAGACATGTCTTAATCACCATTACCTTCACACACGATGGACCATTCTTTATATATGTAGTAATAAGTATACGTTAGTGCTCATTTTCACATTATCATAAAAATGTCAATGGAAATTAACACTATTTTAATAAAAATTTATTAGAGAAATTATTACATTAGTTTTAGAACCAAAGAAGCATATTTATAACAAATATCTTTTAATTTTTATTAAAAAATATTTCTACTCTTCCTTTGAAGAAATTAAATGCCATTATTAAATAGGTTAAAAGTGACTTTTTATTACCTAGTTTTGAACTCATTAAAAATATTATGTCATAGTAACTTCATTTTAAGTCTGTATCTACCTTTCTATCTGCCGCTCCCCCCCACCCCCAATACTTAGATAAATAATTTTTAGATCATTTGTCGGTAATCAAATTGCAGTCTGTGGTCTGTCAGTGAAGTATCTGTAAGCTCCACATAACTGATACTATCATTTAAATGCAACTTTCTCTCTTCTTCTCCTCCTAAAAGAATGAATGACACTTAGATCTGCTCTAATCAGGGGTCTACTGTTAATCCTATGCAGATTTCTTACCCTACCCACAAGAAATAAAGGCTTTAGGTTTCTTTTCACAAAAAGTATGTTTACTTCTGATACATTATGTCAGCAGTTGAACTACGACCTACATATGCTCTTTTTATATTTTAAGTAGTTACAACAAATGATTATGGTATTTATGATGCATCTTGCACAGTCAGCTTTACCTGCAGCAACAGCCAACTTCAAAATCTCGAGCAGCTTATGACAATAAACATTTATTGCTCGCTCACATTACTTGATGACTGCTGGCCATGGGCAAGTCTAGTGGGCTTCCCTGATGTCTGTTGACCTGTGTGTTCTCATGGAAGAGAAGAGAGGCTCAGAAAGGGACAGAGCTATATGCAAGTGCGTGTCAGACTTCTACTCAGTTATGGCATGTCACATCTGCTCACATTTCCTAGGCCACAGCAAGCCTTAAAGCCAAGACCAAAGTTAAAGGAAGGGAAAAACCATACTGAAGAAGTGTATTATCCTCATTCTGCCTACAAAAAAAAAAAAAAAAGCAAAGCCAAGGGTGTGAGGGAACAGCTAGGGGTGTCAATAATAGCGTTTATTAGCAAGAATTTTTAAAACGCCTTCTATCCCTTGACTCCGCTAACATGCATATACCACACAAGAAAATTACTTAGAGGTCTTATTTAGAAGTTAAATTTTGAAAAGAAAACATTTTTAAAAGGTGAGGAAAACCTATCCAACTACTATTTAAAAATCTAGATTGATTTGGCAATAAATATGTTAGAATATAAATTGTTACACAGATATTTGAAAATTCAGTCATATATATTCTAAATTAGTTCCTGAATAAGCGTGACAAGGCTCTTTAATATGATTCTCATATAATCTCTTGGAATGTTATGGTCTAATAATTTTTTCTCTTGTGCAAAATTCTTGCAAATTGATTAAATTGACTTTAGAAGGAATCTCTTTTTTTCTCACTAATTTTAAAGAAGTAATTTATGGTTTAATCCTTTAAAATAAAATTAACTCTCCACTTGGCAGCATCATTTATGCTATTGTCAGCACCACCTTTTTCTAAAATAATTATTATCATGTGTTTTAGGAAAGATGTTAGGGTGTATTTCAATGTTTTTATTTTTTTTAATCAGCACTGTGCCTTGTCTCAATAAATCTCTATTATTATACAAGTTCAATGCTAACTTTTGCATGACAATTTTTTCTACTTCAATGTGGAGGAAAAATAAATTTAAAGTAATTGCTTTAAGAGTTTTATTGTTTTATAGAACTGTTGTAAGTAAATAGGATGCAAAGCATTGGTTAATGTTTGCTTGCTAAACTATTGAAGGTAGATGTTTATATAAGCCCAGAATTATATTCTTTCTCCCCTGTTTCATAGTACTTTACGCCAATCAAGAAAATAATTCATTGGTGGCAAACTTTTGAAAACTATTTTGCAAGAAATGTAAATTTAAATATACTGTATGATTTCCATATTAATTTATTATCATAAAGGCAAAATTTATATGAAAATTACATATAATTTAAAGTACTTTTAAAATTAAGAACTTATATTACATTTTTTTAAAGCACATGTGAATAATTTGAGTTTAACATATACAACACTTGTGCCTTATTTGATTTTCTAAATAGAATGTTGTGGACTAGAATAGAATGGGAAGAACACGGATTTTGCATAGCCTCGTTGACATATGTGTTTAAAACATTCTTTTGATAAGAAGGAAGAAGAGGAAAAGGAGAAGGCAGCTGGCAGAAACCAAAGCTTACTCACTGCATGCACATGAGCGTCTGAACATGTGTGTGCCCATGCACATATGTGTGCACACACATACATATTTATATATAAGTTAAGTTTGAGGTTGGCTATGTTAATGGTGGCTACGATGGAGGGGTTGGATTGGGGGATGATGTCATGGACCTTCGTTATCGCATATTAAGTATTACTGCCATGTTATGGGAGAGCAGTGACCCAGGAATTTAGGCTCCCATGTTTAAAAACAACTATAGAATCAAACACTCTGAGAAAGCATGGACTTGAACATTTACTCCTCGATATGAAATCTGAGTATCCTTATACTTTCTTTCTTTGAACTTATATGCCTTTCTGTTTCCCTACCCACACTTCATCTGACACAGGATGCCTTCTAATTTTTATTTTTATGTACTTACCACACTGAAACATTACCTCTCTTTATTTTATTTCTATTTCATTTTTCTAGCATGGATCTTAAATTTCTTCTCTAAATCCTACTTACTTTCTCGACTACCTCATACCAATCTCCTTTCATTCTGTCACTATTTCTCATTTCCTTTTATGTTAGATCTTTCTGGAATCCATGATTTGATGTTTAAGTGATTTTCATTTATATATCTGAACAAAGAATCATTAGAAAATATTTTGTAATAGGATGCAAAGTAATATGCATCATTATATTATGGGGAGGACTATGTGGTGAATAAAGTATGATCATTCTGGGAAAACAAGTGATTGCATCTAAAGTTATATGCATTAATTATAAATGTAATAATTATCAGCTACTATACTGAATTATTAAATCTCAGATTTAAATATATACTTTCCTAAGAAATATCTTGATCATGTAGTAATTTCATAAGCATTCAGATTTATTGATTTCATATAGATTTGTATGTATGCAACCTTTTATGATATAATTTCTTAAAATGAATCTGCATTTGTTAGATAATACTACTTACTTGCATGTCAGTTGGTAGCCTTTTGTGTGTACCTCATTTTGCATGTTTGTATGTAGCAGTCCTGCAAATTATGAATATCTACTATATGCTTTAAGATCAAGGAGAACTGGTAAATGTTTGTTAGCAAGTCTGATTTTAGATTTTAGGTCAAGTGCTGATTTTATATTTTTTAATCTATGATTCAGGAATAGTTACTAGAAAATAATTCCCTCGTTAAAGTTAACATGGAAGCCTTTAAATTAACTAGAGTTAATTTGAAGTTAAAATTAATGGATTTTGCTTTTAACCTATTAAAAATTAATTTAAAGTTCTCTTAACCAACTGAAAGCTAAGAAAGGGGAGAGTGAAAAGTCTGGAAACATCAAATTGCATTGTTATTTTCAGATATAAAGTTTGCATTATTTACTCTAGCTCCACAGAGGAGAGAAAAGATAAAGATATCCTTTTTTTCCATAGTATTAGAATATTATATCAGTGCATGCAGGACTGACTAGTCCAGGTAGTTCCAGTGATCTAAGCTACTCTGTGACACTTTCTTAAATGTAACCGTGTAATTTAAGGCTGTTCAATGTATTTCTGAACTTGCTCTCTTAACAGCAGGAATGTCTTCCAGTTTTTGCTAAGATCAATTTTTTTTTCTTTGTCTTCTCTTTTTTCATCCATTTGTAATTTCCACTGACTTCAGCATGAATGGAGAATGCCAGCATTTGTCCAAACTGTGTGTATGTTTGAGTATGTCTCTGTCTGTGTGTGCACACACACATGGGGGTGGTGAAGTTTCACAGAATCTCAAAGTGCGTTAGTTTAGGTGATCAAGCAACCAATAACTAGAAAATATAACAAAAAAAGGTGCAATTAAAACTAAGACCATGCAATAAAATGTTTTTAGCAGTATATAGTCAGGTTATATACCTAAATAAGAAAAAAAGCATTGCTTTTTAAATTTTTGATGAAAATTAATTAAATCAAGGAAAACCAAATTTCCTGGGTAGTTCTATGTTTTTTTAGGTTTTCAATCTAGATTATTGCTTATCTAAAATAGGAAACAGTTAACATTTTGAAATAATGTTGAGACTAGCAATTTTATACATTCAAGTATAAAATTTAGTTGAAAGAACTAATACAAGTTTTGGCATTTCCTTCAAATATTTCTTCAAACTTCATGAATTTTGTGTGAACATAGAAAAGAAGAGAAATTCCCTAGATTGATTCAAAATATTTTCAATAGCAAAATTCTACTATAGTCTTCTTTCATCTTGTTTGGATTGAGAACTTACATAATAGGAGGATTTGCTCATAAACTACTCACCCACCACACACCACTCATTCAGCGAGTCTAACTCCTATCAATGAAGCCAGCAAAAGAATACGGAGCTTCAATCCTAAGAGGTCTTATTTTGTAGGAATATCTACTACTCTTTCTTACTCAAACAGGGAGGCCTTGATATATCATAAACTTCAATTTAGTTTTTTAAAAAGCCAGCCTAAATGTTAACGACAACAACAAAAAAATGCAATTCAATAATTGTCTGCTTCTAGGTATAATTAAAGGTGAGAAAATTTTTTTATGTAAGTAGCAAACCTTATGTCTTCATTAATTTTTATCATTTTTAAAAAGTTTTGACATAATAATTTGTGACAAAATATTTCTTTGCATTTGCAACTCCTATAATTACAAATTTGGAATATAGGACTTTGGGAAGCTAAACTTACCCTAAGTTTTTCAACTTGTGGAAGGCAAATTGCCAAGTTATGAATTCTAATCAATAAAGTCTAGATGTTATGCTCCTAATATGCAGGAAGCTTAGGATCTACTTCAATTTATTTCTACTTCATACATATGCTTCTAAAATAATATACTCTTCAATACATACACAATTTACTTCTCATATTTTCAGGACATTAAATGTTAGTTTATCTTGGTGTTTGAAAAATAATTTTCTTTGAATATTACTGAACTCATCTCTGGATGCTCTACCAACCTTATTGTTTCTCTGATTAAAAAAAAAAAAACGACAACTTGTTTAGTGAAAATATTTAGAAAATTTTAAAAAATGAATAAGAAAGTAAAGATAATATATAATCACATATAAGAGGAAAATCACTGATAGCACATAGATGATCATACTATGGTCTAACCTGTTATAAAACAAAAAGTCTACCATAGACATGTTTTTGTATCCTTTTTTTCTAGCTTTATCATTTATGTAATTTAATGACCTGCTAGATTTTAGTGTAGGATATAATGTAATTTATTTAACTCAACACATTTATATGAAACTAGGGTTTTCTTTTTACATATTCCCTTCCCTTCATTATTCCCTCAGGATGTATTCTTAAATTTGTCAATATGAAAGTATTGGGCTACATTCAAGTATTTATATTTTAAATTTTGATACATTGGGCAAATAGTCTTTGAGAAATATTATATAATATACATATTTTTACCTGTGTAGTGTCAGTATTTTTTAGCTTTACCAATATGATATGGTAATGTTTTGTATTTGATTTGATCTTCAATTCCTTATTTACTAAGGAGGTTGTAGATTTTAAAAATATGTTTAGTGATTAATTATGTATTTGTGTTATTTTCCTATTCATATACCTTTGCCATTTAATATTGGATTATTCATTGTTCACAAATAAAGGGTAATAATCCCTTTTCTTTGAGATATACATTTTCCTTTTATGCCGCTTATTTTTGACAGTTAGTTTTCTAAAAATATTTTTAATTTCTATGCAGACAATACTATAAATCTTTCTTTTTGGTAGTTTCTGGCACTAATGTTATGCTTATAAAGTTCTTTCTTATCCTAAGGAAAGTTTTATTTTAGTCTTTTGCAATTTTTAAGCATGTAATTACTTAATCAACTTCTTTAAATGCATAAAATGGGAATCTATCTCAACTTTTTAAATAGCTAGCAAATTGTTCTGAAACTATTTAAAAAATAGTATAGCCTTCTCATGGAGTGAAACACATTTTAAGACTTTTATGTATAATCATGCATACATGGTGAAGAATTTGTGAGAAAAAGTTTTAGTCCAAATATTGTTTGTTTTTGATGACCTACACGTGTAGATTAAATCAAATGATTAGAAATGCACACCTTATTATGGAAGTGCAAATTAAATTTTCAAGTATATATATCTAGATTTTAAACCAGGTTCAAAAATGTACATATTTGGGTGTAGAATACCTTGGTTGATGATTTCAATCTTTGCAGATTGCCATCAGTTTAAAAATATATGCACTGTTCTCTTTCTGGCCACATCATTTTGAAGAGCTAAGACAGATCCATGGTGTTCAAATAGAGGTAGGGTTACGCAAAGATTGCAATAACTCAACAACCTTCCACATTATCATTATCAAATTGACACCATACAAAATACTCTGGCATGTCATATCCCCAGCCTCTCAGGTACTTAAATAGCTCCTAAGACAATGTACATTCAGATGGCCATAGATCAGCAATGAACATCCATTCCTTTCTTCGCCTACTCATTCTTTTTTTTTTAATTTAATAGATATTTATTGAGTTCTTACTTTGTGCAAGACACTGTTCCTATATTCTAGAGACGCAGCAGTGAACAAAACACATTCAAAAATCCTTGCCTACATGGGGCCTATTTGAACAGATACTTACTAGTAAACAAGTAAATATATAATATTTCTAAACAATGCTCAGGCTAAAAATACATTGGGGTGAAGGAAGAGAACTATTAACCAGACCTATAGTTATGTCATTTGGAGGACAGAGAAGGTGAGGCATGGGAACATCTTACTGAAGAGCGTTCTCGGAAGTGCAAGAGTAAGTACAAAGGTGCGGAGATAGGAACATTTAATTATTTTTTAAAATAGTAAATATATTTCAAAGTAATAAATATATTCAAATTTGTAGATTAGAAATGTAGCCTTGGAACTGAATTTTGAAAATCATCTACATATAGCTAGTTATTCTGATGTAAATTTCTTCAGGGCTGACACACTTTTATAATTAGACTGCAACTCAAAGTGGACTTTGACTCAGTCAGACCTGGTTCCATTCAGCTCTGCTCTTTTATTAGTCTGCGACCTAGTGAAATTACTTATTCTCTCTCCAGGAATCATTCCATTCATCTATAAAATGGGCATAATGATAATACTTATGTGACAGAGTTATTGTGAAGATTAAATTATATACTGCATATCAGAGTATTTAACGTTAAGCCAATCATGTGGTAAATTCAGTTATTATTAGATCTGATGATTTTTAATCTCTATCTCGACAATAGCAACTAAATTTTCACTCTAATCTCATGAACATCTACAAAATTGTGAGCCATTATATTTCATATAACATCACTTCCTAAATGTGGAATGCTACAATTAGATCAGGCATCACCTTTCTTGAATGCCCTATTCTAGAAACTCAATCTTTGCTTTGCCTTTTGCTGTATGATCTTCAGTTACCAAGATCACCCATCTCTTTCAGTTGAGTTAGTCAGCACTACTGCACTCACACAATTAACAGCCCTCTGTACTGGACATTCAGGGAGGACTTCTGAGAAAAGAAGCCTTGGTTATGAACTCAAAGGCCTTACAAGTTAGCTGGAACTGTAAAACACATAAGAAACATACCAAATCTACAAATATGGCCTACAAAGTCCGTGTAGATAAAGCAGTCATCATTTCCCATACTTCACATACTTTTCTACCTGGAAGCCCTTAATCATGCCATTTGGAAACCTTCAATGCCTTCCTCTCACTTTATCTCCATCAGTCAAAATCATGCTTGTGTTTCAAGACCCACTGTAAATGTCACTTCCCCTTTTACATTATCTAAAAATTTATCCTCTTTTTATTAAAAGATCACTTGACAGTGTCATAAATAACTATAAATACTATCAATAAGAAGCTATTTTTTTTTTTTTTTAAGAAAAGATTGTATCTTGTCCTTGTTTCTGTCATGGTACCTGGGACTGGTCTCTGGCTACCCTACGGATGTCTGGAGGTTCTAATGATGCTGGGAGGGAAGAACACATTGGATTACAGAATCAGATCTGTAGTCGCAGACTTCGAAAGTTGCTTTTCTGACTATGAGGCTGGGGTAGAGTTTTAAATATAAGAATATCCTCTAACAAACAGACGGATAAAGAAATTGACTGAAATAAGGAATTCCATAATCTGCTATAAAAAATGAAATGTAAGAGCTGTTATCTCCTCTAGACTTCTGTTTATTATAATGTTTGACACAAGACTTAAACAGAAAATACTTTTTTCATTTGAGCTAACGAATAAGAAAATCTATATTTTATTTGTAGTAACACTATATTTCAACACATCTGAGTCAGTTTCTATATATATAAAATGGAAATAGTAATATTTCCATCTCACGAAGTTATTGAATTAAATGAAATAATACACATAAAGTGCTCAAAAGAATTCCTGGTGCATATAAATATATCAGCTGTAAATGTAAGCTCTTCTTATTTAGTCAACTTAAATAACTATTTAGTCAATACTTTTTAGTTATTTTAGATTGTGATTTGGGTACACATTAATAAATAAGGGAATATAAGAATTGCATAATGATTAGGATTTTAAAAGCAGCCTCTGCACAGTATTTTAGGGGAAAAGAGTCCCATGATAGAACAATGTCTACTCAGGCTTGAAAGGACAATTGCCAGTGTTTTCTCTGACTCTGTGGTGCAGGTGGTTTATATCATAATTTCTTATGATATCAAACATTAGTATTAAAAGTCCGTTCATTAAAGAAAACGCTTTCATAAAGTATTAAATAGAATTCAATTAATGTAAATCATATTAATAGCAATGTTTGGTGCTTATGTAACATCCATTTAAGGTAACGAATTAAGCATGTTATTAAATCTCTGCAGGCTGGAAACAGCATACCTTTGTCTGTCTCAGTATAATCCCTTCATTAGTTCATAGGCCCAGAATCCTCCCGGGAGTATCAAAAAGTTGTCAGGAGGTCTCTGAATTCTGGGGTCGGTATACAATGTATTGAGATGTTGAATGTTGTTTTTTTTCGAACACATTTCTCAAATAAATTAGTTATGTACATTTTCTCCAGATGCAGCAAACAAATAACTTGTCAGTGGAGGGTGAACACATGTATTTTAGGTTGAGTCAGCCATCTTATCTCTGCAGTCACAAGCAGGAAGACGAGATTGTCTGAGTTCTGACTTAATAGATTTTTTTTTTACCCTCATTTGAAACTAAATCTCCAAGAATCAGTAGTTTAATATAAACATAATGATTGCTTCTACTTTGCTGATCTATATGTGAAGATACATATACTAATTTGTGTTTGGGTATTTGTGTAGATATGATAGCTTTAGAATATAAAGATTAATACACATTTACTATAGTTTTTTCCTTCTTTGTTGTGATAAGTGACAATTTCTTTACAAAACATTCTCATCTTATATATTAAAAATGGGTAATAACAACTGTGATTAATATGGAGATACTTAATTATAGAAAAATGAAATAAAACTCAGTTGAGCGATTAATGAATGTTTTTGTTATGGATACAAACCTTTGTTAAAGTAAAATATCAAAAGAGAGATGGATTAGTTACTGGTTAGAGTCAGATTTTGTCTACTCTGTTCAATATATAATGCTCTTTTTTCAGTTCCCCTAAAATAAGACATCACAACAAAGATACATGTAAAACTGGTAAATGATTCATAATGTTCTAAAGACATTTGACTAAAATTCAGTGCCTACCACATGCGTTACATACATCTCAGGGCCAGAAGTATGGAGACGACATGGAGAAATGAGATGAGCGATGAAACTATTTGCAAATAGTTTTGTGCTAGATTGTGTGATACTAACCATTTTAAGGAAAGAAAGATGAGTATGGGTTTGAGTAATTCAAGATCTCATTACAAAAGTGTGTTTGGGGAGGCAGGGTCTTTGTGTGTAAGAGGGGACATTTCTCCCCTTTCCTATGGATGTTTCCTTCCTTAGCATCTCTTCCTCTGCCTCAGTTGACTAACTCCTATTTGCCTCATTCCTCATCTTTCCTGAGGTACCCCCACTATGGTGTTCTCACAACACTCCTTTGGAATATTTACTACAATATTTAACATGATTATTATAATTTTTTGTATATCTCTCTATTTCTCAAATAGACTGTGAGCTACTTGAAATGAGGGGCATATCTTACTGGTATTTCCAGCACATATTGTAATGTCAGGCATATTAACATGTAATGTGGACTAAATTAACAAACGAATATGCTACAAAGGCAGATTGCATGGTGCTCAAGGCTTGACCTCTGGACCAGATTGCCTTGGTTCACAACCTGGCTCTATTACTTTTTAAAAAAGATAATTATTTTAGAGCAGTTTTAGATCCATAGCAAAATTGAGCAGAAGGTACAGAGGTTTCCCATATACTTCCTGCTCTAACACATACATAGCCTCCCCCATTATCAATATCTTCCATCAATGTGGAATGTTTGTTATAATTAATGAACCTACGTAGGCATATCATAACCGAAGTCCATAGTTTACATCAGGATTCATTCTTGTTGTTTTACATTCTGTGAGTTTGGACAAATGTGTAATCCGCCATTATTGTATCACACAGAGTATTTTCACTACCCTAAAAACCCTCTGTGCTTTGTTCGTTCATCTTTACCCTGACTCAACTCCAATCAATTACTTTTTATGTGTGAGATATTGAGTAAGGCATTTTACTTTCTTGTGTCTCAATTTCCTCCTCAGTAAAATAAGGATTATAATAATACTTAAAAGTTTGTCATGAACATTAAGATTTAGGTCACATAGTGAACTTATCACAGTGTCTAACAGTTAGTATATATAACTGTGAGTATTTTATTATTTTATGTACTATTCCAAAATAAAATAAACATTTGAAAATAGAACATTTAGAGTATTACTGGAAATGTTGTCTACTACAGAGAAGAGTTTGATATTGTTTTGAGTTGAAGCAAAATGGGTATATATTGGGGCCAAATTCAAGATGATCTTTAAAAAAAGATTAATAATCAACCAGAGCCATGGCATATTTGTAGACAGGGTCATGGCATGTGCCATTGAAATAAAATACTAAATACATTGCTTTTGGTTTAAACAAATTAGAGCCAATGGTAATTGCAGAAGTCTACTTATTCGAAATTCAAATAGAAAAATGACAAGAATAAAACTTTTTTCTTTCTGACTGTGGAGTTCATAGTTTGTGTAAAAGATTGGTTTAGATATCCCATGTCTTAGAAATATCTTTTAATATTAACTTTGAATTTTGTAGAATACGTTTTGGAGGTATGAGAAGAACT
Organism: Rousettus aegyptiacus; assembly: GCF_014176215.1. Lineage (NCBI taxonomy): Eukaryota > Metazoa > Chordata > Mammalia > Chiroptera > Pteropodidae > Rousettus > Rousettus aegyptiacus. Next base: position 76,606,765 of record NW_023416286.1, read on the forward strand.
ACAAGAAAGCCAATAAAGTATTTATTCTTGCCAACATTTTAAGAAAGCCATTTACAGTTATTCCTAACTATTTTAGGATTTGTCCCTTTAGGGGATTTTAGTAAATCTTTCCAGACAATTATAAAAAAAAGATGTGTTGTGGGTAGACCCATCTATGGTTTGCAAGAAGGTAAATTATAAGGTGATTAAATGGTTAAAAATATTTAGCTTTCTGGACAAACATGAAAATTCTTCTAGTCACTAAATGAAATTTACAAACATTATCTTCTCTGGAAAAGGTATCATACATGTGCTACGGAAATGTGAAAATAAATAGTATTAAGACTTTATATTTCCTTAATTAAAACTTTAAATTACATTAAACTGCTTTTTAATCTATGAAATATTTATAAAATATGAGTACGTTTTTATGGCGAACCACCAGATAGACTTTGTAAGGTGACATTTACAATTGATGTAAATAAATTCTAGTTGCAAGAATATATCAAGACACTTGATTTGATAAATATTAATCTCAAAAAATAAACTCATTAAGTTATGAAATCTAAACTAAGGTTAATATAGGAATTCTAAGATTAATATAACTAATATATTTCATGAATTTTGAAGAATCTTCTTCATGTGGAGATTTTAACAATCGAGAGAGGGTTATAAACTTTAGGGGATAGATTCTCTCAAGTGTGTAACCTGTTGAAAAGGGACTCTTTAGTATTTTTGGCTGTCATTAACTGTTAACACTTTAATCAATCTACAAATGCTTAAAAGTAGCTTAGCCACATTTCAATATATTTTAATTCTTATTTTGGGGTACTTCTCATTTAGTATTTAATAGCTCTAACTGAGCTAGAGTCTTTAGATATTTTGTCAATGACCTTTGAATCAGGTTTTTATTAAATTTCTTATACTATTTCAGGTCTTAATAGTGTGAGTTTTGAAGCCAGAGGCAATAATTCTTCCTCATCAGTAGCTAATTTCAACTCTTATTTTTTGTTAGTGATGATTTCAGTTTACTCAAATTAACCTTGAATTTGAGTAATTGTCAATTCATATCTACTTTATAAAATATATGCATTGCTGCTTTCCTGATTCCTTGAGAATAATTCTCATGTGACAATACTATGTGACCTATGTATGGCACAGAATAAACATAGGTTAGGTAATGTTGAGAAATGAGGAATTTCCAGAATTTGAATATAATCATACTGTTAGGAAGAACGTATTCCTTAAGGGCACAAATCTCTAAACAAACTTCCTGGATAAAGCCAGAAAATAAATATAAAATAAAATAGTAAATGCCCATTTTACCCCATTCTTAGAGATTTATAATACTCATTAGCATGGTGAAAGCTCTGAGAAATCATTCCACAAAACAAGGAAATTCGTAGTTTTTCCACAAAACAGCTATCTACGTATTTAATAGTTTTAACTAGACATTCCCTAAATTAATATGAGCACAGAACTGTTTTTAAAAAACTGATTTTTAATTCTTTTTGACAGGAACTTGCATTTTGTGTATTTGTGTAAGTATTTATTGAGTTAATGTACCTAATTGCCTGCTGTCTTAGTTTCGCTTAGGCTGCCATAACAAAATACCTTAGACTGGGTGGCTTAAACAACAACAGGAATTCATTTTCTCATACTTCAGGAGGCTGGAAATCTCCGTGCCAACATGGTCAGTTTCTGGTAATGGCTCTCTTCATGAGTTGTAGAGAGCCACCTTCTTATTGTATCCTCACATGGCTGAGAGAGAGCAAGCAGGCTCTCTGGTGTCTCTAATTATAAGGACACTAATGCCACATGAGGGCTTAAATAATATGTCTTCATCTAAACCTAATTACCTCCCAAAGGACCCATCTCCAAATACCATCACATTGGAGTTAAGTCTTCAAATGAAAATTTGGGGGCAGTACAATTCAGTTCAGAACACCTACCATGTAAAACAAATTGAGGGAATGGTGTGTGGCTTTCGCACTTGTGAACCAGTCATCTGAGGGTGCTTCCAAGTTTCAGCTGGTGATATTTTAAATGCCTGCCCCATGGAACTTGGTATTTTATCTCTAATGAATTGGTTCATAATCTGTTTGTAGTGAGAAGGAAACATGGCTGAGACACACACCTACACAGCAAACACAAAAAGTCTGAACAAATGTGGGATCTGAGATTGAAAAAGTGGTCACATTTGTCATTATTGCAGAAAAGTTAAGTATCCTTTAAAGTTTTATCAGCTATAGAAAAAAAACTCCATCTGAAAAGGAAAATAAGGCTAATCATAAACTTCCTGGATTATTTATATGGTTGCTTTTCAGAAAATTAAAGAAAAATTAACTAACAAATTAACAAGCTCTTTCTAGGGGAAACTACTCATGTATAAACTGAAGATTATAGATCAACTGCTTCTTTTGGTGAAATATGTACATAGATTAATCTTAGGGGGTCCTTTGTAATTTTTTTTTGTTGATGGATCTATGCCATGAGGTTGATTTAATATGGAAGATAATAATTATTTGTAGTTTTCATATTTTACATTAATTTTATAGTTCTCATAAGAATAATATTTTTACATATAAATCATCAGCATTTTATTAGATATTTTAGAACTGAAATGGAAAAAAAACAGAAGGATTAATAGGGTAAATTATATCTGGTTTCTGCTATGGATAGAGATAAACCTCAGACACTGATTAAGGTTAGCCAGGCTTATGGTTTGTCCAGAATGAATTATCTGAAAAAATATGACCAGTCACTAAAGTGTTAAACAAATCAATTTTGAAAGTCTGTTTTTATGTTTTACATGTAATATATGCTTATGTCAGAGAAACTAAAATCTTCAGATGCAGAAAAAATGTGATTCTCTGTCCAGTGTTAATCCCGCCTAATATTTTAGTATGTTTCATATCACTCTTTCTTCAACATGTATTTATTTCATGCATTACTTATTTTCTCTATCTCTCTTGTGCTCTTTTATGTCCATATTGGCAGGTTTATATTTTGCTTTTTTGCTTTATTTAGAACATAAGCATTTTCTCATAAACTCTTCATAAACATCACACTTCAAGACTTCCTAATGTTCAAGTGTGTATGTAAATCATTAAGCAAATTGTACCTTTCCAATTAGAAATTAGAATATATATGTGCTTATATACTTGACTATTTATAGTCAAAGTTTTCACATATCTTGTCATGACTTTGTATAAGCAGTTTACTAGAAAAATTAAGCAGAATATAAATACACAACTGGAGTTTTCCTTGGGTAAATAGATTGGAGAGGGCAAATTAACTCTTGTAGATTAATGGAGCAAGCTACTTTCACCCCTGAATGCTTGTTTGTGTCCCAAGACTAAAATCAATGCTCACTTGCCACCACGTATTTTTCTTCTGCACTATTATCCCACAGGCTACTTAATTTTATCTTCTTTATCAAAGAAGGGAGTGTGTCTTTATTCTTGCAACCCTAACGTCGAGCCCATTTCTTGCTATTCAGTTGTAGCTCCTTTCTCTCAGGTAAATGGATGGATGATTTGAATGATTAAATGAAACTCTTCTTTAAGCAGGTAGAATTTAGAACCAAAATTTCTGCTAGGTGGCTGCTTTTACATTTTCCAGTTTATAACTATCACATTCTCTTTCTGGATTTTACATGTTTTTCTGCTCCAACTCTCAGGAAGAGAATTGAACTTAATTTCTTGAAAACTACTGAAAAAAAATTAGCAGGTCCCATTGGTGTAGAAGGTTGGGGATTGAAAAAAATCTGTAAAATACCATCCCTCTAAGATTTTTAATGCTTTTAACATTAAGTCTTATCACTTTTGCTTTCCTTTGTTAATTTAGATTTGACTTCACCCTCAATAAGGATAATAAATGGACTAGGGAGAGTTGGTAAACACTATAAGGTTGTGGGAGTGAGACAGAAATTAACATGACACAAATTTAATGATGTAAACCCGGTAGAGAAGTCTATCCAGTGACCTTTCTCCAAAAGAAAGCTTTTATATTCAGAACTATAGGGAAGTGTGTGCCTGGGTGGATTCTCAAGGAAGTGAGGTGTGAGATGACATGTGTGGGTTTGGACATCTCTAAGCCATTGCTCTCCTCTTTTAATGCAGATGGTTGAAAATATTTAGGGCTGCACTATAGCTCATGTGTGAAGCTGGCAAAGTACTAAATTTAATTTCATTCAAGCTGTTAAGGGTAATAATTTATTTAAGTGAGGTCTTCTGCTTTGATTAGAGCTAGGAGAGCAGCTGTCCTGATCTTCTGGTATAGAGCTGGGTTATTGTTGCAGATAAGGAGGCTTGAAGGTGGCTACTTTTGAGGCGATTGATCATTTGATTGATCATTTCAAAAGGAAATGTTTTTGCTAATTGTTTCACTTTCACTTTTCAGTTAAGTTTATGTTTTCTTTCCAAGAATAACATCTCTAACAAAGCAAAAAAGTTCATTTAAAAAAAATCCTCATTTAATCAGATATATAGAGAGGTAATGTAGCTTTATTATGACCACATCTTCTAGTACATTGGTAGAGCCAGTATTTAAAGTTAGATCTGTCAGAGCAATACAACCTGTGCTTCTGGCCACGACACTACACATGTTTTCTTGGAAGTTCCCCAAAGCTCTGTTGAAAGCACTTTAAATATTTAAAAAATATAGTTAACAAGTAGGTTATCTTCCCTAGAGTCAAATCCTCTTATAGCAGTCCTGAGCCTTTTTGGCACCAGGGACCAGTGCTCCTATGAGAATCTAATGCCTGATGATCTAAGGTGGAGCTGAGGTGGTGATGCTAGTGCTGGGGAGCAGCTGCAAATACAGATGAAGCTTCACTTGCTCACCAGCTGTTACCTCCTGCTGTGCGGCCCTGGTTCCTAACAGGCCACAGTGGCGTGGGTCTTCGGTTTAGGGGTTGGGGAATCCCTGCTCTAGCAGTTAGTGACTAAGACTGCTTTAAGGGTAAAATACCAAGGGACCTAACCTAATGATGTAGTTTTGAAGGAATAGAGGAAAGCTTTGTTAATAAATAAGCCTTCTAACTTCCCCTCAGTCAAGAAGTTGGTTGTAACTCCAAGGAGAGGTTTTCAGTCCTCTTATTCTTAGGCCAAAGGGCAAATGTCTTGACTTCCTTTCAGATCTCTCTTTCCAGGACCCTCCATTCTTTGCATAGATATCTTACAACTATGCTCTCCTCTAGTTGTAAAGTAATCCTCAGTAGGGTGTTAGTTGATGGCCCTAGGGTGTTACCATCACCAAGGGTATTTGCATTTTAATGGGAGCCTTTAAAAGATCTTAAAGCTTTAAAACTGAAAGCAGTAAATCTCTATGGGTGGAATTGAAGACAATGTCATAGATTGGGCAGGAGGTGAAAAGAGCCCACTGGGTCTATTCTAATCACAGCATGAAATAAAGTGTTCCTACTTAGCAGCCGGACTTCTGCTTCCAGAATGAGGGCTGTGAGGACAGCTCCTGTGGCCTGAATAATAAAGTACTTCTAAGCAGTTTCATTTTCTTTAAAAGCAAAACAAATTAAATGGCTATAACTTTCACATCTTAACTTCCTTTTCCTTTCCCACTGTTTTCATGGCATCTTGCTTGAAATCGTCCAATACCTTTTTTTTTTTCCTGAGCTTCTAATGTATATTTGGCTTTATTCTTGGACTCAGAATTCCAAACTTATTTTGTATCTTACTTTTCATTTCCTAGAAATATTGAGGCCACTAGAATAGATGAGGTAGGATACTTGAGGAATTTGGGGAAGAGGGCTGCATAAATTAGATTAAAATTTATTTAAATACTTACAGTGAAATAAAAATTAAAAAAAGAAAAAAAGAAAAGGAATACAAATGGTTAGCCAGGTCCTGAGCAAAGTTTTAAGGACCCATAGATATATTTTATACACTTTCTGCCATACAGTCTTGGGAGTGAAACGAATAAGCAGATTACTTCGATCAGTGCAGAAAGAGCTGCAATACAGTTAGTTGCTCACCATGGGCTATCATAGAAAGCATACTAACTAGATGTGGTTAGAAAGAAGGATGATTAAGGTTTAGCCAAGTTTCTCCAGGTCAAGTGGTGATGAGCGTAGGTTGGTTGGTGTGGATAAAGGCTTTGGTGGCAATGAAACTAGCATCCATACAGATATAATAGGAAACTGAAACAATTTATGAAGCTGCTAAGAAACTCAGTAGGGCTAAATATAAGCACTGAATGTAGGAATAAAAGAGTGATATTAAATAAAAGGAAATGTAGACAGAGGCCAAATTTTGGAAGGTCTTTGTGCCATGATGAGGACTGTGAATCCTATAGGAAACTATTGATATCGTTAAGCAAATGGAAAAATGATTGAATTAGTGTTTCAGAAAAATACTTCTGAGATCATTGTAGGGAGTCGTGTTGACTCAAGGCTTTACAGTGGGATGAAGTTGGAGGTAGATGTTGGAAAGAGTCGAAAGGCTGTAATAATAGATCAAAAAAGAAATGAAGGATTGATCTGGACAGTAGGAGTGGAAACAGAGAAGAGAAGTTGAGAAGAGAAGAACAGATCAGAGAGGTATTTTTATTGGGATGATATTTGAGTGTACAAAGAAAGGAAAAGACACAGCTGACTGCTAGATTTTTGGCTTAGTCAGTTAGGTACCATTTTGCTGAACCAGGGAAAGAAGAATAGGTTTTAATGGGGAAGTTGCTGAGTTCAGATTTGGACAAGCTGAGTTTCAGATGATTATAGAACATCCAAAGGAAGATTACCAGTAGGCAGGCATTAATCTGTCTGAATCCCAGCAGGAAGAGCTAGGCTGCAGATATTTAGCCATTATTCCTTAGCATCTTGGTATTGTAAACAGAAAGATCAGTCAGGGAGAATGGAGACTGTCAGAGGGCAGTTGATAGGCCCTCTGACAGTCTCCATTAAAGGAGTTGGACAACTAGCTGAGGATGGAGAATAATAGCAAAGAATAAGAATAAGTTGCCAGAGAGATGCTTCAGAACAATAAGCAGGAGAGTGACTGTATGGACTAGCAAAACAAACACACCATCTCCCAGCTCCCGGCTCCTGGTTCAAAGCCCTCCAGGATTTGGCCCAGGCAGTGATGCTAACAGTGTCAGTCTCTGCTCTTCATCTTATTTGACGTGTTTCAGCTCATTGGAAACATTTTTGTATATCCATACATTTTCACGTTTCCATTTCTTTCTCACATTCTCACTGGAGTGTACTTTTCTTCTATTCTTTTCCTCTCCATGTCTAACCTGGCCTTTGGAATTGTCTTCTGTTTCCACTGCCATGAATTCTTTTCTCTCATGCCTCAACATGGAAGTACCACATCATCCAGCCTAACTTCCAATTAGTATTCAGATTGTAACTTTCTTATGACACTTAGCACATTCCAGCTTACACTGTAGTTACTTATGTACCAGATTTGTCCCCTTTGGCAACAGTATAAGCTTCTGAAGACTAAAGAACCCATTCTCCCAAATTAGCCTCCATGGTGCACTGCTTTGAAAATAACAACTACTTAATAATTATTTGTTAGACGACCACATCTATTACTTACATTAAATAATACAGGTGGGATCTTTGAATATTCTGGTGAAACAAAGGCTCTCAGCTGAGGCTAACATGGAAATGCTAGCTTACGAAGGTTGGCTCTGGGTGGGGGTTATGATATATCTAGACACATTGTGGCCAGATTAGTGATGGAACAAATATTTCCGGAAAGCACATTCATGATGCAGAGGCAACAAGTGGAAACCTAATGCTAAGTATATTTGTTTCAAAAATCGTTAATATTATATTGATATTATTTTCATATAAAGAGTGGATACTTGTCTCCACTTCACCTTCTGCTATTATACCTTTAAAAATTAATCTTACAATAGGCATGCAAAAGACAAGTAATACTAAAACGCAAACATAGGATGTTTGTATTTATCCTAAAGACAGAGGTAAGATGCTATACTGACAATTTCTCAGTGATGTCCTACAAATAATCCTAAGCCTTTCCATTTTATTTTAGTATATTAAAAGTAAGACAACCAAGTGGGCCTGTTCATTTAAATAGAATAAGGGTTAAATGATAACTTGACTTATCTTTTAAATGACAAAAAATAAAGAAATTGCAAGACCTTTTCACACATTAGATATGTATTGTCATTTATCATCTAGATATCAGGCTAGCAGTGCGAAGTAATAAAACATATCATCGAAAAATGTGCTATAGGTCTGAATCACTCTTTCATTCTACCTCCCAGCTAACTGTAGTATTAAATCAAACAAGCAGAACATTTCCTTAGGCAGCCATTGCCTTTTAATTTCCTGAAGAACCTTAAAATATCATTCATTACAAGTACTACACATATTTGGTTTTTAAAAGTCTCATAAATCAATAGCAAGCTGACTGTAATAATTATTACAAGTTAGTGCATAATTTTCGTGCTGAAGGCTGCATGCAGAACTTTAGCATATGCAAACGAGGCAATTCAAACTGTGTATAGATATTAATATGAAGAAGCAGGTAACGAGGTGCAGGCTATGAATTATGCATCAAGAGTGGCTGATCTTCAATGAGGAAAATGAATTCAGCATGTAATCTAATTAGTGATGGAAGTCTATTACATCTAACTGCAAAAGCAACCGTCCTTGAAACAAATTTATTTACAGTCCATGTTACCACTTGAAACAACTTTGAAATGATGTGTAAGACAACAGCTTAATTGTAAAAATTTTTTGTTTGTTTGTTTCAGTTCCAGACCTGGAAGGCCTCCTAAGAGGACTCAAAGTGTCACCTCCCCAGAGAACTCTCATATCATGCCACATTCTGTCCCTGGCCTCATGTCTCCTGGGATAATCCCACCAACAGGTAAGAGCGTACTTAGTTATACTGAAAATATTGAAAGTCAACCAATGCCATACTGTGTATATATGCATATATAGGTGTCTCTATGTGTGTGTGTCTCTCTGTGTGTGTATATATATACACACACACAGACACACATATATATGTTTATGTCAATATTTATACCCATTGATTGTTTTGTGTACACTAAATGCTACTGATGAGAATTTACTTCTAAACTGCCTTTCTTTATTTAAAAAGAAATGAAAGAAGCTTAATAGACCACAGTGTTGTTATTCTAATTAGTCCTCTCACTAATATCAGGCAACAAATTATTTTCCCTAATTTCCTGTTAAGAAATTGACCCTCAGAGAGAATCAGTGACTTTTCCAAGGTCAGTCAGCTGGTAGCTGTCAGTGGTAATTCAAACCCTGTCTTTGGTGGGTTTTAAACTTATTTCTCGTTCTATTAGTATTCTGAAATAAATTGAAATGCATCCAAACAAAAGACAGTAACTATGTCAAATAGAAAGATCTCCTATTTTCTCAAACTATAATGTGAATATATTTTCATTAGGAACATTTGATGGGTATTTATTTCCCCAAATTTTGAAAACGTACAAGTAAAAGAATAGTCTTGACCACATAAGTTCCATACCATAAACACTATAAATATTGCACTGCATGTAAAAATTACTATTTAATTTCCACTGCCTGGATCTGTTCATTAATTTTTTAATTTACTTACACCTATTTGCCTACTTTCCATGTTTCATCCAGACTTCTGAGCAAATTAAAATCATAATAATGAGGATGAATTTATAATAATAACAATATTACTATTATTATTATTATAAAATATATAATATTTATATAGATGTTTGAGGAAATACATGTATAAATATTAGCATATACTTGCCATGTAAAACAATGGATACAGGAAAGATGCTCTGGCAAGAGGAGGAGAAAGTTTACATTTTTTCTCTGAATTCATTTTTCCTCTTTTGTAACATCGATCTTTTTCTGTACTGTAATACCATTATGATTACTGATTTTACATTCCATATTTGGTTGGAAACTCCTTGAAAATAATGATTTTTTAAATATGCCTTTATTTTTGTGGTAGCATCTGAACAATTTCTTCTACTTTTGTGGACATTTATCAAACATCTGTTGAGTTAAATTCGAAGCTTTTATTACTTTTATATATTTAATTTTTTAGTGTAAGGTACCACATTATATACTTAACAGTAACTTATTTAAAGTCCCATGGAGATTATATTTTTATGTTAATTTTGTAGATAAAAAATTAGACAGAGAAAAATGAAATTAATAGCTGAAAATGACCCAATTACAGAGCAAGTATCATTTCTATTTATTTAGTTAGTCATTTAGTTTCTTAAGTAACTGAATCCTACTGCCTGAAATTCTATTTCCAAATCTGAGATTTAGAGAAGAAATATGTAATGCTTTGTTAAGCCTTAACTGTTTTTATTTAGCTAAATAAAATTTCATAATTTGAAAATTTGTTTTGATTTGTAGTTACATAGGCCAGATGGAATGAAAATCTTAACTTTTCATGTTTAATGGTTGAAAGACTCAGGTGTACTAAAAGAAAGACCTAAAGATCTTTGATTTAATTAATTTTTAAATAAAGTATGTTTTGGAAATTTAAAAAATAATTTTTAATGATCATTAAAACTTATCAAATTATTTTATATTTGATGTTTGTGTTGAATATTACACATTAATAAATGCAGTTATGTGTAAGAAATACTCTAGGTTATATTCATGCTAAAATAGGGAAAATCCAGTTCCAAATTGGCAACATTTAACCTTTTATGGTGAAGATAATAGTTCATCACTGAAGCAATGACAAAAAAAGATGATGTCATTGGAATCTGCATTAGCAACACCTCACATAATTAACACCATCAAGTAATTTTGTGGCAAGTGGGTTTGTAAATATTCGATGATCATATGCCAAAATTCAAAATTAAAATATTGCTATTTTTCATAGGTCTCTTTCTGAAATGTATTACACACTCCCTTGGCTTGGTGAATAGAGACACCTAATATAATTTAAACTTGACTCATCCCTACAGATATTCAGTTTTGAAGTGGGATCATTTCATTTATTTCAAGTGTTATGCTGCCCTTTTCAGACATGTTTGTTTTTTTGTTTGTTTGTTTATTTTACTTTAGTTCATTCTAGTATGCTGTGAACACAGAAATCAGAATTTCTTTCAAGCTTATTAAACATTGTATTGAAAAAAGACCTTAAACGGTCATGTTTTAGAGACACATGAGGAAACAGAGGTTCATCAAGAGAGTAAACTGGATTGAAAAGTGGGTCTTGGACAGTTAAATGCTCCTGTAGAGACCAGTGAATGGCTATAAGATGGGTCGTGAGCTCAATATCACCTGTTTCACTTACTTTCAACTTTTTAAGAGATTGGTCCAAATATATAAAACTGCCAAAGTTTGACTCTTGCACATAAATGGTGTTATTTTAATATATTCAAAGATTGTTTTAATATATATATATATATATAAAACATATATATATGTATATGTTTTTTAGCTGAAGAAGTTTAGGTTTGAGGGAATATAGAATAATAATAGCTCTATCTCCTCCACTGCCCCTCACCCCCTAATTATTTACTATCTTAAAACATTAACTGGAAATTTGATGGTCTTAAAATGTTATAGTTCTCAGAAGTAATACTTTTCTCCCAAGGAGAACTTAGTGTGTTGGGGAAATATGATTCTATATGTATATAGAGATATTTATATACCAGGATTTTATTCATATTTGCTACATTCTTTTCTTATATTTGTTACTTCTAATAAAATAAAATGTCATTTTTTTTCTTCCTAAGATGAGGAAGATGCAGAGTGTTACTTAGTTTATTAAAACATCATACAAAAGTTGAATGCCAATAATGTTGACATTAAGCAAACTAGTTTGATGACATTTCTACTATGTTTTGGACCTGTGAGTTTGGAATTTAAAAAATTTGTTTCTGAGACTGTATAGTTATATCAGTATTTTTAAGAGACTTGGAAATCATTTTTCTAAAACTAGCAAAACAAATAAACAAACATGTAAACCTCAAGACAACAAAGAAAATAACCCCTGCCCCCAAATTTCAAATCTTCTCTAACTTTAAATTATAGCATACCTATGAATGTTGACCTTACTTTTGTACCATTTGAAAAGCATTAAAAATGTAAATTTGCCTTCAAAGTTATGAGAAAGAAAATTTATTAATTTTGACAAATTTATAAGAATTAATCAATTTGTTCCTAATCATGCTCTCATTTCTTCTTTTCCAAAATTAAACGTGAGGGTTAATAGTAATTTTTCCTGGTGATATCTGTTTTCTTAGGAAAAAATTTAACCATTTTAATATTTTTTTAAAAGTCTTTGCTCTAACGTTATATATTTAGGTATGTGTAATTTATGAATATATCTATATATGTATATATCTACATATCTATATATGTACTTATTTATTTTTTAACTCTTGCACTTCACTTTTCATATGCTTCAACACCAGGGCTTTGTCCACATTAGAACCACTTTTTGAGTCATCTAACACAGTTTTACAAAACACATTATCTTCATCTGCAGTTAAGTTATTTGAGATATGTCCCATTTTGAGCTTTTATACGTAATTTTTAACAAAACAGCTTTAACAATTGCTTACAGAGTTTTTATTTGTTGTTGTTGTTGTTTGAGTGGACTTGTGTGTAACTTTGGAAGGGGGCATGGGCAGATGTTGATAATTTCCAAAATTTATGGTTGTCACCAGATGCCATAGCAACCAGCAGTGGAAGTTAATGAAAGAAAGAAGGCCTTTGTAGAGCCTCACAACGCAATACCTCCTACAGTGCTCCTTATATTCATTTGGGCTGTGCACATATCATAAATCATTTTTGATAATAAGGACCAGGTTAGAATAAATTTATCTTAGCAACAGAGTTTCAATAGCATTCATACTTTTTCTAGTATCATGTGTATTTTACACTGAAGGAAAGGGTTATTGAGGAGTTCTAAATACTTCCCTCTTGTGCAAGGAATCCAACTTGGCTAGCATATTTGGCCAACTTCCTGATTTTATCCTTAGGGCAGAATGAAAACCAGTTTTGAAATACAATTTTTGTATAAGTATTAGTAAGTAACTCAACGAGTCTCAAATATTTGCATTTGACATTAAAAGAAAAGTTTTCTAATACTATTTTTTTTCAAATACACTCAAATTAAATGAATAATTTATGGTTTTGCTTCTTGGACATGTCTAGTCTCTCACTGTGAGCTTCTAGGCACATAATCAATATGCATTCAGGATAAAGAAAACAATTGCATGCACATGTGCTATGCTTAAAATGTAAGAATTTGTAAATGTAATTTTATCATTTTGTAAAAAATTCTAAACCAGGGCAATATCAATCCTGAGTTAATCCCATTGAAACAATCTTATCTTTAAAAAAAGATTATAGGAAAGTATTTTCAAGTGGATTTATAATTCAAAAACATATTTTCAAAATTTATGTTCTGTGTTTTTCTTGCTAAATGTTACTAACCAGCAACAACAATCCTATCTATTTTTGTATTATCAACATTTATAACATTTTAAATGCATTAAACATTTCAATTTGTAAGAGGAAAATTCATAGTGTGCAAACGTGCCTCATATTTTGAAAAATACTTTTCATAACAAAGCATTGTATTCCCTGGGGAGACTCACAAGTAAGGATTAACAGAAAAAAACACAACTAAAACATCCACGAATGAATTGATTGTCTTCACTACTAAACATAATTTCCTAAATGCCTTTTTCGAAGAGTAAATGTGATATAAATATTTAAATCAGGGGTCCCCAACTCCCCGGCTGTGGACCAGTACTGGTCCATGGCCTGTTAGGAACCAGGCTGCACAGCAGGAGGTGAGCAGCACGTGAGCTAGTGAAACTTCATCTGTATTTGCAGCCGCTCCCCAGCACTAGCATCAGCGCCTCACCTCCACCTCGGATCAGCAGGCATTAGATTCTCATAGGTGCACTGGTCCTTGGTGCCAAAATGGTTGGAAATCTCTGATTTAAATCATTGATGTTTATGTAGTATATGTATGTACGTGTTTTCATACATTTATATGCAGGGAATATTTGTGAAGTTTAATCACTGAACATGTTGATGATAGTGCATTTAAGCTATCAGTATTTAATGCATATACCATCTGTATTTTCCTTGAAGTGAAAAATAAAGCAATATATCTTCATTACTCCTTTTGGAAGGAGAAAAGAATATTAGACTTCATGTAACTTACTTAGTTTGAAAACTTGTGTTGAACATGCTATTAGTGTCCTGTGGCTGCTATAACAAATAACCACACATTTGGTGACTTAAACATTCATTCTCTCATCATTCTGGAGAAGTCCAAAGTCAGTATCACTGAGCCAAGTCATGATGTCAGCAGGGTCATACTCCCTCCCAAGGCTCTTCATTAGATTCTATTCCTTGTCTCTTGCAGCTTCCGGTGACTGCCAGCTTCCTCAGTTTGTGTTGCATTGCTCTAATTGCAGCCTTCGTGTGTGTGTGTGTGTGTGTGTGTGTGTGTGTGTGTGTGTGTGCGCGCGCGCGAGAGAGAGAGAGAGAGAGAGAGAGAGAGAGAGAGAGAGAGAGAGAAGAGAGAGAGGGAGAGAGGGAGAGAAGGAGAGAGGGAGAAAGGAAGAGAGAAAGAGAAAGAGAAATAGGAAGAGAAAGAAAGAGAGAGAGAAAAAAATTTCCCTCTGCCTCTCTGTAAGGACACTTGTGATTGTATTTAGAGTTTGTCAGATAATCCAGGATAATCCCTTCTGGAGATCCTTAACATAATCACATCTGCAAAGAATCTTTTCTCATAGAAAGTAGCATTCATAGGTTCTCTGAATTAAGATGTGGGTGTAATTCTGGGGGTCATTCTCACCCTATGACACCCAGCAAGTCACTGTGCAAAGGGTTGTGAGGGCCCAAGCATAGTGTGGTAGACACGCATACACACAGTGTTTGGGAGACTTTGGTCATTTTTGTTCACTGTAATATCCTAGTATATAGAATATTACTTGCTAAGGGGCAGATATTCAAGATAAATTTTTATTCAATAAACATGGCTGATATCTATGTAGTAGAGGATTTCTGAGAGGAATTATTAAACTTCGGAGTAACAAATTTAAACACTGGTGATATAATGAAGTTCATAAAATCTTAGCATGGTTGGGTTCCACATTAAAGATTCAGCGTCTCAGGTCTAAAGGGGGAGGTGTACTAAGTAAATGGAGGACACTATTCTTTTGTTTGTTTATGGGTTCTGATGGCTACATTTAAGCATTATAACCAACAATTGATGAAATTTATATCCTTAAATTGATATTCTAGAGAAGCAATATTTACAGGAATAAAATAGTAACACAGCACATATTAGTCTTTAAAATTCCTGTGTATTACTATATTATGCACTGTATTATGCAGTTCTCAAGGATTGAATTCTTCATTATGCCCACAGTATCTTAATATAGAAACAATTTAGTGCATATATGAATAAAGTGCAGCTAATAATTTAACTGAATGTATATACTTCTTTGGTATGAGGAACTAGATAATAAATATATTTATTTTATTAAATATATAGTATATATTATAATTAAGCATTTCGGTCAAGATGCAATATGACCTTGGATCTGTTACTAGCATAGAGATTCATAAAAATCTTATTTTCTAAGTTCTTAAAGCAAAGATCTGCTATTTTTAGATTTAGTTAAATAACCGCATATTACTAGACTTCTGGACAGGCCTCTCATCCACTTAATTTAGAAGAAAATTACAGTCATTTCTTCCCCAATTTCATTTCTCTTTTCCTGCAGCTTCATATGTCTCTACTGGGCCATGCTAAGAGTTTAATATACTTACATTTCTCTCTCAGTAGATCTTCGGTAAGGGAGTTGCTAAGATCCTTTATTGACTACTTGCTAGGTAGGTAGTTTTTGCTTCTTTTTTGGCCAAAGAGAAATTCATTCTATTAAGAAAAGCGAATTGAATTTTAAGTCAGCTTTTGATTATGATGGTGTATGGTGTATGAATTAGCTGGAGTTTTGTGAATTATCCATTTATTTGTGAGATTCTCAGACACTTTTTGAATCTTGTGGTCATACAGGACCTCAAATGTTGTCTTTTATTGCTCACTGCAATTTATTGACCATTAGGAGGTACTGTTTTCATCATGCTTTCCCCTTAACCAAGAGAAGTGAGGAATACAAATACAATGATTTTTCATTCAAGAAAAACAACCAACTCCACTATAGATATTCCTGAAGATGCTGTAGGACAAAAGTCATGCAAAACAAGATAAACAGAATTATTTGTTTTAGCCTCCTTCTCTGTCTCTGATAGGCTTTCCTTTCTGAGGCCAACTTCAAAGGTTGGTGAAATTCATGAAAAACAACTCTTCCCCATAGCGATGTGTGTTCAGGTTTGTTATTAAGGATTTACTTAGATCATGCTGAAATTTCTTTAAATTTTCTCCATGCATTTTGGGGATAAATTTTACAACTTTACTCCTCTTTGTAAAGAAATAAAATTGCTAATTAAAAGTGCAAGACGTTTCAAGAGAACTTGGCAAATGTCAGAAAGATAATAGAATTAATAAAACTTTGCATTCAGTGTCCTAAAACATTTATTTACCTAGTCATGAATGATCTTAAGATTTGATTTGAAAACATTCTACATAAAAAATAACAAAGGATTTTATTTGGTTCTATAATCATATAAACCAACACTGTAATAGAACTTCTGAAGGTACTGATATAATCCTAAGCTTAATGGATAGGAATATAAAGTCCAGATAAAGGGAAACAGCAATAGTATTTTACCCTGCACTTCAAATAACATCTGGGATATTATTTTCAGTCACGACACTGTAATTTTTAGTAGGACATTGATAAACTGGTGAGCATTAAGAGAATAGCCTAGATGATAGGGATTTAGAAATGATGGTGATGTTTAGTCTTAGGGAAACGTGTGGAAGGTCTGATAGTAGGTGATAGAGTAGATTCATACTCTGTTCTTTTTTGCAGACAGAAATCTAACTGATGCTCAGTAATTACAGAGAGGTCTGTATTGGCTTCCATAAGAAAGAGCTCTGTTACATGGAGAACTCTCTAAGAATGGAATGTATCAGTCACAAAATTTTTCCTTCTGACAAAAGGGTTCAAGAAGAAAGTGGGATGAAAAGTTTTTAGCCATAGTTTTTACATTTAATTAACTTTTATGAGCCTTATTGTTTATGGTAAAAAGAAGAATAGTTTTTTTTAAAAAGTTCTTTCTCTCCTTGACCTTCAACCATCTATTTTCTCACTGTTAGGGAAATTTGAAGGTAATTTTCCACTGGAAGTAGATTGAATAGGACCATCTTATCCCCTTCTAATTATGAATGCTTAAAGATTCTATTTTATTTTACTTTGCATTAGTCTTCTAATCTTGACATGGTGCTTTTTTAGTTAAATGGTGTCTATCTTTCAAGGTTTTATATTCCTATATTCTTTCACTGTTTTTAAGATACTTTTAAAAATTACTTTTGAGATGAATGCTTCACATTTTATGTTATATTGTTTGTTACACTGGTTCTCATAGATGGAATAGTTAACTCATATGTAATCTATCACTGTGGCAAGCTGAAAAATACTTTTTTTCCAATCCAAATTAAAGTTTAAATGCTTTTTCTTCTTTGTTCTCTCTGTCCTTCTTTACAACTACCCCATGAAGGAATCCACAGCTTCAAAATTAATAATAAATAGGAAATGGCAGTAATTGAATATGATACAAAGTAATGCTTATAGTTGTGATAGGATTTGGAGCTATGGGTGGAAACAATAATATTATTTTAACCAGTAAAGATCATCAGAAATGATAGTAGAAAGACATGAACTCTTAAAGAGATTTAAATGAAGAGTAAAGTCTCAGAGAGGAGTCAGTTCTTGAAAACCATAAGAATCTTCCAGCCCTACCACTTTTTAAAAGTGTAATAACTAAGACAGTCAAATGTTTTGGTCCTCTATTTTATCCATCTGTAAAAAAGAATCTTTTTATTATATCTAAATTATTTTCTTGTTGAATTGCCCTGAATGTCAAATGACACAATTTATACCAGAATTCTGCAAACGATGAAGCTAGACAAAGATAACATTATTAGTAGTATAATTGTAATTAAATAGGCTCATCCAAACTTATTGGTTATTATTGCTGACTTTCTATGCTCATATCAACTCCATTGGATGTGACTATAAAATTGGTAACTTTTAAGATGTATAGCTTGTGTTAGGAATTCTTAGTTTGGGAAGATTTTCAAATTCATGTGAATATACACCATAGATATTCCTAATAGAGGTAGTTAACACTAAACTTTGGTTATTATATGTTTACTTTTCAGGACTTCTTGACAGTAAATTCCTTTCATACATTTTTGTGAGCAAACTAAACTTCATATGTATGAAATGTCATAACACTATTATGTGTTCGGACTAATATATTGCTTTCGGAAATATGCACACTACAAATAGCAGTAGACCTTAAAAATGGAGATTGCTTTTAATTGATTATAGCTGTATGCTGTGTTATTTAATTGTTCAAAATGAATTGAAATATACTGTGAAATAAACAATGAAGCTGGTTTTCAAAGTGATAAAACTGTAACCTAATTCAATAAATTGAATCAGATTATGCAAACACTTTTGCACTTCATTAAGAAAGTAGTCAGTATAATTACTGTGAGAGCTTTTTATTGTGTTCACTTGTTGATATGTGGCTACAGATACAGCAGTAGACCAGACTCTTTCAAGATCATCTGTTTTTTGCCATCTCACATTTTAATTAAAGTTGCTATAAGCCTGATTCCTAGAGAAGACCACCAGGGGTTTGATTCTTTAATCTTTGCTGATTTTAGAGTACCATGAGTTGAGTATTATTCTTTTTAAAGGAGATGTGTTTTACAAACAACATGGTATTGTGACATGGCTCTTAGAACTGAAAAATCTGGCTTTCATTCTCTTCTTTATCACTTGCTAGCAATATGACCTTGACTAATACCATCTGGCCTCACTTGTTCAGTCATCACAAGGTAGATACTTGTTCTTAAAACACCATTTTAGTGAAGGGGAAAAAATGCTGAGACTTGTCCCAAGGTTCATGATTGTGTGCTAGAGTCAGTTTTCAATTCAGGTTTTTGGACTCCAATTTACTGGTTATTTTTCTACAACATAAAGCTACCTTCTAAAATACTTACTTTTTCATCCATAAACCAAAAATCATACGATCTGTTTTATTTCCTACTTGATAGGATTTTGTGAAGAACAAATGAGCTAATGTATCACAAAATGCTTTCAAAGTCTTATGTAACAAGATGTCATCTGATATTTAGTTTTATTATGATGATTTTCAAAACAGGACTTCTGCTTTGTTTCAAATATAAACCAGTTATTTATCTCTCTGTTCAAACCTATCAATTCGGAGAATGATGGGTCCTTTCCCATATTTATGGCATCAGATTGTAATCATTTCTTCAATTTTTTAAAAAATTGCTTTTGTATGTTCCAGTTAGCTCTAACAGAATATTTTTCTCATGATACAATCCTCTTTTCCTGTCAATGATTACTTTTTGATCATCATGATATATATAGAATTTTGCGATCTATTTTTAATTCATTAAATGCCTCCTACATCAAATCATTTGATGGAGAATTATTCCATCAAACATACTTCCGTTAATTTTTATTTAAGAAATGCAATAATATGTGGAGAGACTATTTTCCTAAATAAATGTTTTATAATGATTTAGTTTGCTTACTGGGATGTAAGGATATGGCTTAAAGAAAGAGTGCTGAGTTTTTAGGTATTGGTAGGGAATGTAAGACTCTTCGTCTATTCCAAAGATCTATGAAATTATGAGTTGCTATTCTGAGTTAGTCTTACAGATGTGATGCAATATCATCAAGATTCTCTTTAAACGTGTATAATATTCAATATTAAAGTCAGTAAAGTATTTAATCTGTCTAATAATACATTATTCCCTAGAAGTTAATTCTTGAGCTATTCTTTTCTTTGTTAAAACATCTAGTTTAAAACTATTTTCTAAATGTGAAAATGTAGCATGGTGATTTTCAAAATCTGCTCTTCTATTTGGATACCTTCATCAATCTATTAAAGTAGTAAATGTCCTCTGTATTATCTATTATCTTCTATTGCTCAATAAAATTCTTCCAGGGAATTATATCAGGGGGAAAACATTTAAGAAGAACTACATGGAACCATGTTGATTTAAATGAATATAAATGCAAGTATTTCTAAATTCCAAAAAAAATTAATCTCTTAATATTATAATATAACAGTATTTTGAAGTCATTTGAACATAGATTAGTCTCATCATACCTAACCTTAAGTTACTTATTGAATAAATTACATTTAAGGATACCAGTCCAAGGAGAACCCGTTACCATATGACCTGTCCATATGAGTTGTCTTTTTGATTTATAACGGCAATTGCTTTCTCGGCATGGATTTCATGACATAATAATATTCTATGAATTTTTGAAATTACAGCGAGCTTCACATCAATCATCTATAATAAAATACTATATGTATCAGTTAGAGAGGACTCTTGGAAGGTAGACATTTTAGAAATATGCACTTCCCCCAAATATCAATATTGTTATTTTAATGAAACAAGCACATAGCTTCCTTTGATATTTTTTAACTTGATCATAAAAATGGTCAGCATCATAACCATTAGTGCACTATTCTCTATTCTCAGCAATAATATTCATTTCCCTTGAATGTGTTAAATGTCCATCCAGCTAGTTTTGCCCACACCACTGTTGTTCTTGGCCTGAATTCAAAAAAATCTATTGCTTCTGGGGTTTCTAAGCATTAATGTCTTAAATTTCAGGATTATAATTAAACACATGTGACCTGGACTATCCTTATCTGTCCATATTTCTTTTATCTGTAAAAATCATAGCTAAAATGAGATCTTAGCCACATAAACAATTGAATGTGTTATTGTTTTTTCTCTAGTTTCTCTTCACAAAATATTATTAAAAGTACCCTGAGTTACAGTCTTTCATAGGTAAACATTTATCCCTATTCTATGTGAAAAATATCTGTACCTAGAATTTGCCATCAGCAGCTGCTTCATTTTTTATTCAGTCTTACTTAGTTTTGTTTCTAAAATGCCACATTAACTAGCATGCATGATTCTTTATTAATTTGACATATTTTATGTCATCTTTTCATTACTGATCATTATATTTTCAACTAAATTCTTATTTCCTCTCTAAGTTAGCATGAATTTCTTAAGTAAAATGAGCATTTCTTAAGTAACATATCTGGAAATGCTATAAATACTTTTAAAGAGAGCTTTACTTTTTAGAAAACATTAAAGCTTATTCCAATTTATCTTAATCATGTGGTTTAGAAGAGCATGGCCATATTGTAGATGTAAAACACAAAAAGAAAATATTTTTGTGTATAAATAATACTTGAAATTTACTTTAAGATATGCTATTTTCATGTCTCTTTCGTAGATATACTTGCAGTTATAATAAGTATACTTACAACAATACTTTGTGTATACATTCTATACAATTAAAAAAACCAAACTTACCAGATACATATGCTTTTTACTGAAAAATTTCTGTTACTTTTATATATGGAATCAACATCTATGTCTATGCTTTTCACTACAGTATCTCCAGTTGCTAGCATGTTATCTGGTCTAAACATCGTTAAATCCAAAATAATTTTATCAATCAACATAGTTTATTGGTTGAAATGGGGGGAAGGGTGCAAACATTTATTAACTACTGCTGGTTATGAACTTTGCTAATAGTTAAAGATGTAACTTATTTCTCAAGTCAAATTATAAAGGAGATATTGTTTATTCCATTGTACATACAAATAAACTAAAGCATAAATAATTTAAATAACTTGCTTAAGGATGTGGTTCCATAGTATAGCAGTTAGCACGTCTGTTTTACATGCAGAAGGTCCTGGGTTCATGCCCTAGTGGAGCCACAGTCTATGGTCTATGGCCATGTCACCCTGAACAAGCCCTATGTCTGATCTCGGAGCTAAGCAGGGTCGGACCTGGTTAGTACTTGAATGGAAGACCACCTTGGAAGAACAGGTGCTGTAAGCATAAAAAGTGATAAATAATAATAATGATAATAACTTGCATAAGGTGAAGAGAATTCATTTGGGAACTGAACTCAGGGATATCTTCACTGTACCATCCATGCTATTTCCAAGGAGTACAATAATCTCTTTTGATATCAAACATATTTTGAATATAGTTGAAACAGGATGAATTGAAATGAAATTTTTTCTTTTTTAAGGATAGAATCAAATCTTTACAGAACATTTCAAAGTTTCATTAACATGTTTAATTTGAAAAACTTGTCACAACTTCACATATTAGACATAAATTAATTTTTTTATAGACGTTAAAGTCACTAGTCTATATTATAATATGGTCTCTGATGGTATTTCTCAGCTAATACTGAGAGGAATCTTAAGTATTCTTTAAATCATTTTAATAGTTTATGGCTTTTAGCATTTCAAATTCTACACTTATTTGATTATTCTGCTTTACTCTGTTTTCCAAAGGAAAAATACAAAGTAGTTTCTGAAATTTATAAAAAGTTTAGTCTTGATAGAAAAATTAACCTGTAGCATTTTTAAATTCTATATTAAATCTCAAAATCCAAATGAAAGATTTGAATATTAGGACCTTGACTTGACTCACCTCTGCTTAATTTTGACAGTTGTCTTAAAGTGAATTTAGTGTTTAATGAAATTTTCTGGGCTGATAACTCAGGACCTGAAGGGAACAATTCTAGTAGTGAGAAAGTAATTTTCTGGCCTAATTACACCTTCGACCTCACTACAAAGTCTGTCAACAAAAGTGCCAGGTTTGATCATGATATTTTTTGACGTGTATTCGCCAATCTACTTCACACAGGAGACTTTTAACAATAGCATTTGGTATTTGTAGCCTAACTAAGATTTTGCATCTGGGAATCAAACCTCAAGGTACTGTAGCTTAAATCCCTTTTAGATTTAAAAAAATTATGTAAGAATTAATGAACTTTGCATATTGTGCTCTTTGGAATCTTCATGGTTATATTATTTGAGATGACCATGCAGATTATATCAAGTATTAGAAAATGAATGATGAATTGCTTTAAAAAAGTAAACAACTTAAATCTCTAGAAACTCTATTTTTTTATCTATATTCACTCTCAAAACCTAGTAGAGTTAGGGAATCTAATAATTGAGAATCTATAAAATTGAACTTTTAAAGGGATGTGGTCCTTGATTAACCTCAATCACTAAATATATGTATGACATTGGTAATTTCCTTAAATTTATGAACCTGAGTTTCTCTGTATTTCAGTAATATAACAGTTTGTTTATTGTATAGTTATCAGCCCTTGAATTTTTTCTTCAGTAACCGTTTGACCAGTAGATATTTGCTTCATTGATCTCTTTAAGTTTTTCATGTGAACCTAGGTCTTTCTCTCTATACCTAAATCATCTGTCCTCTCAATCTAATTTTTTTGTTGTTGTTTTCTCTTCCTCCTCGTCTCCCTTTTCCTTTTTTTCTTGAGCTATATTTAAAATACTTTACATGTCAGTGTTTTAACGAAATCTTGTGTTTAGCAGAGGTTAAAGTCTGAGTAGAGAACCAGTGTAGCAAAAGATAACCGATTGATATTCTTGAATTATCATAGCTTTTTCAGACCCTAATTCCTCTATCTTCTTCTAATAAATGCTTTCCTCAGTTAGAGAAGTTACAAGCACATGCACACACACATTCGCACATATCCCTAACTTCTAAATAAGTAAGGGATATATTGTCATTAAATACAATATCTTAAACTTGCAGCTAATCTAGAATGACTATTTGTTGTATTTTTTATCATGAGTCATAGTCATAATTATACCAAAAATCATTTGTGGAATTTATACTTTGGGAGTAATCATAATGTATTCAACAAATGTTTATTATGAGTTTTAGGGTGTGCAAAGATGAATGGCATCGCCACTCAATAAACTGTAATTGAAGATAAAAACTGGCAATTACCAAGAGAGCTATACAAAGGCAATATAGTTTTTTTTACAGAGGAAGAGAAAACTAGGGGTACAGGGGATGATCATTGTCATCATTGTGGAAAGTGACATTTGATACTGGCTTCAAATGTGTCTGATTTGACTAAAAAATTTATTTGTATGACACAGGCACATGAAAAACAAGTTTGATTACTTTTTTTGGTGAGAAAATAAAGATAGGGTTTCACGTTGATCACAATGAGTGTGATGTAACTAAACAGTCAAGGCAATCATCAGCCAATTAATGAATGTGTAATTCTCAGATCATTAGAGTATTAATAACTGTTACCATCTATTTGGATTTATTATATTTCGGTTACTAGTTTTTTTCGTATATTAGTTTTTTAAATTCCTATAATATGTCTTTGGGTAGTAATTTTGGTTTCCATTTTATAGATGGGTAATTTTGGCACTTATTTTTCTTGCTCAAGACAGTTAACCTGGCTGCCATCCCTGTCTTCTAAATCACTATGCAACACCTTTGCACACTTACCAGCATCATTTTGTCCATTTATGTTTATTGTATTGGATTATGATTTTTTTTAAAACTTGTATTCACCAATTCATTTCACCCTGGACATTTAAAAATAACATTTGATGTTCTAACCTAAGTACAATTTTGCATCTGGGAATACAGAATCAACACACTAGGGCCAATATGGTGATTCATTTAAGTCCATTTTAAATTTGATAAATTATGTGGACGCTAATGAGCTCTATGTATTACACTGTTTTGGCAGCAGCCTTGCTTGCTTAGACTGTATCAATAGTTCTTTGTCCATTTATGGTTATTATGTCTTGAGAGATCATGAAAGAAAACAATTTGTCCAAATTGAATCATCAGAACTGGAAGATAGTTTATTAAGATTGATTGAAGGAAATGAATTTAGAAAAAATATGAGGCTTTAGGGGAGGGGCATGATCAGTGTTTTTGGATATTTAACAAAAGATATAGATGAATTCTCTGTTTTTCTAGAAGGTAGGACTGTACACATGAATTTCACTCCTGAAAGAGAAAAACTTACAGGGGGGAAAAAGACAGTTCCGAATATTAACCCACTGATAGACTGACTGCATAGACTATTTGATTTCGATAACTCATAAATACCTTGACTATTCTCTCCCAGATGTGTTATAGAGAATTTTGTTTTTACATTTAGGATAATTTTATAAGTATTATTATTTTTTTATTAGTTCTAGGATTCAATATGCCAATGAAATAAAAATGAACTTAATTTCAAGGAGTCATTTTACCTGAAACTTTTCATTTGTTATTTTATTTTGGAAATATACAATCTAGCAAGTTGCATGACTTTCTCTTTTCAGAACTATATGGAAACAATATAATTGTTGAATGAGTTGTTTGAAATCTGAAGTCTACACATTTGATTAAATCATATTTAGATGTATTAAGTTGGATAATTTTGTAGATGTTGTCTATATAAATAACATTTCATTAATCATTCTATTGTGCAGAAATAGCTATAACATTCCAGGGCACAGTTTAAATAATGTTTATCCCTCTTTCCTTGTATTTAAGTTTATCTTTTGACAGATCTAGTCAACAAAAGAATAAAAGCATTATATTTTACCTAATAAATTAAATTTAAAAGATCTTAGGAATTGATTTTGCTTTGTACCAAGATATTTTCCAGTGATGAAGTTTATATTCACTCAAAGCAAAACAACGTAGTAAAAATATTACTGTTAGACTTTATAATAAATAATTTATACCGAGGTTTAAAATTTATCTTTTTGCTTTTTACTGTTTCGATTCAGTTCCATAATGATCTTATATCCTTTCTCATTGTTGTCATCACTTTTACCCATAATGCTCTCCAAAATGTTTTACATCCATTACTAAATATTGTATATTTGCACTTGAGTTTCCTGTTGGCATTTCAAACTTGTCAGTAACTAAAATTGAACCTACTATTATCTGTTCCATACCAAACTTAGCTGATTTCTCTGTTTTTCTCATGATAATTTCTGTTTTAAATAGTCACAGAACCTAAAGAACTGAGACGGTTACTGTAATTGCTAAGACAATTTAACAATAAAAAAAATTATCTTACACATAAAATAAAAAATTATTTTAGAGATTATTTTAGAGATACATTTAAAGTTCTAACTTTTTAACACATTTATATATTATATCATGTTATCTTCTAATAACTTGTTGTGGTACATTATAAAACCCCAATTCACAGATGAGGAAATTAGGACTCAGGTTTGCTGCTCAAGATCAGAACAGCCAGAAAATGGCAGAGTGCAAATTTGAATTTGTAACTCTCTGCTCTTTTTACTGTATTCATTTAAAGGACCATTATTGTCACATGACCCAAATATGTTTGCTTACTTTATTCCTAGTAAAAATAGAATGGTTTTGCGATTTATTATAACTATAGATCAGATTATTACTAAAAATATTTCTAATGAGTAAACCTCAATGAATATATATGTTTTATGTCAGACCTGCAATATTGACATGCTATATGGTCGAAACCCTTGTATATAATTATAACTCTTCTAACATTAAGCAGGTGACTGGACTAAATATAAGTCAGGCATAAAATGCCCTGCATGTAGCAACATAGTGAATCAAGCAAATTATCAAACTGCGAAGCTCATTTTGTGCTCTGGGCAATTTCGGCTGCCAGCACTTATACATCAAAACTTCACTCAATGTACGATTGATTTTATTTTATTTTGTTTATTTTTAATTCCCTACAGCAATCTATGCTAGTTTTGTAGAAAGCTGTCTGCATCATTAGGTTTCTAAGAAATTATAGTTGTTTCAGTCATGGTTGACCAAAATATTATTCCCTTCTTATAGACCATGAATATTGGTTCTTGGCTGGGTACCACTGAGCTAAAATTGTGTAAGGCCAGTGACTCAAATACACAACACGCGCAGAGAAAGCATCAATGTTATTAGAAATATGAGCATCCAAAGCATAATGCTGTAAAATCAGACAACCAGTGTCTATTAAAGATATTTTTCAGTTCTAGGAAAGACGTTGAAATTAAAGAATGAAAGTCCAGTCTTAAGGCAGGAATGAATATCTGTGTAAGATGATATCTGTCTTCCTTTAACAGTTGCTTTTTATGTTGCTTTAAAACATGTCAAAATAATCCCCAACAGAGGAGCCTAAAAGGAATGTCATCTCTGTGGTTATGTAAATCGAATTGAGTACTTTACAGCAGGTTTAAGATTTTTATAACTCAGAAGTTGTTAACAGCCAGCTGGTTTGTATCTGTATTTTTATGGTTATTCTTGTCATATGCAGCCTCCACAATTTTTAATTATATTTTATGGTATGTGTTTTCCTCCTCTTGAATCCCTTAGCCACTCTTTGCTTCACAAGATATTTTCCACTGGGAAGGGAACAAGCACAGCAATGGGACTCCGTCATTGGAAATACAGTTGTATAATTACTTACTACTAACAGCTCTATTGCGTGAAAATTCAAGTAGCTTTCCATTACAGAGCCTAACCTTCTATTAGAGCATTGGAATTTGTTTAATGTAACAATATCTGCTTGTAAGTTTGTGAGCTGCCTCTCCCTAATAAGAGTCAAAAACATAATTTCATGCTACTCTTTGTATTCCAAATTTTAGAAAGTGATATACACATCTCTTCCTCTCTCCCTCCCTCTGTCTATCCCTTCTTTCCTTCCTTCCTCCCTCCCTTCCTTCCTCCCTTCCTCCCTTCCTCCCTTTCTCCCTTCCTCTTCCCCTGCCCCTCACTGTTTGGGTGTTTGTCATGAAAATTAATTTCTGCCTCATAGTTAAGTTCAAAATTCATGCTTGGTTTCCTAATGTTGATTACATAGAAAGATAGTGACATCCTTTATATTATGGGTCTAAGAAGCTTGTACTCTGGTTGAAAGATGTTATTTATGGCCCCCAAAGTATTAATGGATTTTTTTTTTGAGATTTTTGACATCCTAATTGAAAAATTGGGCTAATATTTAGATTTTTATTTTAAAAAAATGCAAGAAGAATAGAGAATAATGTTTGGAATTTGAAAAGGCATCTAAAACATGAAAAAATTTGCACATTTATTAAGGAAGTATGTGTGTATTTGTTTCACAGAAGACATTTTTAGAAACTCCCCAAATTTGAAATAATACACACTTTTTGGGTATTAGTTCTTTGCAAAATGAAAACATATCAGCAAAACTTATTCTTCAAATCACAGATTTTTCAGTTTTTGGGATACAATAATCTGTTTTATTATTATTTAAATATTTAATAATATTTAAGCATACAATAATATGTTTTAAGATATTTAAATATTCAAATTAGACTATATTGTTGCTAATATTTCAGAGATGATAAGAATAATTAAGCTAAGTAAAGAAAATTAAAATAAGTAACTATGATATACATTATATAAATATGTCCTGGATTTTGATTATTCAAATTCCAAATAAATTTTGACTGTCATAGAAAATATATGATAGATAATATGCAATGAAAACAATAAATATATTCTACTGTCTCATCCTAAGAACTGATTTATGTAATTCAGTTTTATTACTTTGATAGTATAAATTGGTATGATTATTATCAAATAATATTTGCAAATATATCTTTTAGTGACTTATATGATAGATGTACCATTTTTAAGATCCAAGAATTGAGGTTCAGAAGTATTTATTTTGAGCCATTGAATACTTTCATTATAGCGTTAGGATATTAATAGAAGTTAGTCTTTTCCTCCCTTAGGACTGGATATCTAAGTACATTTTTATTGACTTTGTCTAGAATTATTTAAGTTTATAAGTGTTCTTTTGAAACTAAATTAAGCCCATGAGTAGACTTTTATGTTAATTATTTTGAGATTTGGTGCATAATAACATTTTGTACTCTGTGCGTGTGTGTGTGTGTGTGTGTGTGCGCGCGCGCGCGTGTGTGCATGCATGTGTGAGGAAGTCAAATGAGCATCAGAGAAAATTCTGGAAAAAAATAAAGGAGAAGCCTTTTCTGAATACCAGCCATATATAAGGCACTGGACTAGGAGGCATTTATATCCTGCCTGTCATTCACTTCTCACAAGAATCCTATACAGTGCATACAATTAGTCCCTTCTTAACATGAGGATTTCAAGTCCCAAACTAGTTAACTTGCTCAAGGATCTATAGCTAAGAAGTAGTGGGGACAGTTGCCTGATCTATTACTAATACCTTGGATTGAACAGAAGTATAATTAGGGCATCCAGTGAGGAGGAATACAGAATAAAGGGAGAATGGACGAGGAATGACATAGCCATGTGAAGTCAACACTCAACACTGGTCTGAAGTAGTCTTCCGCTGAGGTCAAAGATAATATGAAACTGAACTGAATCGAATAAGAAGAAAAAGAGGAAAGAACAGTTATATCCTAAACCCCAAATAGCTTAATTTAGAAAACTTGTTAATGATAAACCTTGAAGTATGTTAAGGAAGCATCAGGTCTTTTAATTTTTGACCAATTAAAAATTAACTTTTAATTTTCTTTCTCATTTTCATGCTTCATAAAATTGTGACCCTTCCAGAAATTTCCTTGAATAACTTTTTCTTCTTTAACAGATTAATTTAGACCAGGGTGACATTTAATAAAATTTTCTTGGGAATGTGAATCAAATTCAAATACAAACAAATTAAAGAAATAAAGAAATAAAAGAGTGAGGGGAAATAATGAAATAGTATTCTTACTCAGGACTGCTGTTGTAGAGACCACTAAAGAATTTAAATGTCATTATTATTATTATTATTTTTAGATTAAGGAAATAGTATCATTAGTCTCAACCTGCTATAT
Organism: Rousettus aegyptiacus; assembly: GCF_014176215.1. NCBI lineage: Eukaryota > Metazoa > Chordata > Mammalia > Chiroptera > Pteropodidae > Rousettus > Rousettus aegyptiacus. The sequence continues at coordinate 76,636,589 of NW_023416286.1, forward strand.
CTTAGTGAAGAATTTATCAGATTATATTTTAGTTTCTATATTGAAGGAACCAAGATCTCATCGGGAGGCAAATTTTACTCACAAAGTATTATCAGTAATAATAACAAAATAGCACAGAATCCATCATAATATATGTGCCATATGAATGGGGCAGGCAGTGAGGACTAAGAAGTTCGGTCTGCAATCATTCAATTGTTTCAAATGAGGAACCTGGAAAATTTCTAGTTTTGCATTTTTTAACATTTCTTTAAAGTTGACTCGGCTATAATAGAGGTCATATTCTACACAGACCAAAAAAAAAAAATTGCTGACATATGGACCCAGGAAGAATTGAATGTCTGTATACATAGCAAAGTTAGAGGTATTCTTCAGCAGGAGACAAGCCTACAGCTTTTCCTCTAAAGCCTGTCTTCCTTAATTCTTCACCCATCCCCTATCAAATAAAGATTTAATCATTTTACACTATGTTACAATGATTTTTGTTTTCCTAACTTTTTAAAATTTACTCTTATTTTATGTATTTGAAATCACTTTGTGACATAATGACCCAAATATTGGCATTTCAGACTTAAGAGTTTGAAGTGAACTTGACATTTGTGAAATTCAACACTTATGGAAAATTCAGTTCTCAAACATTTCTATGTCCTCACACATTACAGCTGCACTCTGGGGTCAGTTCCTGGAGGCCCATTTGGAATGCAGTAGTTAAGAGTGTGAACTTTGGAGTTAGACAAATCCAGTTTGAATTCTGACTGCCTCATTGATTAGTTGTATAATTTTAGGCTGTTATGTATTCCTTTGCACTTTATTCTCTTCATCTTGAACAGTAGGCATGCATACATACTATACATTCTATATGTGTTTATACAGTTCTTATTTATATTAATATAGTGTTAGTATAGTACTTCCTATAGTTTCATGCACACAGTTCTTTCTAAATGGTGGTTCTTTTCAGGTTTTTTGAAGTCAGTGTAATCTGTCAATTCTGAAGTATTTTTTATAACTCTGAGAAAATAGCATTTAGAACAAATAATAGTAAATACTTCAGAAATATGTTTACTTTTTGAGACGATTTCTTGGTCTGTGTAGGAAGATGGATGAAGAGACAGAACGTATCTAGAGAGAGAGGGATATTCAACCTAGGGCTTTGTTTTTGTGGCTTTAATGTTCCAATATTTCAAGCATATCGGGAAAGAAAGCACTAGAAGGAAAAGCTTTATGAAGGCAATGTCGCCCTGGTGGATGAGATAATGGAAGGTATCAGGTGGAGCCATTACCATAGGTAAAAGCCAGCAGGACTTGGGTTGTGCTTCGTCTGCCTTTGCCTGTGTCTGCAGAGTAAGCTAGGCTTCTGGGATAAGAGGAAATGACAGATTAGGGAGCAGCACCAGCACTGAATTTACTGACGATCACACTTCACTCAGGCTCAGGTTGTCTTGTTGTTCTTTTGTTAGGGTTTACTTTCTGCTATTTGGTAAATGCAGTGTTTTGATGTTAAAACCACCTGATGTTTGTAGGTTCTGGGGACAAGTGTTTTTTCCTTGTGAGTAAATTTTGAAGAGCATGTTTTTTGTGTAAGTGAATTTAGGACCTAGCTTTCTTCAGGGGACTTGGCTAATGAAATTGAATTTGGTTATCAGATGATAAATTGATTATACAAAATAGTCTTTTTATAGGTTAAAATTGGTCAACCATCAACAATTTCATACTATTCAATCAAATATGTGATTTTGTTAAACTTAATAATCTGGATTTAGATTATGTTACAAGACCGAGTCTTCTTTATTTTGAATTATGAGAATATTTAAGTAAATTTTTGGCCCTTTAAACTATCTTCTTCAATTATGTATTTTAGTGACCATCTTTGTACACTGTTCCACATTTTCTAGATTTTTTTGGTAGTGTTTTTATTTATTCAACCAAAAACTGAATGCTTGCTCTGTGAAGAGCACAAGAGAGCAAAAAGAAAATTAAATGACTTATGACTTCTGCTTTCAAGGAATTTATAGTATAGTTGGACAGACAGATAAACAAATAATTACAATATAATTCAACATAATTCAATAATTCAACATCTCAACTACCAATATTATTATTATATCTATAACACTGGTAGTTGAGATTTTTACAAAACTGAGAAGTTGAGGCAGAGGAAGGCATAGTCAAATTTGCTTTAGTGAACCAACATAATTTTCCTAGAAGTTGATAATTGATGTTGGTGTTTATGCATAGAAGAAAGGGGAAGGGTGTTCTTGGCAAAGAAAACAGGAAATGCAAATGGATCAAACACTAAAACATGAAGGATAGTTCTCTAAGAATTTGCATAGAATATAAAATGGAGTCAGTAGTAAACAGTTGATGATATATCTGGGAAGGTAGGTAAGGGACAGATTATAGAAGCATTAATATGGCTGTGAATAAGGTGTTTAGATCTTGTGTTGTAGGCTATGGGCACTGTCAAAAATGTTAAAGGAGAGGACTAGAGTGACTCAGCTTTGCGTTATAGAAAGACAATCTGCAGTGGGGTCAGGGAATGAAAGAGAAAGAGCAACTATTTAAAAGTGCAAGCATTCAGACTTGCTTTCTAATCGTCGAGGTGAACAGGAGATAGCCTCACTTTTCCATTTGTGTGCCCCAGTGCCTTGCTGATTCTAAAAGCCAATCAATGATCCTCATATGTAATCTTAACAATCATCTGCATTTATTAGGTGCCTATGTCATATAAAACATAAATTGTAATACAATCTAGCATGACAAATGCCAATTTAGTGTCTTAGAACTTCTGGAAAAAACTCACTAAGGGTTTATTCATTTAGTGAATGTTTAGTGCCAAGAGCTAGTGATAAAATATTGCATAAGACGTGGTCTGGACTCATGAGTATACCTTATAAATATAATTTTTTTCAAATACATGAAAATCTCTGCATATGTGCTTACATGTGCATGTGATACTAGTACAAATACTAGTATAAAGAAATAGAATCAAATCAGCCTGTTAATGTATATATTTGTTGAAATACCAATGATTCCATATAATGCCCCAAACCAGAAGCAAACATTCTCACAGAATGCTTCCCTCTTGAAGAGCTTAATTTTTTTACTTTTGATACTTTTTCTCTTTCTTCCCTCATTAATTCTCTTCCATCTTTTTTACTTCTTTAATCTCCATTCACAATTAACATCTTACCTCCTTCCTACCAATACCCTCAGTCCTTTGTTACTTAGAAAAATGTGTACGTCTGTGAAGCTGTCTAGTTCTCAGGCCTCTGGAGGGAATAATGGGCATTTGGTGCCTCCCTTCTAATCTCGTTCATCCTTGAACCCACACAATCCAGCTTTTGCATCATTTTTCTTGTTCTCTTGAAAGCTACCTCTGATCCTGCCTTCTCGCTCTTGTAGTCTCTACCTACACCTTATATGTAGGTAGGCCCGGGAGATTTGGGATTTTGACGGTTTTTCTTTTTCTTTTTCTTTTTGCTGTGGCTTCTCATTTTTCCTCTTTGGAAAATTTATTTTTCCTAAAGTATATGCTGTTAAAATCTACTCTCAGGCAATCTCTCCTCACCTCAAATGCAACATGCTCAAAATGTGAACTCCCAAATTTGCCTTTTTTTCTGTTCTTGCTATTTCAAATATTGGAGTTAATCACACAGTCTGCCACTCTAGGCTATACCAATAGTCTGTAAGTCCTCTCTTTCATACCTGTAGACTACTTGGAGATCAAGCTTTGTTTCCGAAATGATGTAAAGCCTGTCATGTCCTTTCTTTTACGTCCTTGCCTTCTCTTCCTCCATAGTTCTGGCCTTCGTAACCTGTGCTTGGCCTAGTACAGTACATCACTACTATGATGGCCTCTCTCTACCCCAATTTGCTCCAAATTTGTCCCGGAGATTTTCATGTATTTAAAAATAAGTTGGGACAGGAAATATTTATTGATCCGATTTAGAAAATCTATTATTTATTAACACTACTCTATTTCAGGTGTCTAGGTCTATGTGCGTTTGTGTATTTTTACATGCGCACACACGTGTGTGTGTGTGTGTGTATAAAAATGTATTAGTTTCCTATGGTTGCTGTAACAGAACACCACAAATTTAGTGGCTTAAGACAACACAAATTTATGATCTTACATTCTAGAGATCAAAATTCTGAAATGAGACTTATAGGCTAAAATCAAGGTGTTAGCAGGGCTGTGTTTTCCTGGAGGCTCTCGGGGAAAATTGATTTCTTTGCCTTTTCTAACTTCTAAAGGCCACCAACATTTCTTAGCTCATTGGCCTCTTTCTTCAAGCATAGCACTCCAATCTCTCTGTTTCCATCATCACATCTTTTTTTTTCTGACTTTGACCCTCTTGCTGCCCTCTTATAAGGACATTTGTAATTATATCAGGCCTACCAGCATAATCCAGGACAAATTTCCCATCTCAAGATCCTTAATTACTTCCACAAAATTCCACTTGCCATGTAATATAACATATTCATACATTATAGGAATTAGGATATCTGTGCTGTTGGTTAAAGGTGCACATTATCCTGTCTCCCATAAAAGTTAACTATAACATCACTATAACTATGAAAGTAGGTATTATTATGCCTATTTTATAGATGGTGGAATTGCAGCTCAGAGAAGTGAAGTCCAGCTAATAAGTTATACATATAGGATCTGAACCGAGCTCTGCTACATTGCTTCTTCTCTCAATTTAATGCAACTCCCAATTTAATTGTGCCAAGTACTCTATAAGGTATTGGGAAAGATACCTATTCCAAACAATAAAATTATGGAGGTACTTGTCTAATTTGCTGGGCTGTGAGAAAAGTACATAGATGTAGCCATTTATGATGAGGTCTACACAACTTAGGAGGGAACCTGGGATCTAGGTGCCTATTGGTCAGCAATGCTCTGACGGAGATACTTCCCGTCTTAAATACCATTGGCTTCTCAGAGCATTCAACACTTTCAAATGCATTTAAGCACATTTATGAAGTGATACCAATTTTCCTTTTTAGATCTATATTCTACTAGTCTCCCCATCCAATATTTCTTACCCAATAAGCACTATATTATCAATATAAGTCTGACGTATTCCCGACTTTGTTCTGTTGCTCACTAATTTTTTTTTTTTTTACTTTTCTATTTACCTTGAAATATTTTTTTTCCCTCAGTTCTATCAACCAAACCTCTACCTGTATTTTGAGAGTTAACTCAAATACTGCCTCCTACGTGAAGCTTTCTTGGATCCCCTAACCTAAATTAAACTTCGTGATCCTGGGTTATAATAAAAACACTTTGTAATTCTAGCGCAACTCAGGTATTCTCTCTTGTGTTATAATGTATATGTGTCTGTCTCCCAGACTAAATGGTAAGTTTGTTTCTCCCTCCCCTTTGTCTGCCCCCTCTTTCTTCCTTCTTTCCTTTATCCTTTCTTCGTTTCCATCTATCTTTCTTTCTTCATAACTTTCTTCAGCATATGTTAAGCCTCTCCTTCTTCATGGTGATTCCTGCTTTCAGAGCTGACAAAATATTCACAACGAATAAGCCAGACACAATCTTAACCCTCATGGAGTTTACAGCTTCAATGGCAGTGTTCATGTTATACCTGCCTTTTTAGTCCCTGGAATATAGTACATACTTGATAAATTATGATTTGAACTGAATATCTATGAGGATTGAAATTTAACTGAAAACTCTCAAAATCATTGCCTACTCAGAGACTTCCAGAAGACTTGTGATAATAGTTCTTTATTGAAATCAAGAAATATTTGATTGAGTGCCTATGTTTTCATTATATTTTTCATTTTCCTACTGAGATTGTGTACTGTGTGTTACAATGATTATCAAAACTACATTTTGCTTCTAGGAAAAAAATATTAGCAGATTATATAACAGTAAGTTCAAATGACCTTGAAAGTTTTCAGTAGTAATAAAAAGTAGTGAGACACTTAAGTAATTGCCAGTGAATTTTACTTCATTTGTAATGAATTACTTTTCATAAGTGAATGTCAGAGCTAGTTTTGTTTGTATATATCTTTCATATGGGTCTTAAAACATGACCTTAATTAAAATAATTTATTTATTTATTATTAAAATAATTATTTATTATTAAATAATAAGAATTATTTATTATGATGAAGATGCTGTCAATTTTAGTTATGAAGTGAATAAACATATATGTTGAAAGATCATATGTAGTTGCCAGCTTTTATCAGAATGCCATCATGAGAGTTAGAATTCAGGAAGACAGAGTTTAGAGTTTCCTAGAATTCTACAAGTCTCTGATTTTCTGTTTTAAAAGTTGATTTGTTCTCTCCTTATCACACAGAGAGAAAGGTTGGGGTAGGTGTTCCTCATTTATAAATATGATATACTTACCATGTCCTCTGAAAAACCAAATATCTTGTTATCTAGTATTATAAATGTTTAAGTCACAATTAGAAGTTAAAAATTAAATATTTTAACTTCTATTTAGTAAATGATATCTATGGATATGTATGATTGAAGCTTGATGTTAAGAGCAGATAATGTAAGGAAATGGAAAACAAATTATACTTTTCTGAGAACAGACATTCATCTCTTTAGGTAATAGACACCTGTCTGGAGAATTGCTGCAATAGTAAACCAAGTACTGCTTATGCAATGTGTTATCTGACAATTAGAAATTTCCCGTGTGATAGAACTAGCCATTGACTATGAAACCAAAACAGTGATAGATATAACATTCCTAATGTGAACTAGGTATGTATTAATTTATTTTTTTCCTATGGAATGATGGGGAAACAGGTATGGTATTATTAACCATATAGATCTTATTTTATTTATTTTCCACTATTTCTGGATATTTCAATGTGAATAAAAGGTAAGTATAAAAAAAGAGTAAATATATTAATGGGGTCAAAGATGTGTTTACAGAATCTATGTGTGTGGTGGGGTAGCATTTTGTTACGGCAAAAGTGGTTGTCCTGTTAGTGAAGAGACAGAGGTTCTGGTGTACCTCTGTGTCTATTCACAATGTCTGTCTGGGTTAGAAAAAAAGATTTCCAAGACACTGTCAATTCTTATGTCTGAATCTGCTCATTTCGTGACTAACATATTTAAAATCTAAATTTATCTTTTAGAACTTTTGTTAGGCAGTATTGCTCATATCCATGCAACTGGACCCTTTTTGATATGACTTTGCCATATTATATTTCTTGTAATAATAATGTGTACTATAATGATAATGCGAATCCTTTTTTTTTTTGCAAAATTTATATTCCTTTTGATTAAAATGTGAATTGAAATTCAGTTTGAATCACAAAAATTATTTTCTATATGATACTTAATTTTGAATATTTGTGTCTTTTGATATGAGGGGATGATAATAATAGCCTGCATAAATGGAGTTCACAGTTGAAGTTTGTGACATGTTCTCCCTCATTTTATTTTCATAACCACCATAGCAAATAGGTACTTTACCAGGGTAAAGTCCCATTACCAGGGTGGTTAAGTGAGTTGTCTATGGTCATTGAGTAAGTTGTGGATTCAAAATTTATACAATCTTGACATTTGATCTAGAGTTTATCCATGTAAGCACTTACAAAACAAAATTCTTTATGAGAAATATGTTTTCTACCAAGATCCATTATCGATCCTGGGATATATAGTCAAAGGAACAGGTTTATGGGAGTGATGTCGTGGCCCTGGCTCTGCCATTTGTGCTGAACAAGTAGTGACAGCTCCATCAGTTGTGGAGGTAGTAATGTAAAATAAAATAAAATGAAATAAAATAAAAAAAGGAGAAAAAGCAGGGAAAAGACCTGCTACCATGCAATGATAGCAAAACAAAAGAAGGCAAGACACTGTCATTATGGAATACCTAGGTATGTTTTCCACACACCCTGTGGCATTTAATGTTCTTACCAACTCCATTAGACGTAGGTAACAGGATTCTCCTTTTTACAGCTGGGGAAGCTGACAGAAGTTAGATCTTGCAAACAGAGGCATCTATCTAATGACAGAGAGCAGGTTAAAACTCAAATCTTAAACTACTAAGCCTATATTCTTTGCCCTATACCACATTTCTGCTATTGCTCATAATTTTTAGACTTTATTAAAAATTTCTGTTTTACTGTTGATTCCGAGGAGGGACATGAAGAAGAGACCGTACCGCACTTACATGACAATAAACATGTGAACTTGTAAAGCTGCTGTTGCTTCTCTGTCCCTCAGTCCTTTCTCTCTCTTTCTCTTCCCTCTCTTGAGCTCTACAGATTGTTTCAAATTTTCCTGCACGTGTCTGCATCCTTGAGAAGGAAAAACATGAAGCAAATACTTCTAATACCATATCAAAGCATTAAGTAATACTACCACCAGTTTTAACTGCCTCATTGTCACAGGAAATGTTTAAATGTCTGTTTAAGTGACCAGTTCTTTAGTGCTAGTAGTCTTGTATACATTTGATTGTGGACAATTCAATGAAGAATACCATCTTCTTATATACTTTATAGGCATGCCATCTCATTATTTATTCTGTAAATATCTCTAGCTGGAGGTGAAAAAGAAAACAAAAAGCAATTGAGTGCTATTTCATGTTTCTGTTCTTGGTACCTCTAAATAGAAAAGTCAGGGTCACTATTATAATTTTATGGAACTTTTCTGTACACTTCACTATGAAAAGTAAAATAGTGTCTTAAAAAATAATATTATCCTCTGAATCTATGTACATGTAAACTGTCGAACAAGCACGGGAAAGATGTTAAGTGATGGGAGGTTTGGAATAGCAATGTAATTGGGCTTCTCTTTGAGGCTGTTAGCTATTTTTTTCCATATCCCCAAATAAGCTTTTATTAAAGGCCTTGTTAGTTGCTCTCCAATAACCACTTATCACTTCCTTTCTTTATAACAAAATCTTAATTCTGTTGAGGAATTCACATTTATCCTCCAACTATATGCTTAAGAAGACTAAACCCTATTTTCCATTTCAGATTATTCTTCTGTTTACTAAAATATTCAGGTGTTGCATTATTATCATTATTGCAAATAGAGGTACAGTGAGCAAAACAAAATGATATAGAAATTTCTTTTTACTTAGTAGAGTGTACATAAATTCCTTTTCTGGTACTTTTAGTGTGCTTGTGAACATTTTGAAGTTTTCCACGACTAAAATTGACAAAATGGATGAACTTTCTTTATAACAATGATTAAACTTGTAGATAATGCTCAGATTTTCATATCAAGATAGAACCAGTCTGGGGAATGGGTCACTTCTGAAATGCTTAGCTGTTTAATGGCATATATATTAGACCCTCTGTGATAATGAACACTGTTCTGTTGTCTTACTAGTGGCTGAAGCTTTTTAGTGGCTGAAGAAAATGATTTGCTTTGATAGTCTCATTATTTGGAAGAAAAAACTATTGCAAGAGTTTTATATCTATTTTTGGCCATGTGAAACTGGAAAAGGCATATTCCAGTCTCAAAGGCTTTTCTTGAAGGACTTACAAAACAGAGCTCAGTCTCTGCGTTTGCTTCCAAACCTGAATTTCTCGAGTTTCGGAGAGACAGACTTCTATTAGGCCACCAGGCTAGTGCAGTAATGTTTAGATATTATTTCAATCAAAGAACTGTGTTCCATTACCCTAGGATCTGTGTCAAGCTGTGGATTAGGTTAAAAAAAAAAACAACAAAAGCTCCTGGTGGTTGAAAGATTATAAGTATTTTACTACATTACTGCATTGCAGGCATGAGCACGTTCTTTCAGCATTTTAGAGTTTCACAATGTTGCAATTAATTAATTGTGTCTATCTAGCTAAAACACTAGTCTGGAGTTACCATCTGCACTTTTAATAAATCCTTTGAATTCCCTTGATCTTTCTTTTTTCTTATCCTCTGTGCACTAAAGCACAACTTTCCCAAACCCATAAAACTTTGACTAACGGAATAAAGAATTAGATTTGAGATACCTGTTTTTGTTACTCTCCCATGCTTCTCTGACCTTTGGGTCACTTTCTAAATATACCTCAACCTTTCTCAAAAATGGTAAATGAAAAAACCGAAATTATAAAGCATGACTATCTTTGCTATGATTATTAAAACAGTTATCCACAGACGTATATTACTAACCATTCACTATACATGTTAAAATATAGTGTTTATTTTCCAGAAAGTAGTTGATGTTTCTTCATTTTTCTTTACTTCTTTATTTTTTTGTTCCCCAAATACAGGCATATATACCAATTAGGTAGAAAATACAGTGGGGCAAAAAAAGATTATGTTTATCAATTGTTCTTTTGACAATGTTTTTCCTTATAACCTTTGAGAGGCACTTTATGGTTTCTCGCATGAAATCAAAACTTAATGATTCTAAAACTCTCTAACAATTAATGAAAACTAATTGTCTCAAGTTGCTTTAGATACTGATATCCATATCTGTTATTAGAAAACCTGCGTTTTTATCCTCAATATTCTATGCGTAGAACTTGACTTTTTTTCCATTCAGCATTCACTTTCGAATGTCTTTAATCTCAGTATTTGTCATGTTCTCCAAAGTCTCTCTTGCTACTCTTGGCAAATATAGAAAATAAGCAGAGCTGCTGGTATAAACTTGCTTCATCCTGACCCCAGTAGAACTCATTGTTTGCCAGCTGTGCAGAGTGTATTTCTTAGTAGGGAGCCTGGTCTTGCATTCACCTGGTGCTGCAGGTGTAAGCAGCTATCATGTTTGGATCCAAAGGTGGCCCAGATAGCATCCTGAGGGCATGTTCCTGGAATGAAGTAGAGCCCAGTTCTGTCCAAATGCCATGGTGGGAAGAGGGTTGGGTAGCCTGCTGAGAGCATCGTGATTTGTGGTTGGAATCGGGGCATGGAGGCCGGGGCTCCAGTAGGAGCCCGGAGCTGGACCTTCTTCTTTTCTGTTTGAGAGCATCTAAAGTAAGATGCAAAACATGGCTTTCACCCCTTCTCAGAGCTTATGTGAACTCTTTTGCGGTGACAGAGGATCTGCTTTATTTATGCTGTGGTGTGGAGATAAAGATGTTGGAATTAAGATCATGATAACTTTGATACTCAACACAGTGCCTCCTGAAAAAAAAAAAAAGCATGTTAGTTCAGAAAGACTCACTTCATTGCTTCTCTAGAAAATACTGAAAACAAAACTACCCAGAGGTCATTCATTGCTGGTTGAGAGTACCAGCTGAAAAGACTTGTTCCTCTTAGAAATTTTAACTGCATAACAATTAAATGAATTATTTTGCTACTAGTTTTTTTTCTAAAAATAAAAGGATTTTTTTTTTATATTAAAACAGGACAGATAGTACATAAATAATGTACTTATTAACAATATATTTGATGAATGTTAAAACTACAATGGAATTTGTGGAATAATGGCGAGATAATAAGGCATTGTTTTTTGCTAAGCAGGAGGCTATAATTTAAGAGTTAGAGTTATGGAGAAAACAACATTTCTTCCTCCTCCTTTTGTAGTTTTACATTTAGCTAGAGAGATTGTTCTCTAAGATTCAACACTTAAAGAATGCATTTTTTTATTTCGTTCAAAGCTGACCTCTGCTTTTAGAAAAGTTTATCTGCACTTTTTCATCTGTTTAGAAACATACATTTTTGGTTAAGAGATCGAAGACAATCTCTCTTTGTCTTTTTTTTTTTTTTTCCTTGAGCTAGGGAGGTTGAGATAAAAAAGAATGACTGCCTTAAAAGTCACACATGGCTGTAATTTAAGATTTTTTCCCTCTCATTGTCCGTAACAGTTGAAAGAAACCTTCAATGAAAGTTTATTAACTAGGCCAATGCCTGAGGCAATAAAGGTTCATTTATTACCAGTTTCTTGGCTGTTTTTCTTCTTCTATTTTTCGGTTAAACTCATAGCGTAAGATAATACTTCACAAAATTAAACCTTTGACCTTCTGTAGAGTTAAGTCTCCTTTGATTAGATAAAGTCACAATTTATGGTCCAGCATGAGGTTGCACATGAAATGAATAATGCAATAGACTTCGTGTGGACTGAGAATCTATTGCTTTTGAAAAGATGAATGCTGTTTAAAGGGGGGAAAGTCTGCTTAAGTGTGTTGTCTTTATTCAATATGCACTTTAGCAATATTTCAAAAGGCTTTACTTCCAAGATAAAGTTATGTTTGAATTTTCTAATTCTCATAAGAAAGACGTACGGTAAAAATACTGCAAAAAGCTTTTGTAACTCTTTGTAGGATTGGTATAAGAGTGATTATGCCACACAGTTCAGGTATTACAAAAACTGAATTATAAAATTAAATAATTGCATGAGAGAAATGACCATTGACTTTACAAATAAAGTTCTGTAATGATGGAACAATTAGAATAGTATAATTTGTGATAACATTTGTGCAACTATTAGCACGGATTAAATAAAAATGGTATTTAATAACTTCTAACAAGGAGTAAAGTAAAAAAAAAATACACTAATAATAACAACATTAATCTGGGCTCTTAATTTTAAAACCAATGCATAAGAGTTCAGTTTTTGTTTATTATGATGTAGCAACCTTTAAGAATAATGATGTTTTAATTTTGTTTTGCTTAAGTCATGTTATAAATTTGAAATGCCATAACTCATTGTCAAAAGAGTGATTGGATATAGTTTTTCAGATATTTCTCTCATTTTTCTATGTGTGTTTTTCAAAATTCTTTGGGAAAATTGAGAAAAATGACAGATCCATCAGTGAAAACATTGTATTGGACTTGCCTAATTACTACAGAAGAGATATACTTTCAGACTCAGAATCGATGTTTAATTCTATGTTCAGCCCAGTGGAGGTAGAGAAATGTGTACTTTGTACAGGTCCGTACTTTTAACAAAGCTGTTGTGATTAGCTAGTTTTTAAATTACTAATTGGCATGCAGAAGTTGAATGCTTGAGAGAAGTGTTTTAGTTTTAGTTTGGTCGTTTTCAATTAGCTTAAATTATTTAAGGTGAATAAATCTACTGCAGTGATTTAGTTTCTTTTAATAGAATCTCATGGTACAACATAAATTAGGTCAAGAGAAGACTGGATCAGTATAGCTACAGACTTTGCTTCTAAGCTGAAAAAAATATATAAGGAAAATTGAAGATTTGCTTTGATTTACTGTTGTTTTGAAATAAAGTAAAAGTTCTTTCAGAATACACAAAAGAATCACATTTCTTGCCATGTTGGGAATTAAGTGTTTCTTTCTGTTGGAATGATTTTCACAGCTAAAAATATAAATGAAAAATATAATACCAACCACTGGTAATTCTTCCTTGACATCCGTCTCCTCTGCTCTTAGGTGAGCTGAGTTAAATATACTAATCAAACCTCAGAAGGGAAATAATTTTAACACAGCATTTTTTTCTTGAACAATAAAATATAAGGTTACCTCACAATCAGACAATTTAAGTAATATGTCTAAATTACACTCAAAAAGTTGACTATGATTATAAGCACTACAATTTGCCTATTTCCATTCACATTTTTTTTGTACCCAAATGAGAAAAATATTGCCTTTGTAGGTTAATTATGGAAATGATGATGTTGGTATAAATGCAAGAACTTAATGACAAAGGAGTAAAGACTACATTGCCTCAACTAGCCCCTCTCTTCCAATTGATTTTTGGTGAATATGGCCGTGTATCGTTCCCAACTCGAACGCTGACCTCTTTAGAAAGTGTCTGTGTAAATACATTTGTTTCTTGAGTTGTTTCCTTCAAAGGCTAATATTGTAATTTATATAAAAAATGTGGCCGCATCTTCTCCAGCTATTTCTATCTCATTGGATAACTTCCCCCAAACAAGACTTACATGTAAAAATGGCCACTTGTTAGAGCCCCACATGCTGCCTGGATTCTGGAAGAAAGACAACAAAGAAGACTCACCGACATATTAAAGGATTTAGAAGAGAATTTATATGGTGTAGGAGAACATTTGGGGGAAATTATTCTTAGGTTAGAATGCCAGTGGGGTGACTCTTGCAGGAAAGTAAATTTATGACACTCTTTCCTCTTTTCACTTATTATACTGCCTGAACTGTCAATATATTGACAAGTTACCTCTTTAAGAAAACTTCCTTTCAGAATGTCACATACAATCAGTTACTCTCAGGCTAGGAAGAGCCATCTGCCTGGAGTCAAGGCATTCAGTAATTTGGGGTGATGAGTCATGTAGGTAGTTAAGAAGTATTTGGCCTTAGACAAACACGGAGACATTTAATGCCAGTTTATTGGAGGATAGAATAATAAGAAATAATGAGGAGGGTGCCTTAAAGGAAATTAGAGTCAAAGTTTACATATTTCACTTTGTTTTTATTTTTCTATATTCAAAATATATAGAAGAAAATCATTTATTCCCTCTTCTCTTTTTCCTTGTTGTTTCATACTTAAGATAGAGGATTCAGGCTCATAGAAATACTGTATTTCACCAGTAGTACAAGTTAAAAGTTTGTGTATAATTAAACTTTAATGACCATTGCTTAAGTGACAAATATTCTAACTTCTACAAAACTAAGTCACAAATGAACATTTAGATCAGGTTCCTAGCTGGAGTCAACTTATACTTGTGATATCACCTGAATGTCTATAACCTTGACTTTCTATGCAATTCATAACTACTTGAGCAAAGGAGATTCGTTTTCTTTTTCTTTTAATAACTCTGGAGTTACTGTGTTCTGTCCTTTTCTTTTTACATTTATTGACAGAATTGGTGTGGTTAATGGTGACTGGGGAATTAGGGAATTGGGATTACTCTATCATTATTTAATGGTGTGACTTTATAGAAATGATTAACCTCACTGCCCCTAAGTTTCATTGTCAATAAAATAAAAGAGTCGCATTAGATAAAGTTTTGTTTGTCTTCTTGTTTTATAAGTTTAGAACCTATGTGAATGTTTGGAGATATTTTTCTAAAGGCACGAATGTCAAAAAATGAAGCAAAAGTGAAAGTTGTTTATTCAAAACCTTGCTGTACCAAATTCAACTTTTCATAAATCACCCGTTTTATTATTTTAAACGATAATTTGAAAATTTTTCATTCTTTATGTTTTGAAATACTCAGAACTTGAGTATTTCAAAAACTTCCATGGACGTTCCTCAGTGATTTACACGTTGCCAGATAACATCTCCCTCGTCGTAGCTTCCCCAAGACTGTTCTACTGCTCTGACTTCCTTCACTCTGAGAGACTGCAATTCTAAGCTACTCAGAACAAGAATATGCTACATTGATGTCTATGTGATTTATTAGTCATTATCAGTGTTATAATAAACTCTTCCTATACATTTCTTCAAATTAGTGGGGTTTATTCGTTAATCCAAACATTTAAAAAATCTAACTTAATCAATTGAAAAACTGAAAACTGGTATAAAGAGTGTTCCATTAATGCCCTTAAAGATCAATTTTCCTTTTCTTGGCAGAATATAAATGTGTTTCAAAGGGGAAGAAAACTCAGTCTAATGGACATTAGGAGACAAATTTACACTCAAAATCTTCAGTCTACCCTAATTCACAATTAAGTTAGTTATTCTGGTTGCTTAATATTTCTGTTACTTAATCATTTTAGAGTCAGGACAGGCATGTTTCAATTGCAATTTTCATTTCTTTAGAAAGCTTTGGGAAATAAAATAACTGAAAATCAGTATCAGTTTTTTTATTTTTTTTTTAGACAGCTGATATTTTAATAAGTATAGGAAGGAAACAGGGTAAGGAAAAGGTACTGGTGTTTTCAAGTTGTTATTATTGAGCCAAGAGTTCTTCTAAGACTTGGAGTGATTTCAATTGAGTTGTAATTCAAACTCATATGGAGCTTACAATGCACCTTAAACAGAGTATTGCAAAGAGTTTATAGGAACTGTCAGGAACAGAAAGATTACTTCACAGTAATGACTGTTGAATTGGACTCTGCTTTTTGATGTTTTACTTACTGAATTGAATTGTTGGACAAGATTAATTGCACACAGTGAGAATTTTAAATGAATGACTATGTAAAGCATTAAGTTTCTCTGTATGCCACTTGGGGAAAAAAAGGCTAGAAGGTTTAAATGAATAAGTATATTTAATGAACAAAATGCCTGTGCTAATTTTAAAATTCCTTTACTAACATCCTTTATTGAAAGGATGTTATATTCATCTGTCTTGGTTATATTGCTCTAGTTGAAGTAATTTAATATTCCTGCTTTCTGCTAATCTTCTAGTTCAACAGAAGTAAACAATAGGTTTCATAAATTAAAAATACACTCTTCTGAACATGCTTATAAGATTAAAAAAACAAGGCTGTAAACATTTATGACTGAAACAAACTAGATTGTTCAAATACTGCCATGATGTATCATGTATATCAATATGGCACTGATATCAGTTAGAATGCAAACAAGGTTTTAAATGATGTGCCCCTTCATTTCAGCTGGAGAATCCGCTTCACACCATCTGCCTATCAGATGGTGAGGAACCAGGACTGCGTATTAATGCCACATGTTCGATTTTCCTCCTTCTTGTAATGGTTAGATTCATATTGCTAATAGCTGTGCATGAGCACTGTCGATGAAATTTCTGTGACGGTGAAGTGATGAGATATTTATAAGCTGCCTGTCTCCCTGAATAATCAGTAGGAAGAATGCCAGACATAAATAACTTATCAATTCCAGAATATTAATAATAACTATCATTGGCTATAATCTACTACATGTTTAAAATGTTTTTTTTTTCTTCTAAATTTGGGTAAAGCGACAGAGACTAATAAAAAGCCTATCATATGAAAGCTTTGAACACTGACTATCTCTTGCATATAACTCATTTTATTTAACTGTTAGGTTTTGGAAAATGCATTTTATATGGAATGTGATGTAAAAGTAGACAACATATCAAACATTTGGAAGTCATCTTGATGTCTTTGAAACCAAAGATCAAAGATTGGACCTTTCAAGTTAATGAGCAAACAAACAGATCAGAGAAAGAATTTGACAGCAATATGTCTTTTTTATTGATATTTATAATCTACAGTTGTAATCTACTCTTTATAACTAAGGGTACTAACTTATTTGAAATAAATAGAATGAGGATACTTTTCCCCTTTTAAAGAGAGCGATCAGGATTGTATAATGGCATTTGAAGGAGTTAAAGGCTGTTTTGATAAAAGTTGAAAGCAGAAGAAAATGCTATCTTTGCAAAGTAAAATAAAGCTCTTAAGTGCTAACAATGCTTGTTTCCCTTCTAAATGATAAACTTATGGATTGGTTTTAAGATATTGAATTTGAAGTAGCGAAGGCTTTGTATCTATATAGCACAGAGTGGAGCTGTAGTGATTTTATGATAAATTTTATCAATGTAGGCTACTAAATCCAATAATTTGATAGGAGCATGGTTTTTAGATATCCATTTGTCAAATGGCTTAATTTTCACTTTACTTTGTTAGGTAGCTTTTGTCATATTTCCATTTTATGAGTAGTTGAATAAAGGCAAAACTAAACAAAAGAACATGATAGATATCATGGTTTGCTTGACAATATCTACAACCATTTGCAGGAGTTTAGTGTGTGCCCATGTGTTGCATACCTTATTTCACTTATATTCTCCACAACATCTTCTGATGTCAGAATTGATATCTTTGGTTTTAGAGATGCGGATTTTGAAGCCATGGGAATATATAACTTGCTGCGGTATCCCAGATAAATTTAATGAATGTTGTCCAAAGTGTGTATGACTTTTTGGAATGCTTTTCTTTCAAACACCATATATTTCCTTTTTATATGCTAGAGAGTTTAGACAACTAGGAATTTCCATTCAGTCAGTTTATCAACAAGAACTTAAAAAAAAAATTAGCAGTGTACCAACAAGTGACAGTAAAAGTACAAGAACTCTATAAGCCAGGATCAAAATCATATCTAACAAAGCTAGTTTTAAAAGATTATATATAGAGTTTTCTCTGATGGAGCAGAACAGAATGGAGTCCATTACAATGAGTTTATATCATAACTCAGACAATGATATGACAAGCAGTGTTTCTAAACTCTGTCTAAAAATCTATTCATTCTTTTAAATTGTAAGTGATAGTGTTTGTTAAGATCAAATAGGAAAGAAAAAGAAACCAAGATGTTTTTGATGATGTAGAAATATGGGCTCCAGCTTAAGTGTGATGTACAATCCCTTCCCTGAAGGCCAGTCGAAGGGCTGAGAGTGTGCCCCGTATGACATATTACCCTTCCTCTGGAGGAGAATGTCTTTTTTAAACAAAATATTTCTCAAGCCATTATGTTCATCACTGGCAAATGAATTTTAAAAATATGTCAAAGTTTCCTCGCCGTCGATGATAAAGTTGGATTTAAAATCTTTTAAAATAAAATTACACTACCTTTGACTTCTCAGTTCAGTACATGTTTTTGCTTTGGTGCGTGAGATACTATAAATGTTCTTTGAGAATGTAAAAAAAAAGCAAGGTTGGTAAGGTAAGACAGATGGATTAATCTTTCCTTAGAGTAAGAGAGTAAGAGTTTCTTTATTCATTCATTCATTCCCCTCCCCACCACCCTTCGTCCTGATACATATATATTTTTCCCCTAATGGGAGAAAGAAATCTGGGTAAAATTTTACAAATGAAAGGATCAGAAACTATTATTCAAGCTGTTTAAGTAACAATTACTGTATATACCAAATAGATTTATATATGTAGGCGGTGGCTGGAGTTAAAAACGTGCATGACCTGCATCAATAACAGACAAATGCTGCAGGACCCAGCTGCCCTCTTTGCTTCTGCCATGTAGGCGAAAGGTACATGACAACTCATTTTTACAAAGTGCACCACACTAGAACAGTATGTTTCAAACTCTGATTCCTTAGTCCAACCTGATTTTGTATTTTAACATTTCCTTGTTGATTTTTCATGTAAACTCACTTTTGAAAATCACTGTAATGGTGATCTGCTTGGTAACTAATCTTTTATTGTAAGACACAGACATGGTTTAGTGTAAATTCCTGTAATCAACAATCTAAGGTTGGTAAGCTAGCCCTAAAGTGACTCCCTGCAGTCCCCCATTTGTACAAAAAAAAAAAAAAAATGGTACAAATGTACCAAAAAATGATATGCTTCTCCTCTCAGATTGCACCTTAGAATGACACAAATAAAATCAACCAAAAACATAGAGATACAGAGGTCCCAAGCAGAATCTCAGATGGTAGAACTCACCTATTTGCATGTTTTAAAAACTCCATGGGTGATTCTAATGCACAAGAAATGGCAAACCCTCATGAAGCAGGGTTGAGAATGCAAGGAGTGGATCACTAGCTCTACTCTTTACGAGTGGAGTGGGGGAAGTTCAGCTCTTTAAAATAAGTGAGACTTGAGCTGATTCTTAAAATGTTAATAACTGTTTTCGAGGTAGACTGAAGAGTCGGGAACCTTAGCCTGCTTCTCCTAGAAGCATAGTATTTATGTCATGTGAGGGATGCATGCGTGGGTCTGGGACAGGGGACCTAAGTGGGAATAATATGTGCAAAGTCCGGCTTGAAAGGAGAAATGTAGTCCACTGGAAGAAATGAAAGAAAGCCTATGTGTCTAGAGCACAGAGAGCAAGGGAACTTGGAGGAACAGATGACATTACACGATAGGCAGGGAACTGAGCACGAAGGGTCCTGACAGCCATGCAAAAGCATCAGCTTGCTCCTAAGAGCAGCCATTGAATGCTTTGAATGGAGAATGGATTTTCGTTTTCATGATGTTGTGTTGACTCCTTGCTGTATGAATAATAAGAGATTAAAGGTGGGGAAAGTTGAAGTTGTTAAAAGGCCATTTGCAGGATTCCAGGGATGAAAATGTGGCAGCTTGCATTAGGGGAAGCCAGTCGAAATGGAGAGACTTGGTTGAATTTGAAAGCTATTAAAGAATTAAATGTGTGTGACACACATATTATATGCTATATCTTTTGGAATTTTATTAGGAATGTAAAACTAGAATAAATTGTCAAATGAGAAGATAGAAGAGCACTATAGATAAGATTAAATAAATAATAAAATTATAAAAAGTAATTTTAAAAGTCAAGGGTTAATGCAGTCAGCTAAAGAAAAGTAAAGTTCTAGGTGGGAGAGCTGTGGCCAGCCCATGATATCCTGCAGGAGACATAGCTATGGATGGACTTGTCTCACTGAGGATCTAGACTTGTCTTTCTTATTGGAATACTATAGAATTATATTTACCTGCAGCATCAGTCAAAGATAAAACCCTAGAAGAGTCATAAATTGGAGATGGAATAACACCAGTAAATACAGAGAAAGGACAAGTGGGATGTGCACATTTGTGACAAGGCAAAGTTGAGGAAGAGAGATTTGCTGGAAAACACAAAGAGAATTTTAAGAGAACAGGAAAGAAAATGTTCTGAAACATCTTTGGAGGAAATGAGTAACTGGGGAGAAAATTCAATCATAGGAAGATGAGAGAATCAGTTCAAGTTTGGGACTTAAAAGGCAATAAATGCTCAGTCCAGACTCAGATGAATTCTTTGAATTTAGATGAGTGCCTTTTTAGGGGGCAGTTATCAGTTTTTCATGCAAAACTCCAATCTGAAGGTCTCATGTTGAGGCGAAAGTCGTCAAGGCCTTTTTAGTCTGATCTGAAGGAAAGATGAGGCCTCCTAACCTCTAAAACGAGCAGCAATTTCTAGGGAAAAAGACTTTCTTGTAATTCCTGAGGCTATAACTTACTTGCTATAGTAACTAGAAGTGATGATTAGTGGGGAGGAAAAGGAGGAGAGAGTTGTTCAGTCTCTAATCCACCAGCTGGGAGTAGAAATAAATCACACAGATAAATTCAAACCAGGCTGAAGCACTGTAGTCAGAAACTATGAAGTAAAGAGTCAGGCGTGGAGGTGGTGGTATATATCGTCTTGTAGACTGTTATAAAGTTTCACAATGAGCAGACATCTTTCGTGCATTCCAGTGCCTGTTACTTTGCAGGTAAGGATGCCAAGATGAAGTGAATTGACTTGGTAATAGTTCACACAGTTAGGAAAACAAGCCCTCCCTGCTCAAAAACCTCTGCTGGCTACGTCTAGCCTATAAATAAAGCATGGCCTTAGCTTTCTGTCCTGTAATCTGGTCACAAACTCTATTTCTAATCTCATGTCCATTCCTATCTCCTGTTCTCTGGCTGAACACAGACAAACTGTTCTGGATGAACATCTTGGCCAAGTGGATAAAACTGTTCCTTCTGGGACTAGAAAGCCAGAGGATGGAAAGTCGGAGGAGTGAGTTGTGGGGCAGGAATAGACCAGATAAGGGCAATGGCACATGCAAAAGCAAGGCTTGAAGAGGCAGGGTGCCGGTGGCATGTTCAGTGAAGCTGGAGAGTAACATGAGAACGAGGAAACTTTGGGTGATGAGCTAGCTTCACTCCTCAATGCAAGGCTTCGTGAATAAAACTAAGGAGCTCAGATTTTTTCTACCTTTATGCAGATGTAGAGGACGTTAAGCAGGAAATGACATGTTCGGATTGGTTTAGTTGAGGGATAATTCTGGCTGCATTTCTATTACTATCCTCTGCATGAATTATGTTTCTGCTAATATTTAATTTGGGAGTTTAGAAAGCACATTCTCTATTATATCGATGTCATTTTATTGGCTAGTTGGGAATGAATATATGTTATCAGAGTGTTGCATGAAGGAATCAGATACTTTAATATGTTTGTATGTGTGTTATATAAAGTACATGGACTATTACATGAAAAATCAGATTTCGAATTACCTCATTTTTAATTTATTCTTTTAAGGTCTGACAGCAGCAGCTGCGGCAGCTGCCGCTGCTACCAATGCAGCTATCGCCGAAGCAATGAAGGTGAAAAAAATCAAATTAGAAGCAATGAGCAACTATCATGCCAGTAATAATCAACATGGAGCGGATTCGGAAAATGGGGACATGAATTCAAGTGTTGGTAAGTTTTATGTTCACTGCAACTTTTTGCGATTGTTTTGCTACGTCATTACTTTCTTTTCCAGAACAAACTATCGGTGACTCGTTCAACAAGTTTAGTACTTTTAGCTTCGAATACAGTATGAATTTTGCCTTTCTAATAACAAGCAGTTTAAGTAGATCATTACCAAGGGTTTTTATTATAAGATCAACTTTAGGTCTATAACTTCTCTAAGCATTCAGTTAACATCTTTCATAACACAAATAAGATTTTATAATCAGAAGTTTAAAATATTGATTATAGGTAAGGTGATAGAAGAATATCTACAAACAAAACCTCACATTTTATCTTTTTTATTTTTTATGCATTTGTTATCAGATAAGAAATTTGCATTTGCAGCAAAACATATAACAATCCTTTCATGTGCTGCCAAGAATAACAATTATATTGATAATTTTTTCTACATACACTCCTTAAAGATTCCTCTCATATTAAGCATATAACTTTAGTTTTTCTTGATTTTTTTTTTCTTTCTTGAGGTACAGAGAAAGATGAAAAGTTCACAGTCAGTATTTCAACCAAAGGAATAGCTTTCCCTTTGCAGAATTCATTTGGGTAATTTGTTTTATCAAACTTGATTTCAAATATGAGTTCATTTTTTTATTGCTATCTTTAGCATCTGTGTGTTGGTGAGACGTAGCATTTTATTCTGCCACCGTTCTGTATCATTTACCTTTAAACTGTAGAAACCATGCTCAAAATATAATTCAACAAGAGAAATTTGGATACTACAAGATGTGTACTACATACTATATCCAACGTACATCCACGAGGGACACAGTAATTCATGGCAGTACAATAAAATTTTCTTTTCCCTGCATCATTTTAACAGATTATTTCTTTAGATAATCAACAGCTCTCTACTTTCCGTCCAGTGGCATTTGGTTAGGGATATATGAAGGAATACTGTGGATTTTAGTATTAATCTTTCTTGCCACAGTTCTATAGAAGCACGCACTAGACATGAATGGTAGGGTGGGAGGTAATTTTGAAATTTATACACTAAGCACAAAATACCACTACTTTAGTGATGCCCAAGGAGAGCTTCTGATGGAAAAAGGGAATAATAGAAATTTTTAGCAGACCTACACAAGGGAGATAGAAAAGGAGTGGCCGTATGAGTTTGATTTTAGAGTAGATTAGAAAGAAGGTAGTGGCAATTCTGAGAAAAATGAAAAGATGTGGAAGAGAGCAAAAGACATGGCCGTAGAGCTGAGAGGGATGGTGCTTGCATTTATGGTGCTCCTGGTGAGAAGGTGGAGGCAGCGGATTGTTTTAGGTCATGATTTACACACATACATTTAGACTTTTGAAAGTTAAACACTACTGAAGTAAAATGAAAAATTGTAATCCTCTTGAAAACTATTAAGTACATATTTTTTAAAAAATAGAAGTCGTTGACTTTGGCCTGTAAAATACCCAATATTAGATACTTTTAAAAACAGATAATTGGCCACTTTAAATTTTAATTATCATTTTAAAATATAATCTGGATTGTTTCTAAAAGTTTGGAAGAATAAGCCTTTAATTTGCAGTGTTCTTAATAGTTGGTATTGGGAAGAGGGATAAACAAATTATGCAGCTCAATAACAGTTAAGGCAAAATATATTTAAACACATATCTTTGTTCAAATTTCCTGAGCAACAGAGCAGAAGTAGACTTTGGAGAAACCAATAGACAGAAGATACGGAGAATATGGCTTATAATTAAGCACTGACATATATTTAATAATTGATATTACAGAATAACATTTGCCTACTGACTGAATTGTATTTCATCTTAATTATTTGGGTACATAGGCTATCATAATGACCTAAAAATATTGAGTTTTCTTTTATGTTTTAATTAAAAGCAATCACTTCTCTTCCACTAAGGTATTTACCTGGTAGTTTATATTGCTTTACGGTTTAGACATACACCATCCAACAGCAATTTGAACCAGGAGCAGAAATTTATTTGAATTATCCTAGAGGGTCTTAATATTTTGAGATTATGTTAACATTGGTGCTGTTGCTAGTCTAAGTCATGTAGATCATTTATGTTAGATATCTATAGCTGATTTGGGGAAAAAATGTTATCATTGTCATTTTTATTCTATTCAGCTGTTCTCTAAGAATTTATGACTTATTTTATTTCCTGAGAGCACCCACTGTCCTCCTTCATTATCTAGAGATCAGGAAAAGAGAGTTCGGGGAAGGGTACAAGGCAATGGTGAGGGTGGGATTGTGCTTGCATTGGTCAAAGCAGTTGGTTATTTAGTAGCTGTTTTATGTGACACTGATCTCTGATTCTGAGAACAGTGCCTGACTTTTGGTAAATGTTCACTAGTTATTTGCTCTGTGTTTTTAGAAAGTTATGTAAAATTTCTGAATCTAACATTCTACATCCGGAAAATGACATAAATAATACCATCTATGTCGTGAGAATTAAAGATTGTATTTGTCAGGTGTTTTTCACTTTGTTTATTACGTGTCTGCTTATCACTTTGTTTGGAGACCAGTAAGATTTTTCATTTCGATATTGCTTTTGCTGTTTTTATTACTATTTCTCCAAACTCACAGTCCTGAAAATTTTCCTCTTTCCTCCTTTCACAGTCATCAACTGTTTCCTCCTCTGTTTTCCTATTCTCTCTGCTAGGTATTGTTAAGGTATAGGCAGCTTTACGTCATTTGGATTTGGTCATACGTTTGATTTTAGCTCATTCTAGGTACCCAAAAATAATCATGCTACAGTCCTAGCACCCATGAGGAGTACAGCCCATGGGCGGGACGGCTCAGTGTGTGGGCAGTCATAACAGGATGTGCTGGATCCTCTAGGAGCATCAGTTAACATGAGCTGCTTAGGAAGTCCTACTGAAGCATAGAAATTCCAAATGGAATCCCAAGAATCTCAGAGGCCTGTATTTCAGAGTACAAACTTACTGCTCTCATGAATCTATCAATTGACTCTTTGAAGTAGTGAAACCCCTGAGAGAGGTGCTACTTAAATGATGTATTGTTGCTACTTAGCTCTGCCCAAATACAGGGGCATTTTTGAAGTCAATCCAGGGTTCTTTCTTCTCTTGGACTCATCTGGCTCACAAGTTCTGTTAAACATTTTACACTTCCCTACATAGGAACATGACTGTGTTTTTGTTTTAGTTCTTTCCCCCTTGGTTGTAAATAAATCCTTGTTGCCCCAGAAAACAGATTTTGTTTTTCCTTGGTCTGTTTTGATTTAGCTTGGTCAGGTAAAGGGACATTTTTATTATAGATGACTCTTTGCAGTTCTTAATGTAAAAATTAGCCAGAAAAGGGTGTTTAAAGAAACCTTTGACACTGACAAATAATTACTGTGTATCCCAATTTTGCATGGTAACCTTGAGCTCACATCTTTCCAACAGAATGATCACTTTAGGAAGAACCGAGGACCTCAGGATAGAGCCGAGTGAGGCATCAGCATGCTGAGTAAAATATATGGCCGTGTCGCCATTCTCCCTCATCCACAATCAATTGGATTCTTTTAGTTTAATATTTACTTGCTAAGATGAGATGCTAGTCTGCATGGTGATAAACAGTCTGCTCCTGGCATCTGAAGGTGACCTGTCAGTTCATATGGACAAATCTCCTGCTTACTGAAATGTACAAAATAAATCATTAAAGCAGGCAGGTGCTCATTCCCAGATTTAAATCACCATAGATTTATGATTTGAATTAATGCTTCATTTGGCCATAGAAATAGATGCTGAGACAAATGATATGCACTGGTTGGGGTTTCCATACTGTAGCCATCCTGATATTGATTACTGAGATGTCTTTGCAATCTCTTGTTTATATCAAGTACTATCTTGTGACAGGTTGGCTGATATGAGCTACATTGCAGATAAGAAGGAAAAATGTCCTGGATTCTTTTTAGTGGCAACACTATCCACAACATACGGGCCAGATAAATTGCTATTTTTTTGCTTTAAGAACTGATCTACATAACCAGCTTAAAAAACGTTTCTTGGAAATTGGGACTAGGATAATGGAAAGGCAGAATTTAAAACCGGTGAACCCAGGGTCAATTCCATAGAATCTATAGCTGTGTTTTTATCTGCTTATCTTTTTTTTTTTTTGGCATCATGCACATTTTTGAGGATACTAAATTAATCACAATCGATTTAATCTAAATAAAGGAAACGTAATTTTACTTCTAGTTTTGAAATGATATATAAATATTGACATAGTGTGCATCTCTTAATAGTTTCTGTGTATTTAAATACTTGCTAAACCTAATATCTTACTCCCTTAACAAATGACAACATAGGAAATGACTCTTTAAAGATAAATACATTAAATACTATTCCCAAGTGCAAGACTTTGTGGACTATAATTTACCAAGAGGCAGGAAAGGACTGCATTTTTACTTCTCTTAACATTTTATTTAAGGAACACACTATGTACACAGTTTAAAAAATACTCGGAGGACTTAAGAGGGACCTTTGCCACTAGCTAATATCTGACTCACAAAACTGGTAAACAGCTATCAACAATAGTAGATTGGTTGCTTAGTAGGAAATGAGTTCATATCTATTCAAAATGTGATCTCAAAACAGATGTCTCAAGAAAATCTTATTGTTTAAACTGTAGTTGTAACCCCCAACTGCTGTTGTTTCTTTAAGGAAGTGAAGTAATCTTGAGACTTCAGTCTTTTCTGGTTCTGAACACCGAGGAACATAAGTGGGAGACTGCTCACTGATGTGGCGATCCACAAACCCGACACATTTCATACGCCTCCGAAGAAGGGTTCTTTTTCATTTTGTCCAACTTGTAATAGTCACAAAGACTTAGGAGTTTCAAGTAAAAACAAGAACATGAGCTTGGGATTAACAGCTGTGTTCTTCAACTGTATTCCTTACTCTTTACTTCTGTCCGTCAACCAACAAAACAACACAGATGAAAAGAAAAATGCCAGGCAAACAGAGAGATAAAATTATCTTCCCTGGCCGACTACCCCCTTATCCTTTTTTTTTTTTTTTAAACCATTCCTGTAGAAATAGAATAGTTTATATTGTAGTCATTTCCTTTCCTCTAACCCACGTGTCTATTTGGAAGGAAAAAATTAATTTTATGATTTTAGAAAAAAAGTCTTGGAGACCTTGAGAAAGCAAATAAAAGGAAACTGAGAACACAGGCCACCAAGCAGAGCTCTGCAGTTGCACACTGGATTCTCTGCCTTGGCGATGTTAATGAACTTCAAATCCTTCCTATAATTAGATGAGGGAATTGCTTATATTTTCAAACAGATGATGCTGCTATAATGAAACGATTGACAGGGAATTTAAGAGTGTCTACAGTAGTCATTTGGTTTCTGTTATAAAAAAAAAAGTTTAAAAAGAAGATTGGCTTTAGACATAGGTCCTGAGAGAGGTAGTAATTTACATAGCATGCTATGACAGGTGTCTTTGTATAGTAAGGAAATAAAATGGAAGACTAGAGAAATGATGGGCAGGTATAGCAATTTTTTGGGGAGGGGGTGTCCTATGCTTATTCTGCTTAGGTTCTTTAAAAGGGGCCGAGACTCAAGAGATGGATCCGGATTGAGTGCACAGCTGTAACTGCTGATGAGCTAATTGCTCCTTATCTCTCAGCCCCATTCATCTTCATTTTTTACCAATTACTGAGAATTATCTGTGTTCTCAGTTGGATATGAGAGTTAATCCTTTTTGGTTAAGCTGGCAGTACTGTGAGCAGATTCCAAATCAGAGGGTGAAAAAGCCAAAGCAAGCTTGCTCTAAAAATGTCTCCAGTTCAATTACAGTATCACTGATTCATAAGAAATTTGCCATTGTTTAACAGATTAAATATGGAAAGTTTTTTTTTTTAACTTTCTTAATGTTTCTCTGCCTAACAATGATTTTTAAGATCCTTCTTCCTGTCCGATGAGTAAAACTTAACGATATCAACAGCCAGGCTCTTGTAAACATTACTCAAGACTACCCTAAAAGGCTAGAAAAATTCTGACACATGCAATGAGAAATATTTGAGAACTGATAGCTGTCAATTTATATATAAACACTTTTAATGGATGCTTTTGCTCTCTGTAACTTCATGTATGGTAAGGAAAGTATGTCCAAACATAAACCTTTTCACAAATGACACATTGGTGGAATTTTAATGGAAAGACCACATAAGCATCACTCAAAAAGGTAGGAACTGCCATGGTTTGTTATTCAATTGATTGTGAATAAGCCATATGGCTCGCATCATTCCCTATGCAAAAGATGTCTTCATATCTTGACATTTCAAACAAAATTGCTTGCCCTAACATTAAAAAAACTAAAAAGTTGTAAGCTACTCTTTTATAAATTTTACTGCTTTTGTAAATGTTTAATATTTCTGGTACTTTTTCTTCATTAAGTATTTTAAATAAGTAACCTAATGTGAACATATAAAGAATACACAGCTAATTTAAAACAAAATTATCAAAGCAATTGTTATGTTAAAGTTGCAATATCTTATTACATGGCCAAGATAAGTCCTAGATGCATCCACAAGCTTAGATAGGGGTGCAGAGAGCAAAATATGTCAGAAGATTTAGTTCTAGTCACCATGTAGCTAATAAAGAACTTAACTACTGAGATAAGTCTCTTAATTGTTCAGCTTTCTTATTTAATAAATAGGAAGCTTGATACCCAATTACTCTCTAAAATTCTTTGATTTTGAAACCTCAAAAGAAGATGAAAACCAATAAGGTATTTTTTACTATGATTTCTAAGATAAAACACAAAGCTGAAACAACCTAAATGCCCCCAAACAAAGCATTATTAAGTATACTGTAATACATCATTTCACATGTTTTGTAACTATTACATATAATGAATAAGGTTAGAAAATATTTATTCTGAATAAAAAAAAAGAAGATATAGAATTTTACACATTGAGGTATGTGTTCTTTTCATTGGAGTTTGGCAGAAACTGGTTAAGAGTTAACATTCTTATGTTATTGTGGGAGAATTGTGAATATTTAAAAATAAAATTTAATAGTGCTTAAAATTAGAATATTTAAAAATGACAGGTGAGTATGTTAATAACTGGTCATTTTATTAAGTCTTTTATCATGATTTCTTATAAAGTGGATAGCATTATTTTCTTTCATAATATATTTTTGATTTTCATTGGTTATAAAAAGAATAGAAATACCAGTGATCATAACAGGAGACTATTTATGGAAAAAAAATTCTATATTAAAAAGAATACTTTTCTCATTTTAGAATATTTGAACATATTTGTCTAAATCCATTTCTATATGTTAATAAAGTCATTAGAGTATGACCACAA